>NW_027273863.1:25525000-26020000 GCF_046630095.1 Trachinotus anak | reverse complement strand
GTCCTGCTTCCTGCGGCGGCCGCTCCGTCACCGATCGATACCCATGTCCACGAATGGAAGCAAATTCATCATTCGTGTAATTTTACCGGCTGGGAGGAGCATGCTGTCCCTGCTCAGAGGCCATCTGTCCTGCAGACAGCTGACAGCACACGTGACGAGACCGGCCTGTCACCGGTTCACTCTGCACAGCGCCGGGGCGTCCTGGACGAGGAATCAAACGTCCACCTGCTCACACTGACAGAAACACACCAAGATTTTCTGAGAGAACACTTTTTGTTTTTTTTAAATGTAAATTATTACTAACACATCACATAAGTGGTCCTTTTTGTTCTCTCTGGGCCCCACAAGCAGTTGCTTTTAAAGGGCCCCACCAGGTGATATCTAAATATTGGTGAGCACTTGACCCTTTTTCCAGTATGTGTATCCATTTGGGTAAAAAAGTTCAACACATTGAACTGCTTCAAAAAAAAAGACAATGTTTTCAGGTGTATTATCAAATGACAAAGGAAAAATGTCTGGAGCATTTTACATCTCCACAATAATAAACTGGAGAAAAACTGGTTATTTAGGATGTGGAGCAGCAGCCGCTGTCACTAAGCAAGAAACTAAACATCAACAGGTGTCACAGTGAGGTTTTTAGTTCGTGTATTTGGTTCAAACAGCCTCTTTTTCACTGGTCAGAAACCTGCACCAGAGCCCTCCCACCTGTCAGGTGTGTCAGAGGCCTCCTCTCTCGTTCACTCTGCACCTTCGCCGCTGCTTTCATGGCTGAGTGCAGCGGGCGGTGAGGCGCAGCCCGACAGCAGGATGACAGGAGCGTTTAGAGTCCGCAGAGACCTGAAAAGAGAACCTGTTAAATCTGCTCTCCTGCAGGTCTCACCTGTCCTCCCCCGATAATAACACACACACACACACACACACACACTCTTACTTACTCACTGGTTCCAGAGCTTTTGTGGGTTTGCTTGATATTTCTTTGTCTTAGTCTTTGGTAATGTTTGATACGTGTTTTATCCCTAATTATTATTTTTACATATTTTATTGCCTCTTTTCACTTGTCAGACCTTTTTGTAAAATGTTGATATGATGTTTCTTATTCATGCTCTCCTACTCTTTTTATTACGATCAGGTACTTTGGCCTTTTCTTTTATCCGTTTTTACTTTGTAACTTTGTTATAAAAAGTGCTATATAAATGAAATTATTATTATTAATATTATTATGCCGCCCATACTTGGCGGCATCAGGAAGTTGCTTGACCTCGACTCTGTTTTTAACGGTCAATGGTTCTGTCCTGTCCTGTTAAAAGGTTTGTGTTTACTGTACAGATCTTCAAGCTCTCTGAGGCGCTTCGGTCTTCATGAGGCATCCATACATGTATTGGTTTGGTTTTCTGGTGCTTCAGTACAGAAGCCGGGAAAGGCCATACAAACAGCAAATATTTTTTTATTCCACTAATTCAAGAAAACAAAGCTCTGTTATCCTGCGATAAGTGACAATGTCCTTTCTCGGCCTCCGTACTTAATATCAAGTCAGATATATCTAAGATCACAGAAGTCATATTCAGGTTGTTTCCAGGAAAGAGGCACAAGGTCAGAGACGTCACAGAAGAACAATCTCTGTTTGTTCTGAGCGCTTACACTAACTGCCGCTCCACATTCAGCGGCTCTGCATCTTGTCAGCTCTGATTATGAAAATAAACGACCCTCTGCTTGCAGGAGGCCGTACATCAGCTGATTTGTGACGTCCAGTTGAGGCGACTTTGGTTTTTAGGTGATTTACAGCAGCAGCCGTCCTCGGACAGAGACTGTAAACCATGACTGATGCTTCTAGCAGAGCCTCTTCATTACACAGAAACTCGGTGGATTACTTAGAAAAACAAACATGTATTTGTATTAGATTCAGTTGATTTACACGGAGTCTCCTTTGATTCTTTTCAGGAGCTGCTTTGGCAGAGGTTCAGATCTGAGGGTTAAAGGAAACAGACATCCACACAGTGATGAAGTCTTTCAATTTAAAAGTAAAGCAGATTTTCCACTGTCGCCTGAAATAGCACCTCTACAGCGGCAGGCGTACCAGACCTTTGTTGCCATGGTTACAATAATAAACACATGGTCTGTAATGAGAGTGGCATTCCTTCCTTTGTCGCCATGGTTGCTATAATAGCGGTCACGGCTTAGTCAGGTTTAGGTAAAGATGGTGATTTGGGTTAAAATAAGTACTTCCTCAACATTAGACGATCTTTGTTGTCATGGTTACAATAATAACGAACAGTCATGGATAATAGAAACAACATAAACTGCTACTGTCACATGGGAATCGAACACCGCTCTCCTGGGTCATATTCATCCATCCACCCCAACCTCCTCCTGACGTGGACTTTGTCGCTCTATAAACTACGTCACCGCACTTTTCCCTTTGCTCCTGTCATCATCACTACGACCACTAGATGTCGCCTAGCAACAGAACCTGACTGTGGGTCATAGCAACCTGCTGACAGACGACCTGGGGGCTCGTTTGTTTCAGAGAAAATGTATTTCCAAAGTAAAGGGCTGTTTGGCGGCAGAGAAAGTGAAAATCAAGCGCACTCTTCACCTGATGTTGATGTTGATGAACTGACTCAAACATTTCTCACTGTGTTGAATTCAAACACACTGATGATCTGTAGACTCTGCTGAGCTTCATTAAACAATAACATTCAGGCAGTTTATTCAAAAACTGTCTGAATTTCAAAATAAAACTTCAAGACAGACTTTTACAACAAAATACTGACGATGAAAATTCAGGATGAGACATTTCTGCCAAGCTTTGGGTCGCAGGTATTTGAGTACTGCCTGTTTACTCAGGTGGACGGTGTAACCCACTGAGTGGTTTGCTTTTCTGCGGAGTAGAAGGGTCTTTGTCAGAGTTCCAGCTGGTGAATAATTGAAGCCGGTACAGGCGTTGTGTTATATCTGCATGATGTGGCCGACTCTTCAGCAGCACAGGGCGCATGTTTTATTCATCTGCTTCATCCAACTTTCATTATACAAGGTTAAAAGACACAAAGGGAAACGCAACTGGAAGTGACTACGATGGAGGGAAATTATGAAGAAAATGAGAAAAACAAGAATCGCAGTTTTCATTCACAAAGGAACGTTTGTTTTTTTTTAACATATTATTATCATTATAATTTAATTCAGTCTCCCTCTGCTTCACCTTCTTACAGTTACTCAGAATCAAAACTGGGAGCATCTCAGTTCAACCAGCTGTTTGATGGTGATGGAGGATCGCTGTTGTTGAACTATGTAACCAGACAGACTACAAACACAGATTTCCCCAACCTCTTAAGTCTGACAAAAATCCAACTGCTCTCAGACCTCGAGGAAAAGAGATTCAGTTTCAACAGGACAAGCAGGGGAAAAAAAATCCCTGACTTCAGCCCTTCATTAAGAGAAAGCGTCTTGGGAGCGGCGTGGTTCCTGTTACACGGCGGCTCCTCAGTGCTCGGCTCTCTGCTCAGAAATCAACACGATCCCCGAGGTGAACACTAATAAACATGATTCTGAACGTGAGCTGGAGATCAGCTGGTTATCACCTGCTGTCAGAGCCCCAGTCACTGCGTCCAGGTGGAGACCAAACACAGAGCTAAAACACACATCTATCAACTTTCTGTTGCAGAAGAGGTTGATATGAAGTAAAGCCTGAATGGGTCCACATGGCTGTTCAATTTTTTTATGATGTAATTTTTAATAAATCCACAGTGAAACGATATAATAAATACAGATGTTTTCACCATTGACTGATCTCGTCTGCTCTGTAATATGGACATTTACAGTGTCTGCGTATAGTTTGAATGTTTTAGTGTAAAGAGGCCTGGTCATTTTAATGCCTTTACTATCATAAGAAGATTCACTCGCAGTCGAAAAAACCTTATTTTGGACCATGAGGTCATTTCCCCTCCCTCAGTGTGACATGTTTGTTAGACACGGAGGAGCACTGACAATGATCTTACACCTCCTGTTGTCTGCGATGTCTGTCAAAGTGCCTATTTACTCGCTTTAGACTAGATACATGTGAGTGCAGGAGGTCTAATCCACTTATCCTGTGTTGCTGCAGACAATCAGTAAAGGAAATGAATCTATTGGATGTAATATGTGTCAGTGTCTTTAATTTGCCCCAGCAGATACATTTTGGAGGAAACATAATGCTGCTGGAACCACTGTCGTGTGAATTAACGTCTGTTGCTAAAACGAATCAGTACAATTTTTGCTCAGTGTATTTCATTGTTTTCCTCCAGGACGTCAGAGCTCGTAGTGGCTGCAGCATTATTCTTTTTTTTTTTTTTTTTTTATGAAATCCTGTGTTAGTGCCAGACGCCATGTACCAGTTAATGTTTACATGAAACCACGATCTTAACCAAAGTGCTAACAACAGCCAGGATTCAGGATGTGGACTCTGGGCTCTGGTGTCAAATCCTGAGCTTTGTGCATCCACCCACAACCTCCAGCCTGCTATTTCTGTGATGGATTCACTGACACACAGGAAAGTATGCAGGTTGAAGCTTCCGTAAAAATCCTCTGCTATTATTAATATTTTGTTTAACATGATTTTCCCACATAAAAAGTGAAAAAAATGGGACACCAGGGCTGAAGCTCATCTACTCTGACTTCCTCATTGAGAAACCTGGATGTCATGAAACATTTTCATAAACAGCTGTATAACTCTCAGGTTATAAACTGAGTTTTATTCTCTACACAAAGCCGTTTCAATCATCTTGCCTTAAAGCAACAAAGACCTGAATACACCTTCATCCCTCCGTGTGACTGCGGGTGGGTGAGAGGTGAAGTTATCATGGCGTCTGTTAACCTTCATGAGAGGAACACGTGAGGCCCTCCCATGGTTCGGCCTGTGGAGACGCTCGCTGACTTAAAGCCGTCATGAATCAAACTGCTCGCGTCTCCAGCCGCATGAAAAATGACTACAGCTGTCGGCTCCCGGACGATCGAGCTGCTGCTGCTGAACTGACGCTCACAGTTCACCAGATACAACGATTCAGCATAAAAACCAGAGTAAACATATCAATCTCACGCACCGGCATAAATCACCATGTGACCCCTCAGGTACCCAGTGTCCCACAACGGTCTGGTGGAGCGTTTGGTCCAGGGGGCCTGCTCTGCCACCGCAGACCAGAGTTTGGTTTTGGTGCTGAGAAACGAACACTGAGACCTGCGACTGTTACTATGACACATCCGCGGAAAAAACAGCACCGACACGTGGTCGTCCAGAGCAGGAATCTTTGATATCAAACATGAATTTCTGTCTGTGTGATTGTGCAGTAATGCAAATGCGGGCACCTCTGGGGCAGCTGAAACATTGATTATTGATTTTCTGAACAGCTTTACTTCCTTTTTCACTCAGATGGAGAGGTGTAAAAGCCTCAGCTACGAGGGATCACGTAAAAAGGTCGCCCAGCAAGCAGCTTTTACGATGTATCCCAATCATGTGTGGTTTGGAGCCTGACTGACTTCAGCTGATTGATTGTTATGAATAAATAAAAAAGAATATTTGTGACTGAAGGATTTGAAACCTCTGCACTTTGAGATCAAAGATCATCCGCAGTGCTTAGGGTGGGGTTTTCTTCCTCAATAAATGAAACACAAGCACCAGCATGGAGGGTGGAGGTGTCGTTGGATAAGCTGGTCTTCAGCCTGTGGAGGAAGGTGTGCAGTGACTCTGTGGGAGACTGACAGGTGGATCAGTGCAGCAGGCGTTGTACCTGACCGCCATGATGAATAAAAAGCTCAGCCAATCCTTGTTCCGACGCTCACCCATGGTCATGACCTTTGGGTGGTGTCTGAAAGAGCGAGATCACAGATGCAAGCAGCTGAAATGAGTTTCCTCTGCAGGGCGTCTGGACTCAGCCTTAGAGATAGAAACATCTGGAGCCAGTTGAGGTGGTTTGGGCACCTGGTCAGGATGCCTCCTGGAGGTCTACGGGGTAGACCTAGAACACGCCGGAACGCCTCAGGATCCCCCAGGAGGAGCTGAAAAACACTGCTAGGGGAGGAACATCTGGACTACTCTGGTTGACCTGCTGCCACCATGACCCAACCTTGGATAAACGAAAGAAAATGGATGGATGGGTGGAGAACAGATGAGAGTCTTGACTGATATGAGTGACCACATGGTCCTCCAGATAATGGGGCAGCCAATCAAGTGTAATGGCCACAGTGGAGTGTAGGGTTTAACCACTGCCCAGCAGACCAGCATCAGTCTTGAACAGGACGGGCATGGGTGAGCACAGGGTCTACCCCCCTGCAGGAAGAGCCGAATCCTCCTGATGTTGCACAGAAGGAATCTACAGAACAAGCTCCTGGGTGTTTGCTATGTTGGACAGTTCATCATCCAGGATCAACCAGATTCCTCACGGTCTGAGCTGGAGCCCGACCACGACACTGTGACATAAACTATCCTGTCATTTCAACCTCCCTTTACCACCTTAAGTACAAGATCAATAATGCTAATGTTTTTACGTTATTAGCTGTGTCAACATTTTGTGAGTTAGCCAAACTGCAGGACGAGTTCGTTGGCTGTTATCTGGTGAACTGAAGCCTGAGCACTCAGCCAAAGATGGTTTTTAAGGAGTGAAATGGAGGTCAGGTGGTTATTATCACTAAATGTCAGCTACAGTAAATTGATTTTATACATAAGTTGACTTCAAGTAATTTGATACTGAAATGTAATATATGACATGTACGTCCCCATATCAATGTGATGTTACCATATATGTCACCTTTAAGTGAATATTATTATCACATCCTCTGGATATATGAAGTTCATAACATATATGAAATACCCATAGTAAACATGTAAATGTCTATATGATGATGTTTTATATGTTATAACATGTTCTGATCATACATGTTCATGACATTTACAAGTTTATTAGAACAACACATACATTAATATGTAAACATGTTCACTCGTTTGTTTGAGTTTAGTTGGTGACGGCTGAACTGTGGATTTCTTCTGGCAGTGTTTGTCGGCTGGTCCACCACTTTGGTCCTGACTGAAACGTCTCAACAACTACTGAATGGATTTCCATCAAGTTTTGTAATTAATGAAATTAATACAAGTGACTCTTTCGGCTCTGACTTGACTCCAGGGCCACCAGCAGATGGATTTTCCCAGCAGGCACCGGGTTTTGTTCGCGGCCAGAATGTTTGGAGAGATAACGTTGGAATGAGACGTTTGGAAGACGCTGGACGTCAGCTGTCGTCAGTGTTCTACGTCAAACTGACTTTACATCATCTTCATTTCCACGTCAGGATAAATGTTTGTGGTTGACTCAAACATACATTAGGAGGATTCACTCAGACCTCATCTATGTGACCTCTGACCTCTGAATAGTGGCATTAGCAGGATGGCTGCTCTGCGCCTCCTGTACATGTGGCTCTGTCCCGGGGGCTGATGGGATGTTTTCGAGCCCTGTGGGCTGGTATCAGTCTCAGAATGTGCTGCTCCGTTCAGGCAGACGGCGAACAGTGACACCTGCGAGTCGTGCCGGCTTTAAACCTGAGGTGGCTGCAGTTCGTGTTTAATTAACGCCACGCTGACGCTCTGCGGGGTTGAGCCCTCCGAGGACTCTGCACCTCCGCTGGCAGAGAGCAGAAATTATGTGGAGAAGATTGGATCCCTGCTGGGGATGAAAATTCAGATTGAATGTTTGATTCTCACTCTGGAGCCGTGTAAAACAGAATCAAAGGGACACTTCAAGGATTCATGTGAAGGAAATCCAAAGACATTTTGTTTCCTGAGTGGCCTTTCCTTTTTTTTCCTCTGGACTCTATCTTCCCTCCCTCCCTCTGCTCCTCTCTGGATGAATTATTTAACTCTCCTCAGTGTAACACCCCCATCCCTCCATCTCTCTCTGCATCTCTGCTGGGCCAGGCCTCCTGTGCTGCTGCCAAGGACAGATGCAGAGCTGTGATGGGCTCTCGCTCTCCAGCACTAAGAACAGAAGCAGCCAATAGGAAACAATTTATTACTGTAAAGCAGGAATTTGCTGTTCTGCTGTAACAGTCTGAACACCAGTTTTCTAAATCTGACTGAAGTCATAAGTTGATGAGAAGACCACATCCGATTGAAAGTTTGGAGGTCCACAGATCTGGCCACCACCACCAGCCCAAAGCAGCACCAAGCAACTCGAGCAACTTCACACATCACAAACACTGTTTGAACTTTCAAACCTGAGAAACGCTGTAGAGTGAAGACGGTAAAGAGCTGACAGAGAGCTCGAGCCCTTTAAACCAAAACACACCACAGAGATGAGAGAAGAAGACATGAGAGAGAAGAAGTTTTCAGCTTTCTCAGGCTGCTGCTTCCCACCATGTTTTCCTCGCTGCTGCTCGATGGTTATCAAAGAGAAAATGTCTTAGAGCGATTCAACAAACCAGCGTGACAAGTATTCCTATTCAAATTATGAATATTAGTCATTCCAGGCTCTATGGACGGCAGTGTCTGTCTGTTAGTGTTGGTCCAGGAAAACATGTCAACATCGATTGCCATGAAATTTTATACAGTCGTGGTCCCCACAGGATGAATACTACTGACTTTTGTGATGCTCTGATCTGTACTGGACTTTACACTGTACATTGCTTTCCACCTCCACTGTTATACAATTCACTTACTGTGTGTGAAGTTTGATTCTGACATTCACGTTCCCCTCAGGATGAACCGTAATGATTCTGATGAGCCTCTAGCACCAGTCACTAATATCATGTCCATCAGCCTCATTTGTGCCATGTGTTCAGCGCTAATCAGCAAATGTTAGCAGCTAATTACTAAACTAATACAGTAAACAATGATACAGGGAAACCTTACTCCTGCTAAACACGCTCGCATTAACATTGTGAACATATTAGCATGTTGATTTTAGCATTTAGCCTGAACACAGCGTCACAGAGCTGCTAGCATTGCCTTCTGCTACGTTCAAGACGACAAGAGTCTTGAAAAACTTTCAAATGCAATCATGTGATCAACTCAGAGAGCAATGTGGACACCCACAGTAACATCTTCACACTTCATTGTTGTCAGAAAATGTCTTGTGTCCTGTGACGAACGTAAATATACCACATACGATTAAAAGTACACGTATATGTCTCGTTGAAAGTAATATTACTGTACAGTCATGACAGTGGACGCCATGATTGTAGTTGTTAGGACCTGAAGGCAACAAATCCGATCTGTTCATGTGTTCAAATAATTTTTCTGAGTCAGAGCCTGTAATGTCCGACTTACCGATGTGTCATGAACGCAGCATTCGTTTCTTAGTCTTGTTCCCACACATGATTACATCCCTGTTAATCTATGTGTCTGCAAAACAAATGTGAAGATAAACTTGTTGAGACATGTGATGAAGCTGCTACAAAACAGAACCTGTTCTGCATTTTACAGAGAAAAGACGAGAGTTTAAGTTTTTTCTCTAAAAAATAAAAATGACTCCATCATAGAAACCCAAGGCTCCTTGTCTGCTCAGGGGCTGATGGTGTGTTGAGTGTGTCGAGTCTCAGTAACAGTGAAAAGAAAAGAGGAACAGGAAAGTCAGGTCTGTCTGACCCGGGTCAACACAATGAGGCGGTGTTGCGTATACAAAACTAGTGGGACCATCCGCTGTCATGGCAACAGACAAAAATCAATGAGGCAGCGATGGAGCCCGGGCAGATAAGAGATGGATAACAGAAGGGAGAGGCGGCAGGTGGTTCGGGGGGTTTTGTTGTCTCTGAATTTAATCACACAGGAAACAAAAAGCTGACTTTGGGTTCTTTGCAGTCTGGTTCTGATCTCCTCCAGGCTGGTTAAACAGAGAGGAGGTTCTTTTTACTCTGTTTCCAGACATGGAGGAGGAGGACTGTGAAGGGCTAGAGAAGTAAAGGTGGTCCCTCTTCACAAGTCTGAGCTTCTTCTTTTTTTAGACTCGTTACATTAAAACTTTGTACAGTCTTACATCATCCTAATTTCGTATTTGTGATGATTTGATGAGTCACTGACAGGCTGAACTGTGTTGATGCAGAGCTGGATCCTCAGCCACCAGCTGATACTGGGAGATTGAAAAACAAAGGAAATGCTGGCTTTTGACACTGCTGACACTTCATGTAGCTCTGTTGTTCTGGTGCACAGTAACATACAGGCTCTGGGGCATCATGGGGGCTGGTTGGCTGTGGCGTGCAACATGACAGGACAGCATCCTCGATTTGCATCTGACCTGGGACCTTCATCACATGTCGTGTTGTTTTCTCTGCCCATGTTTCTGTCTCTATCGACCATCAGAGGCAAAAAAAAATCAATGAATTAAAAGTGAGTCTGATGGTGGAGACTGACAGTACTGGTAATGCTGCAATACAGCTTCTGGCCACCAGTGGCAGCACTCCACCTGGAAAGTGAGGACATTTTGTGCCATCTTTAAACTTTTAACTTTGAGACTGTCCTATAAAAAAAGAGCCCACAGGTCATCTGTGCAGCAGGTTATTATGAGGTTTCGTTACTTGGTTTGTGAGAGTCCTAACAAACAGCAGTGTCTCTGTAACTCAGGCCCAGTTCGACTCTCTTAGTGGACAGATGTAACTGTTTAGGATCAAGTGCTTAGCAGGATCTTCACACATGTATGGATGTGATGTAGTCCCATGGAGAATAACCTCCTCTGGACATGTAGAGAGTATGATGTAGTTATGGGGTTAAATGTAGAACCCAGGATGACAATACACAGTTAGCTTGTTGTGTCATCTCTCTTCTCCCTGATCAATCAAGCTTCAATAACTGCTTCTGATTAGGACGTCATCCCAGTCTCCTGACACCTCCTTCATCACGAGTCGACCAGCTCACACATTTCCATCACATTGACCCAATAAACCAGAGAGTGATGATGAGGAATTCAGTAAAATGTTAAATATCACTGATGAACCGTTCCCCGCCAATCTCATGTAACTGAAGAGGAGACGTGAACACATGTGTTATCTGCACAGACACACGACAGGCCAGGAAGATTATTCATCAATAACTAATGAGGCGAAGCAGAGAGGCTGTGCTGCAAACAGACCCCTGATCAGTTTCTGCTGTCACTTCACCGCATTCAGATCTGGGTCAAAGTGATATTTCTAAATATTTATTGCTCACTCTGGAAAAGTTTAAATGGCTCCACAGTACTGTCAGCCACTTTGTATGACATCCACATTACACAGCTGAAGTGACTGATTGAATGGAAACCACATGAATTCAGTATTAGTGTTTTCACCTCAGCTGACTGATCAGAAGAAAATATCATATTTGTTAAATTAGTTGAAATTAAGAGCATCATCAACAAGATAAAACTTAAAAAAAAAAACTAACTAAACTAAAATTAAAGGTCCCATATTTGTTTTAATGGTGAAATGGTTTTAAGAACCAAAAACCATCTCCGTGTAGTTTTACAGCTCCTCTCTCAGGCTTCTCTCTGGAGCTCTAGTAACAACAGGTCAGTCAGCCAATCAGAAGAGAGGATCTGAGCCTGTCTTCTGATTGGCTGACTTTCTGAAGATTTGATTTGAGAAACACTCAGAGAAACCAAATCCTGCAAGGTTGGATGGGGGTCCAGGTGGGCGGGGCTTGGGGCGTGGCTGAGAGTGGTGATGGCTTTGTTGTGACATCACAAAGTTCCAGAAGTCCTGACGGCTGGTTTTAAGGCTCAGTTTCTGAATACAGGCTGTGTGCATTTCTCTGTGGACTGAGGCTTTGATACTTTCACAGTGTTAATATAGAACCTAGACCTGCTTTATAATCACAAACACATGGACATCTACCTTTAGACTGGGAGGAGCTTTAAAGACTAGTATGTTTACAACATGAGAAGATAGCAGATGGCAGAAAAGATCCAGGAGGTTCACAAATCCAGAATTAAAGATTTGATTGTATAAACTTAGGTTTAATTAATTACTAATTAACTGCAAACTACAACCATAACAAAAGTCATTTCATTCTGATGTACTGCATTTCCTGCTGTCACACTAAAGGGAGAAAACTAGTGAAATTAGTGTAGAAAGATTTTGGATTCAGCACCAAAGCTCAGACTAAAGCTCTGACCACTGTCCAACCACCGTGTTCCTTACTTCAGTCAGTGTGACACTGTCGAGGCTGCAGGTGAATCCACATCATCACGTGCACCAGGTTCTGGCAAGTCTCTGGTGCTGTCTTCTAAAAACAAATCAGTTTACTGATCCAAAGCAAAAGCAAAGTACTGATACTGCACAGTGTGTCCTGAACTCTGCAGCAAGACACAGATTTAAACAAAGATTTAATATCCTCATGTCCTCAGATTCAGATCTAAACAAGTAAATCTGGATTGTCAGACAACAATGAAATTACACAGAAGAAACCATCTCTGGACGAGCCGTTTTTCATGCAACCAACAACTACAAATATCAAAACCTCCAGGATGATATGAACCATGCAGTCCAAATATAGAAAGCTGGATGATAAGAGAACAGTGGAGCTGTCAGGAGGAAAAATGGTCCAACGCCAGGATGATCTCTCAAGGCTCTGCGGTTGTAACGGCAGTCAGGGAGGAGGGAGGGGGAGGAGGAGATGGAGTCGTGACCTTCTGAGCTCTTCCAGTGACAACTCAGAGGAAAGTTAAGAGCAAGGAGACTCAGCGGAGTTTCAAGGAGAGATGAACAAGCTTCAAAATCTGTTTGGGTCTGTGTCCTCTGGGCACAGAGAGGAGCCTCTGATCAAAGTCTGGCACAATATCAGCTTCTGAGCTTTGAGGAGGGCATTCAGCAGAAGCATCACACAGAAAAAACAGAAAACACAACCGGCCAAAGAACAACAGGGTCCAAAAAAACAGGCCACAGGCAAAGCAAGACCCAACTTGGCTGATTGATTTTCTTTTCTTTCTGCACTGTTGCCCTCCCAGCTGGAGTTCACAGGAAAAAGAAGCAAACATTTGTCAAAAGTAACAAAGAACTTTTCCATGAAGATGTTTTTCTGTTACTGTTGAAAAGGACCAACAGGGTTTAACTCAGTGAAATGACCACAGGACCTTTCACTGCTACGTGTCATGAATGTCAGAATAAAGCATCAATGCCCCAGGCCCGAAAACACAACCAGTCCTCCAACCTGAACAACCAACAACCCTCTGATACCACCCATAGGAGAGTCTCCTGAAATAGAGCACCAGACCTTTGTTGTCATGGTTACAGTAATGAACACGTGGACTCTACCGAGAGCGACATACCTACCTTCATCACCATGGTTACTATACTAACAGTCATGGCTTGGTTAGGTTTAGGTAAAGATGGTGATTTGGGTTAAAATAAGTACTTTATCAACATTAGACGATCTTTGTTGTCATGGTTACAATAACAACAACCAACGGTCATGGATAATAGAAACAACATAAACTGCTCCTGTCACATGGGAATCGAACACCGCTCTCCTGGGTCATATTCATCCATCCACCCCAACCTCCTCCTGACGTGGACTTTGTCGCTCTATAAACTACGTCACCACACTTTTCCCTTTGCTCCTGTCATCATTACTACGACCACGAGATGTCGCCTAGCAACAAAACCTGACTATAGGTCATAATAACCTGCTGACAGTCGACCTGCTTGTTTGTTACAGGAGGACGGTCTTGAAACATGAAGCCAAACCTAAAGAGCTGAAAGCTGCAGTTCCTCTAATGACCACCAGAGTCTGGCTCCAACAGTGAGCCAGTCCCCATAGACTCCCATGTTAAAACGGCAGAAATAAACATGTTTACAGCCTGGTACAAAAAACTGTTTTGGTCTCTGTAGCTAATTTCCTCCTTCATGCACAGGGATTAATTTTTTATAACTCACCTGTTTACATTTTATTAGGGTTTAAAGTTAAACCTAATGGAGGACGTGGCCTGTTTGAGTGACAGGTGGGTGAGCAAATGCTTGACACAAACCAGCATGCACCAAAGTCTCAGCTCCATACACACCACACCTCTTAGTTAGTGGTGGAGTCAGGCACTGCCAAGATGGTGACGGTGGAGCAGCTCACTCTGAGCTTCAAAACCGCTCTTCAGAAACCTGTGGATGACGTCACTGAGGCTACGTCCATCTTTATTTACAGTCTATGATCAGGATATTTAATTTTATTTTAAGGTCAAAGATTTTACCACCACCTTGTCCCTGGTTTGCCCCAAAGCATTTTCAAACTGGATGAGATTTTTCAGACACTCAGGCATGGTCATCAAATATTTTTCTGTAACAACTGAAATTTGTTCATAACATTCAAGAGAAGAGAACTCAGGTCCGTGTCCAGGTTTTAATCAAGTACGATAATAAAAATCCTCCATGTTTTCTATCTTTGGATTAAAAAAATTCTGATATTCAAAACTTTAAGGTTAAGGATAAAAAATCAATACATGGAACAATGATATTGTGTTCAAACATTAGATGAGCAGGAACTTGTATATCAGGATTTAACACTGATATTTACAGTTTCTTCAAATCCAGTTTCCTTTATTTTCTGGAAATAAGTGAACAGATTTTTTCCCAAGAGGTGTCAGAAGTTAGCAGAAGCTAACTGCTAGAAAATGTTGTAAACTGAGACATGGAACATAAATTAAAGATTCTCAGAATCTTTTTCTACCTGCTGTATCATTAGTTTCACAATGTTCCCAACACTTGCGATGCATCCATCCTAAACATTATTTCTTACAGTCTTATATTAGTGGGGGGACATCGGGGTCGTCCACAAACCGGTCAGAGGAGCTGCTGTGGCCTGAGGAGGCAGCTGGAGCCATTCTGGATGTTTCCAGTGGACCTTCTTTGGTGCTCTGGCGTGGCACGATGTTGACGAGGTCGAGGGCCGTGTGCCTGCTGGGGTCCACTTCCAGCCGCTCAGGGACATCATTTTTTCTGCAGAGTGAGGGAATGAAGGACGTCAGAGGCCATAACACCTTATTCCGAAGTGACCACACGTCTAAGGACAATTAACATCAACATTTAAATTCATTTTAATCAACATTAAAGCTAAATTTACATTGTGGTGGAGGTTTTCAGTAGCAACATCTGAACAAGCAGCGATGAGTTTTTTGTGTTTCTCGGTCTTACATGAGCACAGTGATGAATCCAACATGTCTGTCAGACCTCAGGCACAGCTGCCATATGTTTTGGTGACTGTGCTTTGACAAGATAATTGATTAACCAAAGATCCCCATACTAGCTTTCCATGGAGCTTTTAACCACACCTCACAGTCTTCATCAGTGGATGGAGATTTAAAAATGCCATAAAACACTACGAAGCTTGAAGACGTCACTTGACTCTTCCTTTTAACTCTTCCTGCTGCTCATCAGCTAACCATGTTGATTCTCCAGTTAGAGGTAGAAAACAAGTATACAGTCTGGCGACAAGATAAAAGTTCCTATCACTGGCTCATCACAGTGATAGGTCTTAATGCAAGAAGATGAAGGAAAAGAATCATTTAAGACATGATTGATATTTTAATTTTTTTATAATTACATTTTTCACCAATATTGTTCTGTTCTGCAAATCACTTGTTGGCCCACTAGCAATAACTTTGCAGCCCACCAGTGGGCCCCGACCCATAGGTTGGGAGCAGGGATGCTGAATCTTAATGTATGATTGCTGTACGCTGCAGGTTGTTTCAGTAGCTTTGGTATAAAATCTAAAAACTGTTTGCAAAGCCTTATTTCCTCTGCTTATAGTCATTTCTCATCTAAGTGAATTTAATCAGCACTTGATCATCGTCAGAGTGACACTGAGGTCGAGCTCAGGGTCAATAAATCTGCTGTCATTTGCTAATGTTGGTGCAGAGATGCCAAAGTTTCCAGATTTAATGTTCCTGTAGCAGGTCAATATGGGACCTGATATATAAGTGATATATGATACGAAGCAGAGCACAGGATGTGCAGTTAAACCCTCCCACACTATAAATCTGTCTGTGCATATGTGCGTTCCAGTTTATGTGTTATACCACAGAAAGGCTGGTACCTACAGACACCAGGCTGCTGTGGAGCTGTGAAGTAAATGACCACGTGTCACACACAGTATGTTTAATATCAGGGATGGATATAAATCCTCTCTGGGTTTAACAAAGAGATAAATTCTGATGTTATTAGAACAAAATGTGATCTTTTAAGATCACTGTGTATTTGAGTAATTTTCTATCTGTAGCATCAAAAACTGTTAAACACCAGAATTTCAGATCAAATATATAATCTGGTTTAATAACTCTGTGATCAGATGTTTCCTGATCTTAATTATAATTTTGACAGTTTCATATCATATTTTACTTAGACAAAGATCTTGTCCAGCTGCTTGTGTTTCAACATTTAACATTTGACTTATTACGTCATAAGAAAAACTTTACAAAAAAGAAAGTTTCTCAGAGGAAGGTGTCAGAAAAGGAAATATGTTTTGGTGTTTCAGCTCCATACCGTTAAATCACATGACTATTGAAAATGACCAGAACAGCTTTGTACACATCTCTTCATCTGGTTTGCAGTTAATTCTTTAGTATTAAAAGTTGAACTAAAATAACTTCATACAAATGTGTTCTGCAGCTGTGTTCAGTGCGGCCTGGAGAAAACAGCGTCCATGAACTCATCTTATCTCTCGTTATGCAATGGAGTTCTTTGCCTGGGCCCCAGAGTCTAGGATCACCACTGGTGGAAATATATTAAATCTGTCTGCTGCTATCGTTTTAGTGATTATTCAGATCAAACTAGTAACTCCACACTGTATCATCCGCTCAAAAGCTTCAGACTGTTGTTATATAAACTAAACTACTGGATTATTTTGACTAGTGTCTGTGTAAATGGCATTTTAATGTAGCAGCTGATAATGAGCTTATTTGAACTACTTGAATTATTGTTGGCCAGTTTGAACTGTCACTGTCGTGTTAGTTATGTTCCACAACCTCCCCTGTAGAGCTGTATCTGACATGTGACATTTACTTAATCACTCAAAGAGTAAAAGAAATGTAATTAAAATGACATCAGTGTTTATCTTAATTGGTTAATTCATTACTGAAACAGCACAAAGAGACCATGACCTTTGACCTTTTCACAGAAATAATTTTGTTCCCTCCTTTAATATTTGCTGGTAGCGTCAGTCTATCGAGTGGCCACACAGCGTTAATGAAGTGTGCTGCGTGGCTGCCGAAGCAGCCGACAATAAACAGCAGCAGGAGGAGGAGGAGCCACTTCATCACTCCGTGCATTCTGCCTCTTGCTTATTGAGAGGGGAATAAAGCACCAGAGGAAATATACTGTACACGGTGAGCTCAGTCCCATCCTCATCTACTGCAGTGAGTTCACTCTGCAGGAGAATTAGCAGCTCGGCCAGAGAAAATTGGAAAGTAATTTAGCCCATTTTCCTGCTGATGGAGAAGGAAGCAAGTCTATTTTTGGAGCGACTGCTTATTAAATGTGAGACTGTGTCCAAACAGCATTTTAACTGCGACACACTGGACATGCAAAAGAAGACATCTCCGAACAAACACACACAAGAAAGAAAATCTCTAAAAATTTCTAAATTCATATTTTATTTATTGTGATAGCTGGTCAATTATTTTACTTATGTATTCAAATGAAGCAGGTTTTTCAAGAAGCTTCCTCAAGAAGTCAGATCTGCAACTAACAATTATTTTCATTATTTTCATTATTGATTATCTGATTACTTTCTTCATTAACTGATCATAAAATGTCAGAAAACAATAAAAAAAAGTTTCCTAGATCATCAGCAGATATTTACAGATATACAAGCAAGTTCTCACAGTGGAGACAGAGACTTTTTGCTTTAAGATTCACAAAACTGAATAAATAACTGCCTCAGAACTTTTTTCTCCATGTTTCCTGTAATTAGGTTTACATACAGTGGGACAGGATGAAATTATTAGGTCATTACAGGCCTGTAAAATCAAGAATCAATTTATTTCCCAATAAATACTGAAGGTTTAATTCATCATGTTATTTAGTTAAGTTGGTTTAATTTAAAGGTCCAATATAGTCTAAACATGGATGTGCATGTATTTGTGATTATAAAGCAGGTCTAGGTTCTATATTAATACTGTGAAAGTATCAAAGCCTCAGTCCACAGAGAAATGCACACAGCCTGTATTCAGAAACTGAGCCTTAAAACCAGCCGTCAGGACTTCTGGAACGTTGTGATGTCACAACAAAGCAGTCACCGCTCTCAGCCACACCCCAAGCCCCGCCCACCTGGACCCACCATCCAACCTTGCAGGATTTGTTTTTTGTAGTGTTTACCTGAAATCTGCTATATTTCTATTTCGCTACTCATAAAACAGTTTGTCCTGTTGTTACTAGAGCTCCAGAGAAAAGCCTGAGAGAGGAGATGTAAAACTACACTGAGAGGGTTTTTGGTTCTTAAAACCACAAATATATCTTCTGATGGAGATCAACACTTCAGATAAAACACAGAA
This sequence comes from Trachinotus anak, assembly GCF_046630095.1. NCBI lineage: Eukaryota > Metazoa > Chordata > Actinopteri > Carangiformes > Carangidae > Trachinotus > Trachinotus anak. Next base: position 26,001,545 of record NW_027273863.1, on the reverse strand, counting down.
GAGTAAAGCATGAAACAAAATCATGTCAATACCTAAAACAAACAGCAAATAAGACACAAAAAAGTCAAGACCCAACTATGTGTATATGTATAAATCATAGACTGTAAATAAAGATGGACGTAGCCTCTGTGACACCACCCAGGTTTCTGAAGAGCAGTTTTGAAGCTCAGCGTGAGCTGCTCCACTGTCGCCATCTTGGCAGTGCCTAACTCCGCCCACAACTTCCAGCTAATCCAAAAATGGGCAAAGAGGTGGGGTGTGCGTGGAGCCAAGACTTTGTTGCTGGTTTGTGGCAAGCATATGCTCAGCCACCCTTTAATTGCTGACTTACTGTTTCAGCTGTACTTCTGTTAATTAACATCACTGTGTCTCCAGATCTCAGATATTACCTCCGTCATAAAGACGAGATGGGGCCGAGTCCTACAACCTCTGCGATACATCCTCACAATGCACGAGACTGCTCATAATAAACTGACTCAGTGACAGTGTCCCTCAGGACTGATTTGATTATCGTTTACAAAAGAATAAACGCTGTGGTCACCGCCCAACCCCTGACCCCCACCCTCCTCCTCCTCCTCCCCCTCTGACCTCTGCATCAGCGAGGCTGCAAATTTTACAACAAATGACTTTATCAATATTGCACCATCTGCAGTAATATCAGTCTGCAGCTCTCTCATTATATCATGCTCTCTGTCTGACAATAAGGTGTGAATGGCAGAGACTTGGCTCCTCTGTTGACGATCCACAGACCTCATTACCTGTGAGATGTAATGACCAGCGGGCCTTTGCCCTGGTTAACCTATTGCAGGGAGCCATTTTGGACTTCCTAACCAGGAAAGGTGTGAGGAGAGGAGCCCTGGACTAATGACTGTATCCATCTCGCATAGGGAAGTGCTGACCATTAGGGTTACAGCCCGCTTTCAAGATGAGTGTTGGAGCTAAAGTTAGACTAGGCTCCGAGATGTCGTAAATCTTTATCCACACTCCACCTCCTTATCATTAACACATTTTAGATTCATTTAACTTCCTGAATATTATTGTCAGGTAAAGGAAACTTTTATGAACAAAACATCCATGTTAACTACATTATTATTGTAACCGTGACAACAAAGGTCGTCTAATGTTGAGAAAGTTCTTATTTTAACCCAAAACACCATGACCGTTATTAAAGTTACCATGGTGATGAAGGTAGGTATGACACTCTCGGAACAGATTGCGTGTTTATTATTGTAACCAAGACGACCAAGGCTCAGTACACCCGCCGCTGTAGGGGCACTATTTCAGGAGACACTGATATGGGTCGTATCAGAGGGTTGTTCAGGTTGGAGGACTGGGATTGAACTCTGACCCTAAAGACAGGAAGTAAACTATGTGATTTACATACAGTTTAAATAGTATTTTTCTTTTGCTTCTGACTCTCAGACAAATAAATAAAAGTCCATGTCATCACAGCAGCAGGGTGGATGTTCAGCTGATGAACAGGAAGCAGTTCAGTATCACGACATCAAACTCTCATCGGTGCTGAACATGACATCAACCTTCTCAGAGTCCATGCAACTTGTTTAGTCTGGTTCTTATCTCAATGTGAACAGATGAAATTAAGATCAGACCTGTGACATCACGTCACATCCACTCCGAAGCTAATCCTCTGCGGATCGTTGGCTGCAGACACTGAACAGAACCTGCTGATGTTGTTACAGCAGCTGATTACATATCACTGAACTGAGAGTGATAACCCTACAGGGGCTTAGTCACAGTTATCTTTCTGCAGACACCCGTGATCCTGAGTTTACTGCTTTACAGTCTACAGGTAAAATCTTGGAGCTGCAGTGTGAGAGGAGTTTTTTCATGTGTCTGGTTTTCTTTATAGAAATTTAGTCTTCGCAGGTTTCGCACTGTTGGTAGGATAAATCTGGATCTGATGATGCCTCCTTGAGCTCATTGAACTTTTAAAGGATATTTCTCAGTATTTTCTGAAATTATTTAAACTGAATTGTTAGTTGATTAATTGATTAATCGAAAAAAAAAGATCATCAGATTAATCATAATGAAAATAATTGTTAGTGCAGTCCTGGTTCTTAAGCTTTTGAACTTCGAGCTGCAGGAAATATAATCCACTCACTTAAATATAATAACACAGATGCTGCTTTGCAGTTGACCCTGACCTCTGACCTTTCAACACCACTGAGGACATTACCACAGGCGACACTGGCTGTGGGTTTAGATAATGTTTGAGTTCCATTTCATGATACCATTCACACATCACCCTGCCTTGTGTCATCAAGCAAATACATTTTAGACCCAATCATGGCCTTCAGATCCATTTCCCTCCTCGCCACAGGCTGAATGGAGAATCTGTGGGTAAGCCTGGGGTTAAAGGTCGCCCCTCATCATGTCCAAATCATGCAGTAACTCAGCAGCCAGCAGCGCTGCTCACCTGTCACCTTGTCGTGATGCTGGAGCAGCTTAGCATTTTTATCGAATGTTTAATTTGAGGGTACAGGATTACACTGGGACTCTTTACTGTGTCTGATGGGGCCAGCTGAAGGACAAGAAGCGAGTCTCGGTCATAAAATGGTAATGATGACAGTACGCTGACGAGTGCACCCCCAGGCAAGGAGAGGAAACGGAGCTCAGTCAAACAGTAGTGCAGACTAATGTGGTCATTAAGAGGTGAGGCTGCTGTGCTCTGGGCGATGCTAAACTAACCCTCCCTGAGCCAGTCATCCCGCCTCAGTCTCCTCCACACAGGCACAGGGACTGAGGGTCGGTGTTGAGTCATAAGATCTGAAAATATGTCCCACAGCGTCTATGTTCTTATTTTTGACACAACAAAACATAACATACGCAAACAGAAGACTGTGAGGTGCAGGTGAAAGCTCCAGAAAAATCTAGTAAGCAGGCACTGAGTTACAATTCTTTTGTTAAACTACACCTTCCAAAGTCAAGAATGAACTATCCCTGCTCACCACTCTGCTGCTGTGACTTTCTATGTTTGACAGAAACAGTTAAGTTAAGAGAAATGATGGTGAATTTCAAAGCCATTATAGTGCAGGTATTTGCAGCTCTCCTGGCTGTTGTTAGGGACTGGTCTTTACTGGTTGGACTGGATTGTCAGCCACAGCTGTTCTCTGAGATACTTTGAGAACTTCCACTGCTTCATAACCGTGTTATGACTGTTCTCTGAAACATGCTGTAGCATCTTTAAAGCTAATTGAGGTATTATTGAGATATCAAGTTCACAAGGCAAAAAACATGTTTTTTGAGGTCACACTTTCACCTTTAACCACCAAAATTTAATCAGTCAGACTGACAACCTGAAAACATAATACCTCCGGCCCTAAAAGAAATTGTATGATCCTTTAAGGCTGATGCTGGAAGTCCAGATGCATATTTTTCCTCCAGCATGACCCAGGTCTGTTGTTTTCTGATCAATATCAAGGGTAAAAAGCTTCCCAGACCATGAAGCAGGTAACTGGATATGACCTTGATATGAAGACATGGTTCACAACAATTCTGAGCAGTGATTGGACGACCAATGCTGAACAAGAATGTAAAGAAAACCGAACAGCAATGTAAGTCATGGCTGAAGTGGATCTGTCTCATCTGCCTTTCCCATCACAGTCTGTCGATATCAATATGGTCAGGGATATGGGTCACGTTCAAAAATAGATATGAATCCTCATCCAAAAAAAAAAAAAAAAAAAAAAAAAAAAATCACATAACAGCAGCTACTGTGTTTGTTGGTTTGAGCCTGAAGCTGAATGGCTGAATGTGAACAGTGGTGTATGAGACTTGTTCAGCTGAGTATCTGACTGTAGTGAGTTCTCCTCCCAGCACAATGCTGCAGCTCTGGTCAAGGTTATCTGTGTCCGGTACACAGCAGGGAGAGCGCTACCATCAACACGACTGATAAAATGAATCATCACCAGCCTTTCATATACAACAAGTATCTGCAATTAGGACAACAGGGACCTGATAAGCCAGAGGCATTTGAATATGTGTGTATTCAACTCAAGGCCAGATAAAGACCAACACTACGGCCAACTGAGACCAACACTTGACTCTGATAAATTCATACAAACACACAGACGGTCCAGATGCCTGCAGGCTTCAGCTCTGCTGCTGCTCATAAACAGTCCTTCTTATATCTTCTTGCCTGTTATTTAGAATTCGAACATCTGGTGAAATGTCTAAAAACACAGATGCTGTGTCAGTCAGCATACTCACATGTAGTACACTGTGCACACAGTGTACTACAATACAGTGTCTTCAATCAAACGCTGTCGTTGTGCACTCACCAGAAATAACAACAGCTACATGTGACCACAATTGTCGCCGTCTGTTGGCTGCTTTGCTGACTTGATTTAAAAAGAGTGTTGCCCTGTGTCATGTGACATGGAGTTAAGCCACATTCTGTGCTGATGATGTGTTCTCCTACTTTGGTCGCCATTTCATATATTTTAACATATTTCAAAATATGTTGTTTGTCCCCCTTCTGCTACGTCACCAAGATGGCGACCATGCCCACTGTTTTACACTCACCACGATGTGAGTGCACTTATGCACTCAAAATAAAAGGTGTGAGTCTGGACGTACGTGAGTTGATACACAGAAAAAAATCTTGTTCAGTTTTGGTTTTGGTTTGGTTTTTACCAAAACTCATTTCCAATGAGTAAAAAGTATTTTAAAAAGACTAACATCATAACAGGCTGAGGACGAAATATAAAACTGTTTTTTGGGATGAGATTCAGAAGCTGAGTGTTTCTGAAGCAAACATGTTGAATTTTCCATCCTGTCCAGACAGCATAAGGACGCCTGTATTATCAGCTCTGCAGCTGCAGTGGGTGTCATGAAAATCTTTACCTCGTATTGTTGTCAGACGAGCTGCTGTGTCTGTTCTGACACGCTCTGGGTGGACGTGGGACGGTCTTTGTCCCTTTGATTTCACCTCCAGCCTGAAAGACACGTCAGAGGGAATTAAAAACAAACTGTTTATTCAGATTCTTTGCAAAAAGCTTCTCCCAATTTAATAATTTATTTCTGAACTGTTTACTGGCGCTCTGGTGCAGGATGTATCAGGAGCCATATGGAGGATTAATAGTGGCAGCTCTGATTCTGCAGTATCAGCACCTGTGTCTCTTTATAGAGACTGTAAGGAGTTCCTTCATTAAACCTCAGAGAGCAAAACACCTGATCCTCAATGACAGCAGCAGAAGAATCACAGAAAGCAGCCTGAAGTAAATCAGCAAAGTCGCAGTTTCACAGAATTTATGACATTTCTCTAAAGTTTTAGGAATTGGTGTCAAACTTCTGGATCATATAGCATCATGTGATTCGATTTCTTCTCTGATGTCGCCACCTACAGGACGCGCACGCTCTCAGATTTAACACAGCATGAATGCACAGCAAAACCTCTTCCTGAACACACACAGAACATGGAAGCACAGGCCTTTATTTAAAAGCTTGAGAGGGTTTTACAAACTATGGCTGATGGGGATGAGGATGTTTTAATTGACAGTGGGCAGAGTGTTCAGAAGGGACTCAAAATCATCATCAAATCAAAATGGATAGCTGAGAATTAAAAGGAAAGAGATAAGTGATCTCCGCCATCAAACAAAACAGAAAAAAATGAGCTTCCCAGACCTGCTTTATAATCAAAAAAAGACAGGGAATCTCACTTTAGACAGTATGGCACCTTTAATTTCACTGTACAGGTAGGGCTGATTGGAATGGTCTTTGGGGTTTGACGTACCCAATGATCAACTCAAGAATTTAAAGTATTTTTGGGTTTTTCCAGCCTTTACTACAGTGGAACCACAGAGACGCCTGAGGTGTCGCGTTCAAACTGTGATCAGATGCCAGGGGAAAAGTTGAAGGCTGAAGTGATGAGTCTGCTAAAACTTACAGCTGTTGTGTCTAATTGCTAACGCGGCCAAACGTTCAGTTCGTATTTGCAAAAAAAAAGCTCAAACAAACCTTCAACAGACCAAAAAACTAATCCTGAAAGTTTCAACCACTCAACACAACAGTTTTTGAAGTTTTTCTTTTGCAGTGTCCTGTACCTGGCTCAGGGGTACAAGCGTTTGATTCGATGTGTGACTGTACGTACCCTGGGCATGGTGAGGACCAGGTGTCCGGTGGTTTGGGACCTCTGAGCTGTCGAGCTGTCGGGCTTCACTTCAGCAGGCAGAACCATCTGAAATATCTGCAGAGTAAATTATTCATAACTTTAATTAGCAAGATTAATGCGCTGATCTGGCACTGACGCTGTCCCAGTGTGTCAAATGACTTTAATCATTAGTGGGTCTTTTTATAGACACACTTTCCAGAAAAGACTTGGGAGAGTGACCAGAATAGGTCCGACTGAGAACAGCGGCAATCAATCACTGCGACGAAATTCTATGAAAACTAGAATGATCCATATGGGAGGACAATTTATGCCCACGAAACGGGCGTAAAATTAGACTTCATTTTTCAATCTACTTTTGCTTGATACTGAGGGGAACTTTAGGGGAGACCATTCTAGCAGCAGGGAGAGGGGAAGGAAAACTCCAAAACTCGGGCTGACTCCTGTGCAGGGCCTGCAGCTGTCGGAGGTGGCTGATGTGATATACACACCTCACAGATGACTCCTCCAGTCAATTCCCCTGCTGCTCTAAATGAGTTCATATTAAGAAGGAATTTTAAAGGCCTGAGTTGATGTATCACTCCGTAAATCACCCCACCCGTCCAATCAGGCTGACCCCTGGCATAAAACAACCATCCATAAACACAACGGCTTGAAGCAGAGCCATGAAATTCAGGGCTCTGGCAGCAAGGGTTGAAGAACTCCAAACTGGAAGGGCTCTGTATTTATAATTTGTATCCTGGAGGCTAAAAAACAGGGACAGGAATAAGAAACATTACACCTCTTGGATTTATGTGTGGCCAAACATCTGTTTAATCAGGCTTAAAGGTCACTGTGGTCTGTTTGTTGGAGATTAAATCCTCCACACATTTCCTCAGTGCTGCTGAGGGAAATATGGCGGACTGGACACATGGAGGTAATTAACTCCGTGGTTGCGACGACATGCAGAACTGAGCCTCCCCTCACAATAAACCACAGTCAGACTTCAGCAGATCTCACACAGGGCTGGAGATGAACACCTGAAGCAAGATAAATACTGTTTGCTTCCGCTGACACTGGATCTCCCTCTTTTGGCAGGAAGCTCAGCTGATTGCAGATTGTATTTCATTCTGAACAGCCACACTTTGGCTGTAATTTTGGGATTTACAAGAGAAAGAGAGCAGAGAGAGAGTGTCCATCCTATCCTGGACAGCTGCCGCTCTGGAAAAAAATAAAGTCTAATGTTCACAGCTGGGAAATGACACCACAGCAGGTGTAATAAACTCTCTCCATAAACGTATCAGAATGTCAGAGTCAGAAACAGGTCTGATGATTCAGCAGCTTCTGACGGCCTTTTATTTGCTCTAAATCTGACTCTTCATCCATCACACCTCCCTCTGCTCCCAACTCAGCAGCAAGCATCATCCTCATCAGTTAACAGCAGCGTGTAATTGGGTGAATCACTCCATACTGCTGATAGATCATGATATTAGCAGGCTGGTACAGGAGTCAGTGAAAACTTAGGAGGAACGTTGTGTTTTTAAAGCAAAAAGAGTCTCTGTGTGTTCGCCTGTGAGTCTTTGAGTGTTCAGACTGAATGCTAAGCTAATTTTAAAGTCACCAAGATCACATATACACACACTGGAAAGACAAGTGGGCAGTATGAACTCAGCTGAAGATGTTTGATTGATGCTCATCCAAAAGCAGTTTGGCTTCGTCGCTACCAACACAGAAGCAACTCGAATCACCGCCTCCACCAAGATGCCAAGCTGCAGCAAATATGGTCACAACCTCCACTTAGTTACAGGGACGAATAATGGCCAGCAGTGTTTTTGCAGAGCATTATGATGTCACAGTGAAGTTGACCTTTGGCCTTTTGGATAAGATAGCTGTATCCCAGTTCAGGGGCCGCTTCCTACAGAGGCTGCAAGTCTGTCTAATTTGGTTTGGCCTTTGCAGCTTACGACGGCTACAAAGGGCCACACCTTTGTAGACCGCATCCTCAGAAGGATGTGGCCTGAATTGGGACACTGCTAACTTCATCACTTCATCCTTTTATCCATTTATCCTTTGAGATATGTGTGTCTCATAATTAGCCTATTAACCAATTTCTAATCAGTTGATCTTTGAGTCCAGGTGATTGTTTGTTCAAGATGAAATTCTCTCTGCGTTCCTAATATACCACATTCATAAGAATGTGAAATTGCTGACCTTTGACCTTTAACCACCAAATTCTTATCAGTTCATCCTTAAGTCCAAGTGGATATTCGTGCCAGATTTGAGGAAATTCCCTTGAGGTGGGATGGTAAACAGTGGTGCTGTGACTCTGCTGAGTGTGATGTTGACACTGGGCTGTGTGCCTGCGCTGGCTCTGGCTGAGCGCCTGTTGCTGCTGCCGCCTTCAGTCTGGGAGAGATGATCTTTGACTTGTCAGCTGTGTCAACACCTAACTAGGAGAAACTAGAGCTGTACTGTACCAGCTACTCTGCATGTGGAGTGTTTCTGCAGGCTTCTGTAGAAACCAACAAAACCCTGGAGTAATAGACATGTCACAGAAACTCACCTATATACAGTAAATGTCACCTCAGCTCAGCTAAATATATGAAATATAACTTTTACCCTTTAGTATTTGTGCTGCTGTAGGATAAAGGTCATGAGTAAGAAATGTTTCCTTGCCAACTACTGCCGCAGTGCCCTTGACCAAGGACCTTGACTGGCTGACAGTAGCGGTCTGCGGTTAAACTGGACAGCTTCCAGTGTAAATGGTGGATGGTGAAACTGAGGCAGCAGCTCTGATGACCTGAATATAAAACCTTTCTTAAAATGTGTGAAAAAGTTTATATGATTTTAAGTTTTTGCAATTGCTACATAGCTAACGTTAGCATTAGAAGAAATGTTGCATCAAACTTGATTCCTTTACTCACCAAGAGTTGTCTCCAGAGGTGGACAGCAACTTTATTTTGTTTCTGTTCAAATCATTTCTTTTCTTCTACTTAGTCAGCATGCTAACCAGCTAGCTGTGGCCCGTCAGCCTGTCTCGTCACTTTCCGATACTGAGTCACTGTGGCGTCCAGGCCGCCCTGAAAAAGTAGCTCTGCTCAGAGGGCGTATTATAACCTCTTGGAAATGCAACAAGAGCTATTCTATTCTATTAACAGCTGTTAATAAAATAGAATAGAATAGAATAAATCTTTAATGTACACCAGAGTGGAAAATTATCTTTGGCTCACCAACACACAGACCACTGGAGATACAGACCATGCAAACACATAACATTTCAAAAAAAAAAAAAACCTAATGCTAACATTGGCTATGTAGCAATAGCAAAACTTACAAATAGCTCCTTTAATATATTCTTAGATTCTCTGGAGGCCTACCTCAGAAATGAATCAGCACAGACTGTAAATATCACTGTGATGGAAAAAGTTGCTGAGCAACAGTCTGACCTATAAACCCAAGACACTGACAAAGATTTAAGAGGGGTGTGTAAATCACTGCTGCTGCCCTTTAAAAAATCTGAATTAATGCATTTGCTGGAAAATTCAGTGTGTGCAGCCAAAACAGTGAAACACTTAAAATTAGGTACACAACAGTTCTGACTCTGAAAAGCTCCACAGCATACCTTTCCTTTGACGGTGACTCGGGCGTAAGTCGGTTGAACATCCACATCTATCAGGGAGGTGTCCATGTGTCTGCGGGGAGCGAGGGGGAGGTCCAGCTCAGTTTATATAAAGAGACGCAGGTAGAGTGATTGAGCCATGAAGCTGAGCTGTTGAGAGGCAGTCCAACTGGACCGGGACTTAAAATGACATGAGGTCCATGAGAATTCTTAGGATCACTAAGATCAATTTGATTTGATGAAGCCACAGCTTCACATCGAGTAAATATTTCAGTATCAGAACCAAGTTAATTGGTCGAGTTTGCTGACAAGTGAAGAGACTTTGAACCTGGTTCTCAGTAGCTGTCACTGTGCAAACAACAAACACACAAGCTGGGAACCAACACGGACAAAAATCTGAACAAACAACAAATAAGAAAGGAATACAAGAATAAGCATGCATTCAGTGAGTAGGTAAATTTGACGTGAATAAAACTTAACAAGCCTCAGAGTTTCTGGACCTGTATATCCATGGTCACTTTAAATTTTTAATCATTCAACAAAATGAGTTCTTCAATTTAACCTGATGACTGTAATGTCTTTCTAGCATTAAAGGAGGAACCAAAGTATGAAATGTATGAAATACGGTCTGTTATGTGATAATATCAATAAAAAACCCCAGTAAATATTTATTATATAAATTGAGCTGTTGAGTTTGGGCTCATTGTTCCTACCTGTACATTGCCAAGTCTAAGACTATGGTGTTGTTTTCTTCATCTTCAGTCAGAGAGAAGTCCAGCCTGGAAATGAACAAAGAGCAGAAGAACTCACAACTGGTCCCAGTGCAGAGCAACTCTACCTTAAATACTTAAATAAATTGAACAGAAAAAAACCTGCTTCTATACCAACTGAAACCTACTACTGTTCACCCTTTCATTACTTTCACTAAATTTACTCTGACATTCACACAACTTTAATCTCTCTTCAACTACTTTCAGTGTGCACATTTTTAACTGACACTTGATTTGATTTTACTTTTCCACTTCAAATGTCTGTTTAAACACCATTGACACATCAGCTGTTTACAGAGCACACACTTCAGCTACCCCATCACTTTAACTGACACTTCAACTTCTTTCAGTGCCCACATGCAAACTGATAAGTTAACTACACACAGAGTTTAAAGCTGAAAATAACATTTCAAACCCTCATAGAAATTATTTAAACTTAAACTGACACCAACTCCTCTCAATAATTCCCATACAAATCCACATTTAAAAAACTCACATTTTAAGAAAATTTGGCTTGTTAAGTTAACATCTGCCATTTGCAGCATAAGCACACAATTAAATTGTCTTTGGAAAATTTTACCTTTTGTGGATAACACATACAGATCTGGACCCTACAGGTGAAATTTGGTGGAATGATTTAAATTTTCCATAAACTCTCTCATAATTGTTGCTTTTCTTTGAGTCCTGCTGAAATATACAATAAAATGTAAATATCCATGTATGTATGTATGTAATGTATATAATGTATACAGCCTCAGTTCTCTAACAGCTCCACCAAACAGTGGTCAGTTAAATACCTTTTCTTATAAGAAATATTGTGTTAGTGTAGCATCAATCTACAGAACATGACTTTACAAGCCGGTCATGAAAGAACAGTAAAAACATTACTGATGTGTTTTGACTGTTATCGCCAGGCTGCAGTGAAGCGGACCGTCCTGTCTCCCTGCTGATGAAAGGTGATATTTCATATAAAGGATTCATTCCTGACCTGAGTGTGTCCTCAGCTCAGATTACAAATGAAATCAGCCATGTTTTAAGGCCTCGACCCCTGTGGCCTTGCACTGGTTATAAACCTATGGCTAATGGAGGGAGTCCAGGATGGCCCACAGCTATCATATTGTCCCACCACCACCACCACTGCACTGTTGAAGCTCTCTGATGGCAGGAGACCCAATACAGCACCAGAGCTAAAAAAATCTGAAGGCTGCTAATAAAGCAATCATACAACACCCGCCTCGCTGTCTGAGCAGCTGGACCAATCGCTGAACAAGGTAATCGAGGGTCTCAAAGAAAAAACATTACAGATATGAAGGACTGTGAATGGAAGCTGAAAGACTGGAGCTGTGATCCAAAGTAAGATTGAAGCAGTTGATTGGATGTGTTTTGTTGCTCTGGCTGAACAAAACAATTATGTTGCTTTCTGCTGCGTTTGCTGCTGTAGTAGAGTCAATCACCCTCACAGTCAATCACAGCTGGTAATACTGTACCACTGCAGCATTACAAAGCTGCTGAGAGGGTGGAGACTCAGTCTTCTGTACCGAAGGGCCTGCTTCTGTCTGCAGGCAGGACTTGTAGAGTCCCCGCTACACTGTGTGTACCGTGTCATATTTATTATGACTGTTTTTAAATGTCCTATTTAACGGTCCCATATAGAATAAAGATGTCCATGTGTTTGTGATTATAAAGCAGGTCTAGGTTCTATATTAATACTGTGGAAGTATCAAAGCCTCAGTCCACAGAGAAATGCACACAGCCTGTATTCAGAAACTGAGCCTTAAAACCAGCCGTCAGGACTTCTGGAACTTTGTGATGTCACAACAAAGCAGTCACCGCCCTCAGCCATGCCTGAAGTCCAGAGGCTCAGATCCTCTCTTCTGATTGGCTGACTGACCTGTTGTTACTACAGCTCCAGAGAGAAGCCTGAGAGAGGAGATGTAAAACTACACTGAGATGGTTCTTGTTCTTAAAACCACAGATATATCTTCTGATGGAGATCAACACTTCTAATAAAATGCTGGAGAAGAGTAAAACATGAGATCTTTAAAGGATTGAACCACCATTCAGCCACACACACATATTTGTAAAAAAAACAAAACACTTGTCTACTGTTTTCCAGAGACCAATCTCAGATCAGTCCCATGTCTGTGTCTTTAAGTCAGGATGTAGTTAGCCTAGCTTAGCATAAAGACTGGATGCAGAGGGAAACAGCTAGCCTTGTTCTAGCTACCAACACCTCTGAGGGTCAGTAGGAAACAGTGTATGTCGTCTGTTTAATCTGTAGAGATATGTTAAAAAAATAAGCAATTTGTGCTTTTAGGTGTTGTAACTAAAAAAAACAACATGGATTTAAATAAATGTTAGGAATAACTGAGTTGAAGTGAGGACATATGTTATTTGTGTGGCTGATTTGTTTTACACAGTCTCCACATCAGCAGATCTCAGCAGTAAAGCAGAGACAGAAATGCTAAAAAATGGGCTTTAAAATGGACACAGTCGTTTGTGTCGGTTCATACTTGGGCTCGTTGACGTTCATGACTCGTCCATCAGCAGTGATCAGGGTCCTCGAGGCCTTCGGTTTCTTCTTCTCTTTCTCCCTGCAGGAGAAAAGCACAGCATGAGTGTGTGAAGGCTGGACTGACAGACGACACCAGCAGAATTATGGGGTCTGAGGGTTGAAGGAGAGAACCACCTCTCCCTCTAGGAGCATCCATAAGGTTGATGTATAATGGAGGGTGTTACGAGAATGCGCACACACACAAACACACACACACGATGTAAAGCCAGATACACTGAAATCCACCTATCAAATAGATAACTTTGATGTTTTAAATAAAACCAAATTTTGTTTGAATATGGTTATATATATGTTTTATGAAATTTTCCACATAATATGAGACAATGTCGCTTCTGCTTGTAAACATTTTATTTCTAGTGGTTCCCATCATACAGATCTACACTCTTCCCAGCAGGAAATAAAGTGGTTATTCATCCAGCTCAGTGCCCTTGTGTGTGGTGTTCTTTGAAGAAACCTCTGTGTGTCCCTTCACTTTGCAGCTAGAGGTAATGACACGTTAATACCACACAGCTCACTGTGCATTATTGCTTATATTAATCAAAAGCAATAATTCAAAAGAAATGTGCAAATTTACAAAACATTACTTGGCACAAAAAGAAAAGATTCTTCTCAAAGCTCTGACTGGTTGAGAAAAGTCTGAAATGTGGGTGCACACTCACCAGGTCAAATCTTTTGGGCTTGTGACCTGTTATACAATGAAGTCCACATTGCAAAACACACTGACCATGTCACACACTCTCACGTCAGCTGACACCCATGGCACACATGAGACACAAAAGGATCCAGAAGCCAGGACAGTGGTGTACCACTGCAAATTGACACGTCTCAGGATGCCACTGGTTTGTGTTGCCTTCAGCTGTGACCCGTCATTACAGGATAAATGATAAACATCCTTTGAATTTAAAAAATATTTTTTCTCTTTCTTTTAACACTTACTCAGAAAACAGTCAGCCAATCAGAAGAGAGACTCAGATCCTCTCTTCTGATTAGCTGACTGACCTGTTGTTACTAGAGCTCCAGAGAGAAGCCTGAGAGAGGAGATGTAAAACTACACTGAGATGGTTTTTGGTTCTTAAAACCACAAATATATCTTCTGATGGAGATCAACACTTCAGATAAAACACAAAAGAATAGTAAAATATGGGACCTTTACATGTTTAGAAAACTCCTGTTGAATAAATTACTCAGATTGTGTGTATTTTCAACCTGAAGCCACCCAGAGCATTTTCCTGCATTTACTCTGCTCCCATCACCATCTGCTGTACATCCAGTCACTCCATTAGCGATGTTAAGCAGGCCCTGACACAAGCACAGGCAGGGAAACACGCACTGCGCATTCGTCCATCTATTAAGCCCACTGAGCAGCAGATGAATGAGGTGGCGGTCGAGGCGTGTTTAGCGCCCTGTGGAGGGTCAGCCATCACAACCTCTGCCACCATACATCAGCCACAGAGAGGACGCGCGTGACAGTGTGTTCCAAGAGCCTTCAATCTGCTGAGCTCAAGGATGTTAAGTTCATGTTTTTATTATAGTGGTGGCCTGCAGAGAGCCTTGTAATGAGTTTAAGTGGTGCTGTGGAGCCGCGCGGTCAGACGAGCCACTAACGCACCATTACCAGTGTGGTCATCCAGTTAGAGTCAGTCAGTCAGTGAGGGGGACGCAGGACATATGGCTTCTTTCTAGTTTTTCTATTGATGCCGGGGATGTAATGACATATGTATTCATTCAGAACAAGAGGTCCAGTAATTAGTAAGCAGGTTGAGCTCTTTCATGATAACAAGGCAGGATTATTGACATATCAGCATCTGTTGGGTTTTTTCTTACTGGCCGAAATGTGAGTGCTGTAATTTCAATTTAAATTAAGAATTCGGGTCAATAAGCCTCCACTTCATGACAAACAGCATGTTAACTTCTTCATTGCTTTTGTCGTCCCTGCTGTACTGAATATGAACTCAAACATGACACATTTTTATTCTAAATGACTTAACTTTAGTATCTAAGTTTGATTTTGTGAGTGAATCTATTCCACAGCTCTATTCAAGATACACCAGACACACAGTCTGACCAACAGCTGTATAAAACAGGTTTTGTAATGGGTGATAGATTTATATGCACATTGATGAGCTGCTAGTTAGCTAGTTATCTACATGGTAATATTTTTACATTAAAAATAGCAATAATAATAATAATAATCCTGTATGTATGTCTGCACAGGGTCACCAGAGTCCAGAGGAGGATGTCCACGTCCATTGGCTGTAAGCGAGAAGAAGCTGCATTTTAAGCCACTGCTGTGGAGTTGAGTTTGTCAGCGCTCAGGGGCCCCCTAACAGCCTGGGGCCACAAGCAGTTGCCTGCCTTGCCTGTTTATGGTACATGTTAGACAGCACTCTCCACCACCATCATCAAAACACTGAATGAGGGATTACTTTTTGGAAGGATTCATTCCTCCAGTAGAGTTTCCTACAATTAGAGAATCAATCCATGAATCCAACTCACTTTACGTTGACCTGTCCTTTAGTTTGTCACCATTTCTTTCACTACTTCAACACACAGCTGAAGGAACAGAACTACACATGGACTCCACATGTAGTCCGTTTCTACTAAAAACATTACAATCATTTGGCTAATAATTTGGTGATTTTTGCTTGTGTGGTTTCAGTGTGTGTCATAATTGTGGACACAGTCAGCGATAGTGTGTGTGTGTGTTGGGGATGGGTTGGGGTGAGACAGAGGACAAGTATCCACTTCAAAAGATCAAACTGAAAGAAGCATCTCCATCACTCTGCCAGTTCAAACAGCAGCTTTCATCTCATCCCAGGCCATATACTGTTGACTTACCAAGGTCACAGTGTGGCTCTCTGCACTATAAAATCCTGTTCTGTTACTTTTTTTTTTTTAAAGGGGGGTGTAATGGGGCATCTATCAAACAGCTGACTCATGGAGACATCAGTGGTGACAGCTCCACTGCTGGTTTCTGTGGAGTCCAGAGGTGAGGACGATGTGTTCAGACAGCTTTCAGTTAGCCATGTTCAGAGGGAGGAGAGTCTTAATCTGTGCTGGATTTAACTGCAGAACTACAATCAGTGTTCAGAGCAGGTTCAGGTAAGAGAACACCCTCTGCCTCTGTCTGGTGGTGTATTACCATAAGACATGGCACGCTGCTCAGTAGTCTTTGAAGTTATCGTTTGTGTCAACAAATACCAAATATTTTCGGGTTCCAGCTAAACATCCTAGATTTACTGTGTTATGTTACTAAAGATTTTATCTTTTTTAAAGGAGCTATTTGATTTTTGCTATTGCAACATAGCCAAGTTAGCATTAACAGCTGTTTACTGACCAGTCTTGGAGAAACATTGCAAGGTCAGCATCAAGTTTGATTCCTTTACTCACCAAGAGCTGTCTCCAGAGGAAGAAAGTGTTTCTATTACTTCTTTCCTTCTACTAAAGATAGCATGCTAACCAGCTGGCCTCGATCCATCACTTTCTGATGCCGAGTCACTGTAGCAACCAGGCTACACTGAAGAATTAGCTCTGTGAGAGAACATATTATAACCTCTTGTATTTTAAACACAACGATGGAAGAAGCTCTCGACAAGACTGGTACATAAACAGATGTTAATGCTAATGTTGGCTGTGTCACAATAGCAAAATTTATGAATAGCTCCTTTAAGCTACAACAGGCTCTATTTAGCTATGTGATGATGAGATTGGAGAAGGTGTTTAATAGCAATATGTAGCATATGCTACATGTTATTAGGACTAGTTAGCCAGTAGATGTGGTGGTTGAGTTGCACCGTGCTGCTGCCCAGTCAAAATACAGAACAGTGACATCACCAGGCGGTAGGCACCAGGCACTTTCATAATGTATCATCAATCACGTTTAAACAGCCAGTGTCACTTTATGAAGTGTCTGTCTCATTTAAATCCAAGCCTTTTCATATCAACTGTTAACAACAAACCACGTTATGTCAATTAACTGCATCCATTTATCAGCCTGCCACTTCTCCTCGACCTGAGAGCTTGACAATGTTTTTAAGTTCAGTCCTGCAGACTGCAGGTTGGATCTGCTGTTCATCTGGTGTTTTCCCCTCTCTCAGAGGAACAGAGCAGCCATTAAACACAGAGCCTCCTCCTGGCTGACCTTATCACAGGATCCACCTCAGGAGCAGGAAATTCATCTTTCCTGACAATCCAGTGACAGCACGACTGCATGCATCAAGTCAGCGCGCTCTGACAGCCGCGCACAGGGAAACGGTAAAAACGGCAACACCATATCACCCCGATTTTATGCTTGGACAGCATGCAGGCCTGGGATGTTTTTGTAATATGGATTAGGAAGCGGACTGTCACCGGTTGGCGTCTCAGCCATCACACTAGGTTTCTTCAAATCAAGTTTATCTGGGGGTATAACCTGACTTCTTATCAATAGAGAGAGGTTTTACTGTGGTTCTAAGTGAGTTGTGTCATATTAAACAGAGACTCCCGGTGAATTTTTAATAAAGGGGGTTGAATGAAGCATTTCCTGTGCATATTCACTACAAAACTCCCATACAGGAGTTCATGGACAGATGTGTCACACGCAACAGACATGATAAATGGAGTGTTACAAATGGAGCATCCCTTTGCAGAGTGCAGGGACAGACATCCAGCAGCACAACAGCAGGACAAACAGCTGATTAAACTAATCACACAAAAACACAAACACTGAGATACCTTCGGGCTAATGTAAAGAGTTTCCTGTGGGCAGGAGATTAAGCAGCGCTGAGAGCACTTAAACAACATCCATCACACACTGTTCAGCCATTTGTGACAACAACGCTGTGAGTCAGCGCTGTGTTCGTGGGTCAGAGGGGAGAGGGGAGGATAGAAAATTGTAGTAACATAGATCTGTCACGCATCGCTTTACAAACAAGGTGTGTGGAGAACAGCTAGTGCAGTCTGCTTTAATACATATCTACTGAACTACAAAGACACATGTATTTCCAGACAAACCTCTGCTCTCTCCTGCAGCAGCTGGACCCATAGTAGAAGTGGACCAGTCTGTGCACTAACCAGAGGGCTGATGGGTTAACAACCAGACCCAGCCAGAGGGTTTAGTGAAGTGGAGATGTTGGTCTCACAGAGTCCACTACCACTGTCAGAATGCCCTTGGACATAGCTGAGCACCGGACAGACCCTGAAGTCTCAGAGGAGCTGGATGAATGTAGGAGGCTTCGTGTAATTATTATTCTGGAGATGTATTACATGTGAGGTTTATTTGTTTGGTCTTTAATCACAGTTACAGCCATGGTTTCACGACGCCCACATCATGGAACAACAGAGGAAGTGAAAATAAAAAAGACACTCCTAAACCACAGAACAACAAACTAAAAGTCAATGACAACGACAATCTGACAACAACTAAACACAAAGAGGAATCCCCCTGCAACAACACTGCAGTCAGAGAGATTAATGGCTCAGGAAAAAGAGCAGGACTGAACTGATATTGAGTATGTGTTCGTTCAAACCAGACGACCGGTCAGATACAGATAAAACAACAGTTTCACAACAGACCAGCTGGATAACTTCACAGGATTTCTAATCTAATCTTCAAACACATTTTTCAACTCCGAGGTGAGATGCTACCACTGATCAGTGGGGTTATATTCAGGAGGGGAAATTAATTGTCAACTGCCTCTGCATCATTTTTTTGTCTTGCTTTTATTACAGTGACAGGACTAAGCCTAAATGGTACACACTAACAGGTGAGCCCCCAGGGGTCTGAGCCACTTTTTACTGCATATAAATTACCAGAAACTTTAATTACTATCCTCCTTTTTGTTTAAAATAAAAAAGAAAATTCCATTAATAAAGTCCAAAAATTGATGTGGAGAGTCTGGACTGTAAAATACTAGTGTTAGTAGGCAGCTAATCTTCACCCTCATCTTCACCTTTTTAAAGCATTTTCCCTTTTTATTTTTTAATCAGTGGAAGCACATCTGATCTGTTCTCATCAGCAGCAGCTTATTCACAGTAAAGTCATCTGAGCAGCAAGAAGAACTGTATTTTCTTTTTTTTTGTTGTTGTTGCCTGGAAACATCAAATCTGATTTTTTTTTTTTTTTTAATGAAAATTGATTAGAAAAGAAAAAAACACCTAAAACTGTGATTCCCTGTGAATCATGAAGGTTTGTTTTATGTTGATGTGTCAGTTGTAACTAACTGCTAACTAATATCAACTAATCAGTGTGTTGTGTGTGTCTGTTGTCCTCATCAGGCCACTGGATGCTCTCACTGAGCGAAACCTCACAGCTGCCAGCTGACATCACTGTTCTGACAGAGAGAAGTGAGGTGTGTGTGAGTGTCAGCGTGTTACAGAGAGAACGGAAGCACACTGAGAAGTGGATGTGCAACACACACACCCAATTAACACCCCAGCAAGAGGGTCATCTTAAGGGCAATCACTAATTAGTGGCATGACGGGAAAATGAATTAGACTTTAACAAAATAATTTGCCAACTCACTACCAACTAGTCTGAAACATGCTGAGGTTTGGTTGGTGCACAAACATGGCTGACGTACATGTGTTTGGCTCAGGAGGGATCTGGGCATGACCAAATCTTAAATTTTTTTTTTGCCCATTAGAAGGAAGACGAACTTCAACCGGCCGACAAGCACAACTGAGACAGTATCACTGCATAAACTTGTCATGCTTCACATGGTCACAAATATTTCTAAGTTGATTTGTGAGACTGTCCTGTAACAAACGAGCCCACAGGTCGACTGTCAGCAGGTTGCTATGACCCATAGTTAGGATCTGTTGCTAGGCGACATCTAGTGGTCGTAGTAATGATGACAGGAGCAAAGGGAAAAGTGCGGTGACGTAGTTTATAGAGCGACAGAGTCCACGTCAGGAGGAGGTTGGGGTGGATGGATGAATATGACCCAGGAGAGTGGTGTTCGATTCCCATGTGACAGTTGCAGTTTATGTTGTTTCTATTATCCATGACCGTTCACTGTTATTATTGTAACCATGACAACAAATCATCATCTAATGTTGAAGTACTTATTCTAATCCAAATCACCATCTTTTCCTAAACCTAACCAAGCCATGACTGGTATTATAGTAACCATGGTAACGTGAGAAGGTACGCCACGGACAGTACAGTCTGCATGTTTATTATTGTAACCCTGACAACCAAGGTCCAGTGCTTCTGCTGCCGTAATGACGCTATTTCAGGAGACACTGTTATGGGTGGTATCAGAGGGTGGGTGGTTGTTCAGGTTGGAGGACTGGTTGTTATTCGTACAGCACCTTTCAGTGATGAGGCCATGAAAAGTACTTTACATAAGACATAAGAGGCATTAAGACAAATGAACCCCAGAGCAACAGGATCATCCATGAGGAGTCGTGTTGTGTCACCTGATGAGTCTCAGTCCAGTGTTTCCTCTCTTTACGCTCTGTGTTTGGTCTCCTCCAGCTCCTGAGGGAAACATCCAGCTCTTTAGCTGCTAAATGCTCCACTGTGTTCACCAGCTGCTCTCTGACTGTGTTTGTGTTGTTTACTGCTCAACAAGTAGAGGACAGTAGGTTAATTGGAGCTTGTTTCATGAGAACAGCTTCTGTTGCTGGAAACACTGAGACTGAACCAGACAGGAAAGGAAAGAGTTAAAAGATGATTGATTAAAACTGATCAGAGCTGCAGCGTTGACGGGAATTAACTACAAGGCTGACTCATTATGTCAACAGCGAATTTATATATAGTTTATTTTAAAGACAAAAACATGAGGTGGATCACTCACACACTTAACCTCTTCTGTCCGACCAGCTCAGACAAACTGCTGCCATTTCACTCACACACAAATACAAGTCAAATGTTTCACATCAGTGATGATGCTCTCTGACTTCATCTGCCAAACCTGTTTCAGAAGAATTAACATGGCGCACTATGCAGCAGTCCCTGTCTACCATGTGAAAACGTGAGCATGTCAGCAACAATTTTGCTGTTCTGTTGAATCGCTCCATTTATGTCCCTTCAGTGTCGTACATGTGCGCACAGTTTCACCTTCACAGTGTCACGTCCAGCTCTGATGTAGCTTGAGTCTACATCACTGTTTGTATGACACTGTTCATGAAGATTTCCTTTGACAACAACAGCACCATTAATCTTTTGGATCCTTTTCACTTGTTAACTTTAGAATTTGAGACTCAGATGTGTATGGAGCCAGATATTTACAGTGTCAGTAGACAGTGCTCTCTGGAGGACACACCAGGTAACTATGGAGACTAAATTATCTCAAACATATCTGCAATTTGTTATTTCTTATCAGCCCACATACACAGTGACACAGATATATCTGCAGTTAACTTAATGTTTCTCATGTGGATGAAAAAACACAGTCAACCTAACCCTGCAACACTTTCTGCAAGTTGCACACTTATCGTTGTTTTTCTGTCATTTCTACAGCAGCTCTGTAGAAACACACCTCTGAGTGGCTCATTTGTTTTTCCAAACAGAGAAATAATCGTCAGTGAGTACATGACTGAATTTACTTCAGTCATTGAACAAATCAGAGCCGTGGGTGGTGACTCAGAGCTCTACAGCCAGGTCATTCACACAGTCCAGATGAAGCAGATTAGCTGAGATTTCAAGTCTTACAACCCTTCATAATTTCTAAAATCTAACTTTGATTGTTGCACATGTAGTTGTATTTATTGTCCTCCTCTAGAGCAGTGGTCAATAAGTATCCTCTGCTCCTCAGTTACATCACAGTCCCGTTCTGACACCTAAACACACCATCAGTAAATCAGTCAGGACTATTGGCACCCTCCAGCCCACTGGCTGATTCATTAGTCAAACATATGAGCGAGGCGTCAGAACTAAATCCTCTCTGACCCTGTGAACCTGCTCTCGGCTCGTCCTGGAGAACAGCTCGTTCCTGCTGCAGCTCCTCTGGACGTGGCCTCATCTGTCCTGCTCATCTCTCTGTCCTGCTCATCTCTCTGTCAAACCTGGTATTTATGTCTGATTTTTGCTGCTCAACTGGAAACAAATGAGACTGACCTCAGCCGTGCGGTCATTACAGTGATTGATTGATTTGTTCTCCTAGTGATTGGTTGAGAATGCAGCACATGTCTTACAGCATCACCTGTGGCCTCAGCACAATTCAGAGTCAATATCACTGAAAAATGGTTCAACAGCCTAAATTTAGTTACTGAATGACTTAGCACTATGTGGCCAAAAGTATGTGGATGGCTCTTATATTTTAGACAACAGTATTTGTGTCAGAAGTTTGTGTTTGTCTCTTGTTTTGTCTCAAATATGACAACGAAAAGCATGCGTTACATTTGATTTGCTTTATCCAGCAGATGTTTGGAAGTTCTGCTTTAAAACTGTCTGAAGCAATTAAACGATTATCAAAAGAGCTGCTGATTAATTTTCTGACAATCAACTTATTAATTAATCGACCAGTCGTTGTCTGAATGTGAGTAAATCCCTGCAGCAGGTTCAACATCTGCAGGACAGAGTGAAACCTGGAGCAGCACACTAATGACCACGGTGTCAAAAACACATCTTCAGCTGCTGTTTATTTGTTGAACTCTTCCCGCGGCCCATAGAAATAAAAGTACTCCAACAAATTTGTGTGATAATGTCAATAAAAGTAAAAGAATATACATACATATATTACAGTATATATGCATATATGTTACACTTATATAGATCAAGAAAAATAAATAAAACAAGGTACAGTAGTAGTTTGTTATATTATCAGCAGTGATGCAGCAGACACACACACACACACACAGGAATCAGATGTCCATAAACTACAAATACAATAAACAGCAACACACTTATCAACCATGTTGTTGTCAAAAACTATATAGTAAATGGACTCTGCACTTATATAGCACTTTTCTATCTTATCGACCACTCAAAGTGCTTTAGAATACATTCACACACATATTCATACATCCCCTTCACACACACACTCACACACACACAGATGGACCAGCTGTCAGGGGGAAATTGGGGTTCCGCATCTTGCCCAAAGACACTTGGACTGGAGGAGGCGGGGATCGACCTGACCTTCTGGTGAGAGGACGGCCTCCTGAGCTACAGCCGCATGTACAAGCCATGCATCAGTCAGAAGAGCCTACAGTGTTTCTGATGCCTTCACAGTTTTTCATGTCATCATATTCAGGGACTTGCTGATAAATGATGGTAAATTGTTATGTTGAGTGGACCACCGCCCTGTACGCAACAGCTTCTTTAAAGCATCAGCTCTTACTCCCCAAAGGTTAGTCTTCTTCTTCAGACAAGACAGTTTGGCTGTTTGAATACACACCACCCTCTCCTCCACCCCCAGCCAGGACAGACCAGCATGCAGTCCCTAAAGTGCCCTCATCTGTCACAATAGGGGTGGAATGTTCAGGTGTCCACGTAAATTTGGCCGTGAGGTGTGTGTATGTATGTGTATGTATATGTGTGTGTGTGTGTGTGTGTGTGTGTGTGTGTGTGTGTGTGTGTGTGTGTGAGCAGATGATGACCAGGTTATAACTTTGTTGTGTGTGAAAGCTTTGCTCTGTTGAAGTGTGAGGGAGGAGAAACTGAGCCTTTCCTCTGACTGTGAGTCTGTGTGTTTCAGTGTGAGTCAGTGTGAGTCATTGTGAGTCTGTGTGAGTCAGTGTGTGTCAGTGTGACAGTGTGGACGGCGCCCTCTGCTGCATGATGGTTGATGTTATAGTGACACCCAGTGGCTCAAACAGTGAACTGCAGTCAAAGAGTCAAGACCCAACAAAACTCTAATCTCTGATCTTGGACATTGTGAATCCAAACTTTTGCACATGTCAGTTACTGTTAATTTTTTTTTCTATTTTATAACTTCATAAAATAAAAAGTAACAGTATTAACACATGAAGAAAGGCTCTATCCACTCTGTCTACTTGTTTTCACCTTCCCAAACATTTGCAAACAACTGAACACAAGCAGAGTTAAATTGTGTCAGAAAGTCGAGTTAAATTGTGTGTTTTGTTAACTCATCTTTGCTGATACTGAGTAAAGACTTCAGGCCTTTCTGTTCAGGGAACGTTAGATTTGTTAGATCTTCTTTGTGCAGGCAGGAGATTCGCTCTTCTTGCCTGCACAGGATGTTTATGATGATTCATTCTGTAAGTCTTTTGTTTACTGCTCAGGTTGAAGATGAGTCACGGTGACTTTTAAGATAAATGATAAATGAGGACAACAAGGAGCTGTGTAAAAGGCTAAATCTCCCATGTGGGGTAATCGTAGGTGAGGGGCGTTAATGAGGTCAATCAAAGTACGTTTAAGAGACAACACATAGTCCTCATCCTAAAGGGGTCAAAGTAAAAAAAACCTTACCTCTCCTTCGCCCTCCTCTTCTCCTCCAGGTGGCGGTGAGCCTCCACACGAGATTCAGGGGTGAAGGAACATGGTGTGTGCCAGAACTCCCTCTCCTGTTCCTCCTCATCTAGCTCGGGGCTCGTCGTCTTCAGCTGTGTGTTCTTCTCCACCTCCTGGTTCTCCTTATTCTCCTCCAACCCTGGACTATGAGGACAGAAAAGATTCAGCAGCTTCAGGTTGACTGTAACATTTCAGATCATCATGATTTAATGTGCAGAGCTCCATCCTTCAGGGGCAGTCAAATAAAAGATCCAGTCACAGTTTTCTGACTTCCTGCTCTAGTTGTTTACTTTCTGTTTCTTTACCTGAATATTTCTATTTTGGATACTTTCTCCTTTTCCTCACTTTATTTCAGCGGTTGTCGGTCGGTTCAGTTTTCTTAATGCACCCCAAAATCACAAATGCCTGAACATGCTTTATGATCTGTATAACTTAGTTAACTTAGACAAGCTGCTGTGGAGTAATGATCTCAGATTTACTGATCACAAAACAACTGGTAAACACAGAGACAGTACAGACAAAGTTGTTTGGACTGTGATGCTGTTTGTACTCACACTGTGCTGCTGATGCCAGTGTTGAAGCCTGCTTCCCTCTCTTTGTTTCCTGTCTCTTCTCCTGCAGCCTTCCTCTGCGCATCCTCTCTCTCCTTGGCTCTCCTCCTCAGATATTGCCTCTCCTGCTCGGAGACTCTCCTCTTCACTTCCTCCAGTCCCTGAGAGACTCGAATCCTCTCTGACCGGCTGATCTCCGTCCCGTCCAGCCACTGAGGACACACAGCTCTTCAAACACACCTCTATCCAGCAGTTCATTCAAGTTCATCACCAGCCCAGTCTTAGTTTGTAGTTTTGGCTGCTCTCTCTAATATTCATCGAACACTGTACTCACCACCCGTGTTTCTTGTCCTGCTGAACTTTTGAAGTAATTAATTTGTTGAGTTCAATGTAATGGTCAAAACTAAGAAAATAATTGTAAGAAAAGGTTCTCTCTCATTGTTTTATTTGCCGCAGATTTTTTTCTTGTCAATTTCTACAATAAAAATGTTATAAGATAAATGTGTTGTTAGAATCCATATTGAAAATGTATAGCCACATTAGTTTTCATCATTCCAGTTCAACAAGACTGATTGAGTGACTGTTGCTGAGAAAGACACACAGCTGAACTGAGTAAAACTTGGTCTTTAAAGTCTGTCTTTGGATTTGCATTTTTAGAAGAGTTGAGAGTGATTTTAGAGAGCCTGAAGTCCAGGCTGGTGTTTTTGGAGCCTTTCCCTGTGCAGAGCTCTGGATGACCAGGTGTGCCCTGCTGCTGTGTGTGGGGGAGGCAGGTACAGTGAAGTCACCTTGAGTTGGGGTAGAGAGGCCACCACATACTGCCTGTAGCCCTCGAACTCAGTGCAGGGGTTCCCCACCAGAAACAGCTCTCTGAGGTGGATGTTGTGCCTCAGAGACTCGACGCTGCTCAGACGACCGACAAAGTTCACCGTCAGGTCCAACTTCTGGAGGCTCTCACAGCCTGAGGACCCGAGACAAACACACAAATACCACCTTTATACATTTACAGCAAAAACTACACACTGGGGTTGACAGTGATGTGATGTAATGATGAGGGGCAGTTTCACAATAACAACATGGACGTACAGTCATAATTGTAACTGAAACATTTGGTTAATCAATGGCTAATGATGTAATTGATGCCAAATTTCATAACTGACTAGCCATTGATTTAATCTATGGATTATATTCATCATCATATCAAACATTTGCTGGTTGCACCTGCTCAGGCTGAGAGGGAATTGTGCTTTTTTGTTTCTTTTGTTTAGGGAAACATATTTCTTCAGCCTGAACTGACACTTTACAGCTAAATTATTCACTGAATAATCCACAGAAACAAACATAAAGACAGTAAATTAAAGCCCCAGTCAGAATGTTTTTAACTGACAAAGGTTAAAAATAAAAGAAGACTCACTCAGCCAAATTTCACTTGGAAAAATAACCACATTCATCTTCAGCAAGGCAAAACCAAATACACCAAACACCACAGTCTCTGTTTTATACACCGACCTTCAAGGTTTTCAATAACTTCAATGTTGTTCAAGGCCAGATTCAAATACTCCAGTTTCTTCAGGCGACCGAGACTCTCTAGATGAACAAATAAGATATGAAAGAAGTGATGAAACATAAACATGTCTGTGGAAACTGTTGGTGAAGTTCCACTTAAACACTCAAAAAAGGGGCTACACTAAAACTGGGTGAAGTCAGTTGAATTTAATGTCTCGGTTACATATATCTGTTGGTTCAATAACAATTGAATGAATCCATTTCAACATGTGAGTAAGACCAGTCATTTAAATATACAGTCATATGTAATCTAGATGTATGAAATCTTTCACTTTTCAACTAAACTTTTCCCAGAAATCTTTTGACCTGAGTCACATGTATGGGGGGGTACAGTCTGATGTCTCACCTATCCTGGGGATGAGGTTGTTTTGCAGGTAGAGGATCCTCAGGTCCCTGCACCACCTGTCCAGGTGTTCGATCCTCTCGATGTCCTGCTGATGCAGAGAAACTTCCTCCAGGGAAAAGATCTCGCACTCGTTGTGCTCAGCTCGCCGGCGGACCATGTCCTCTGTGACTGGACGACAAAAAATGACACACACGGACCAAGTTTATGTTGTTTTTAGACAAGAACAGAAGAGACTATTTTACTTGTGTGTGATTGCTGCTGTCATTCCAGTCTTAAAGCCCATTCAGACCGTGCCGTGCCCAACAGTGCCCAATGAGAAACACTCGTGTCAACTATTTTGACATGGTTTGTTTAATTTCCACATTGTGAAGCATCATCATTTAATTTTTACCACACATCAAGCACAAACTACTAGAAGATTTCAGGTTTGTTCCAACTCTCTGTTTTCTGAATTAAAGCTTAAAATCTCTCTGTTCTGATACAGCATGTGAAGCTGTAAACAGTCCAGGTCCAGATTACATTTCACTGTCTCCTCATTTGCCTTCACACTCACTAAGATCGTCCAGCTCTGCTTCATCAAACTTTCTGAAACAAAGTAAATAGAAAACTGGAGATGCAGCTTTTAATCAGTGTTTTAATAAAGTATCTAGTATTGGTTTTGACTGCATTTTAAAGTGACTGACCTAATATTGTAATGTACTGTATTTTAGTCTAGTGATTTTATTTGTAATGTTTTGTACTTGAAAACCATAGAGCTGTGTTGTATATCTGCATTTTTAACGTGCCTCAATTCCTCTGCTCCTTTATTTTAAATGCAAAAGCACTGCATGAAACGTGCTTCAAAAATAAACACCATTATGATTATTATTAACATTATTATTTTGAGTCGTATTTAGCATTGAATCACCTTGAATTAACCTGTTGCTGACAGGTGCTACACAAACCTGCTTTCCCTTCTATTGCTGGCGCAGTAAGTAAAAAGCATTGCAGAAACTGGTCTGCTAAGTGAATGGTAAATGGCAGCTGTGGGTAGTTCCAGGTTAAGTTAGCAGGACTTTAACCAGCAGTAAAAGTGATAGTAGTAGAAATATGACTGACAGCCAACAAGACCTACATTAGAAACTGAAAAATATTGCTAGCGTCAGTTAAACTAGCACATTACACGTCGTTAACGTTAACGGCTATGAAGAAACTAAGCTAACAGTTCTAGCTAACAGTCGGGGCTAATAGTTCTAGCTAACAGTCGGACCAACTGTAGCTCTTAAATTCCCAAACTACAAACTTCACTATCAGGATAAAACTGTACAGGAAATCGTATATTCACACTGATTAACAGTTAATATTATCATTAGTGTTTTTATGGGGAAGTTTGTGTGTTTTTAACTCACTGTAAACCATCTTCTCTTGTTGTCAGACGTTGCTGTGGAAACCGACCTGGTGTTGCGTTCGCGTGCTGTTGGAAACTACAAATGACCAGCGGTGTACTTCAGAATCAGAATCAGTTTTACTGCCAAGTATGTTTAGAGCAGAAGGGCCTGCAGTTTATGATGGAAGTCTCCAGGTCAGGAGAACAGTGCTGCAGGATCACTGTCACGTCTCTGCACCAGCCACTGTTTGCATAGAAACAGATTCCTCCACCTTTCGTTTTGCCGGACAGCTCTGTGTCGCGATCCGCTCTGAAGAGCTGGAAGCCGGCCAGCTCCAGCGCAGAGTCCGGAACCATCCACACAGCCACGTCTCCGTGAAGCACAGGACGGAAGATGAAGAAAAGTCTCTGTTCTTCTGCACCAGCAGCTGAAGTTCATCAGCTTGTTGGGCAGTGAACGCACCTTGGAGAGAAAGATACCTGGGAGCGGTGTGCGGAGTCCGCGCCGGCGGAGACGCGCATGCGCACCGACACGTTTTCCTCTCCTCCGGCGTTTCACTGCGAGAGCATCAGTCAGTGACCTCTGACCAAAATGTCCAATAATCCCACAGGAGAGTCGAGAAAGGTGGAAAAATCCTCTGGAGCTGTTTCTCTGATGTTAATGAGCTCTTCTCTGGTGAAAGAGCTCCGGAAACCAAGGCAGAAAACTGGATTTACAAAGAAAATAAGGTGAAAGACCAACACGCCGAGCAGCCATGGCAGCTGGATTTACTAATTTAATAAAAGTATTCACAGCACTTCACTTTTTCCACATTTTGTTATGTTACAGTCTTATTCCAAAATGGATTACATTCATTTTTTACCACACAATATCCCATAATGACAAAGTGAAAAGAGTTTGCTTTAAACTTTTGCAAATTTATTAAAAATAAACAAAAATATATTTTGACCTGAGTACGATCAAAACACTGAGTCTTCACACCTTTTCACACTGTTCGTATTTCCCTCAGACAGTCAGGACATTAATCTGTCTGAATACATGAAGCAAAAAGAATCTAATGCACAGGACTTGTCTTTGTATCCAAATGCACATTTATTTAAAATTCCTGTTCTACTAAAATCCTGTTGTGTTATTGTACATCCACCATCCCTCTCCACCTCCCAGTGACTACATCAGTCAGACTCTTTCTGCTCAGGACCTGTCAGCAGTGAGGAGGAAAACTGTCTCAGATATACTCTCATATTTTCTCCATCAGCTTTGAATCAGATCCTGGAATGAAGACACAAGAAAACATTTGATTGATTATTGAGGAAAATCAACTTTATTGATGACGTGAAGCTTCAGTTTGTCCCCACATTGAATCAGTAAAGTCTGTTCAATGACTCTTGTTCAGTGATTTCATGAACAGATTGACTTCATCCACACAATCAGTTTGTTTCACCTGAATCTCAGACGGAAAAGAAAAGAATCAATCGTCTCCTCATTGATTATTATCATGATAAAGACACTTTGATAAAACCTCATAGACCTTATTTGTAAGTTGATTTGAATAACAACAACATTTGTTCTGACAAACACATCAATGTAAATGTAATTATAGATTTGTGTCTTTACACAGTGAGAACAAAACATCAGTGATAAAGGAAGGTCTGCTGATTTCTCTGTTAAGGCCCATGCAGTGGAAGAGAAACAACAACACACAAATACATCAACACAAATATCCAACAAACATTTAGAGTTCAGACAAGTTTGTGTTTTCATGTGGACAAATGTGAGTTTAGGTCAAACAAACATGATGATGAGCAGTGATATCCTCCATGGCTGCAGCTCCACCTGAACAAACTCAAACATCAACACAACCAGAAATGAGAAGAGGTCAAAGTACCACCCATAATGTTTGATTGACAGGTGATCTGTGTGCAGTGCAGAAACACAACAGCAATGAGCTTTTAGCAACAAACATGGAGACAAAATAAACTGATGAACTAAAATACAGATTTGAACCAACTGCTCCTTAAATGACCTTTGACTATTTGAGTTAACACAACTCAGCTGTGCCTCCATAAGAAGAGTAAAGCCAAAGTCCAGCATGTAGAGGCTGAGTGAATGTGGTCTGGACTCTGTGGAGGAGAGTCATGGTTTCAGAGACACTGTAGAAGGACAGAATACCTGCTCTGTGATCCAGGTACACTCCTACTCTGGAGGACTGAGGACCTGAGACTGGAGTGTTGATTTTGTTGTAGCTAAATTTATAACTGTTTTTGTTACAATCTAACGCCCAAGATTTGTCATTGCGTCCAAATACACATTCTTTCGAGTTCCCTGCTCTGCTGATATTCTTGTATGTGGCTGCTACATGAACTCTTCCTCTCCACTCCACCTCCCAGTAACAACGTCCAGTCAGACTCTCTCTACTCAGGACCTGAGACCAGTCAGTGAATCTGTCTGGATGACTAGAATAAGACTGTTGGAACCTAAATGTTACTTTTCTGTTTCCCTCAGATAATAACAGATGTGTGTTTGCAGTGTTTGGATCCAGTGTGATTTCCTGTGAATATCTTAAGAACCCAGCTCTGGTCTTGGGCTCTGGTTGTGACAGTAAAACGTCCACTTGAGTCACTGTCAGTGAGATGTTTGTCCATGTCTCTCTCAGAATGTCCTGTAGTTTATCTCTGAGCTCTGACACAGCTGCAGTCACATCCTCAAAGTACCTCAGAGGACGGATATTGATGCTGGATGAGTCTGTAGATTGACTGAGTGGTGACAGTGAGGGGTAGTTGTATAGAAACTGTGTGTGATCCTCTGTGTGTGAGAGCTGCTTCAGCTCAGCATCTTTCCTCGTCAGCTCAGTGATCTCCTGCTCCAGCTTCTCCTGAAGCGCTTTGACTGGACTCACTTCAGTTTCCTGCTGGGATCTGATCTGCTGCTTCACATCAGAGCTTCTTTTCTCCATGAGACGGATCAGCTGAGTGAAGATCTTCTCACTGTGCTCCACTGCTTTATCAGCAGAGCCATTGATAGCCTCCACCTCCTGTTGAAGCAGCTTCACATCTTTCTCTCTGTCCTGGATTCTCTGCTGGATGTTTTGTCGACTCAGCTGGAGCTCTCTCTGCCTCTCAGTCCTTTCTGCTGCAGCTGAGACTGTGTCGTGGCCTTTATGTTCATCCACAGAGCAGAGATAACAGATAAACTGCTGATCAGTGCGGCAGAACATCTTCATCACCTCATCATGACGAGAGCAGATGTTCTCCTGGAGATTCTTGGAGGGCTCCCCCAGCTTGTGTTTCTTTAATGGAGCTGCTTCATAATGAGGCTGAAGGTGTTTCTCACAGTAAGAGGCCGGACACGTCAAACAGGATTTGACAGCTTTCAGTTTTCTCCCAGTGCAGACATCACAGGCCACATCTTCAGGTCCAGCATAGCAGTGATCAGCAGGAGCAGCTTGGAGTCCAGTCTTCTTCAGCTCCTCCACTAAATCTGCTAACATGGTGTTTTTCACCAGGACAGGCCTCGGTGTGAAGGTCTGCCTACACTGAGGGCAGCTGTGGATTTTCTTCCCATCTTCTTCATCCCAGAAGCTTTTAATACAGTTCATGCAGTAGGTGTGTCCACAGGGAAGAGTCACCGGATCCTTCAGTAGATCCAGACAGATGGAACAGCAGAATTTTTCTTGGTCCAGCTGATTTCCTTGCTGCGCCATTTCACCTCCTGAGAGTCTCAGTCACACAGTTTCACTTTCTCTGAACAGAAACAGTCTCTGTGCTCAGGAGGAAAACAGATCTCTGCTCTCGTTCTCCTGCTGCAGTGAGTCAGACTCATCATCTCCTGCAGTTCACAACATGTTGTTTACACCCATCCTCACACTTACAGATCTGTGAGGGGGCGGGAACAAAGAAACAGCTTGACAGGGTGGAGCTTGATACGTGTTGAAGCAGGAAGAAAAGAGAAAAGAGGGAAGTGTCTTTCAGTCTGTTCTGCGCTCCACAAAGAGGAGCACAGCTTTCATCAGCCTAACACACTCACTCTGAAATCTGAATAACTAATACCTATGTATCTCTCTGAATAAAACTACACAAGTGATCAGTGGTGAGGGTTTAACACATGAAAGAAAGGCTTTTGTAAATGTCTGTGTACAGATAAAAAGCTGAAAACTGTAAAATTCAGCAGGTCACACACAGCAGAGTTTCACAGCTTCCTGCTCTGTATCAGCACAGCTGTTGACAAAACCATTTATTTATTTAGTGTTCTTGTTTCACCACAACACTGATCATTTGTTCATAGTCATCATTTTGCTTGTAACAAATACAAATATCTTTGTCAAAAGGAAAAAATAATTTTCCCACACACAGACTTGACTTTCTCATACAGATTCATTTCACAGGTTTACAAAGGTTGATTTACAACTACAAACGTTGGAATTATTTGTGAACATCACTTCACAAGGTCAAAATCATTTGGA
Organism: Trachinotus anak; assembly: GCF_046630095.1. Classification (NCBI taxonomy): domain Eukaryota; kingdom Metazoa; phylum Chordata; class Actinopteri; order Carangiformes; family Carangidae; genus Trachinotus; species Trachinotus anak. Next base: position 25,968,782 of record NW_027273863.1, on the reverse strand, counting down.
CCCTAATTTGAGCCTACATCGGTATGGGGTGGAGTCATGACTATGACTTACCATTTTTGCTGGTTGTGGAGTACGACAAGGTGTGGTATTGGCCCGAGTTGGATTCCGGCTCCCTGTGAAAACATACAATGGTACTGTATTAAATAAAATTATTTTCCGTTGCAGGGCAAAGTTGTAGATAAAGTGGTATTTTACACCTTGTAGAGTCTTGGCCAGTAAAGTGATAAATCAAACAGAGTTGTTACTGAGTAGTTCCTCATCAATTCATCATTATATCATCAAATATGTTCCTGAACAACCAATCAGAGACAGCAAGTTTCCAAACAAGTATATTAATTGTCATCACTAATTTATCAAAAAACCAACATGGATGTGATCACAAATATGAACACTTGTGTTGAAACTTGCCGTCTCTATTCGTTGTGAAGTAATTCATTGTGATATAATGAAGTAATGAGGAGCTGCTCTGTAACATCTGTTTGATGCATCACTTTGCTCATCAAAGCTATGCAAGCTTTAGTTTACAACACAGTTCTGTTCTAATGTGTTGTAAATTACTCTAAGAACATAATTCTAGTTTTGTCTAATCTGATACCAAGTACAGCTTGTTATGTCTTATTAGTGTACAGTGAAAAGTGCAAATAACATTTGCATTTATAAAAAGAAAATCTGAACTGAAAAATAAAAACTGAGCAGCTGATATCAGTGGTGAGGAAACGCAAAGACACTGTGGACGACGGTGCTTTTGCCAAATCTGTGAGCAGATGCAGAGCAGCAAACTGTGGAACTTGATGCTCAAAGTTCCTACACAGTGTACGACCCTGAGGTTACAAGTACAATTTTGACTCCATCCTCACACTTTAAAAATGATTGGACAAAGACGGTCCAATCACAAAGCAGATTCCACTCAGAGGGCAGGTGCTTCTGTTGCCTTCATCTGCCGCAGATCCTGAACGGTGGAGTAGATTTTAAAGCCAGCGCTGTCGTCCATCTTGAAAATCTACCACATCTTTCAGGATGTGCGATAGAGATGAAGATACCAGATCCACCTGTTCTCTAATAGGACTCTGCTTTGTGATTGGACCATCTTTTCCAATCATTTTAAGGTGTAAGGATGGCGTCAGAATTGTACTTGTAAATTCAGTGTCACACACTGTGTAGGAGCTTTGAACACCAAGTTTTACACAGTTGTCTGCTTTGTATCTATACACAGACATTGACAAAAGCAGTTCTTCCACGGTGTCTTTGTGTTACCTCACCACTCATTTCATTTGGTCAGATTTTAAAATCACACGGTCTTTTTTCAAATACAAATCTCCTCTACACAAGCACAATGTCTTCACGTGTACATACTTGAGTTTCTCATTTAGATTTTGCAGGTTTACAAAGATTGATTTAAAACTACATTTGGAATTATTTGTGAACATCACTTTATAAGCTCAAAATCCTTTTGATCCTAGTTTAGGTTTAGGTATGTGATGGAGTCATGTCCATGACTTACCATTTTTTGCTGGGTGTGCGGCACCATACAGGATGTGGTCCTGGCCTGAGGTGGGTTCTGGCATCTCTATGAAAACATGCAGTTATACTAAAATACATTTTCCATTGCAGGGCAAATCAAGACATTTTAGGCAGCTTTTCACAAAACAATATTGAGAAACATTTTTACTTTAAATAATTCATTTCACTTACCATTATAAACTCAGTGCAAGTTATGAAGTTAGCTCCCATCAGTTTCAAAGGAGGTTACCGCACACAGCTCCACCTGCAGATACTGTCAACAGGAATCCTGGAAAGACTTTTAAAACCTTACATTACTTGGTTGTGGTTTAAGTGGCATTTACTGGTGCCAAAAAAAAGAGAAGTTGTTGGTTTTTTTTTTTGTTTGTTTTTTTTTTTGAACCTGACTGATTGGACAATGACAATCCAATCACAAAGTCCAGTCAGAGGGCAGGTCATTCAGTTGCCTTCAGCTCCACGGCAGATCCTGAAAGGTGTAGTAGGTTTTCAAGCCCATGCTGTCCTCCATCTTGAAAATCTACTACACCTTTCAGGGTATAGGCAGAGATGAAGGTAAAGGAACCACCTGCTCTCTGATTGGACTCTGCTTTGTGGGACAATCGCTGTCCAATCAGATCAAGTTAAAAAAAAAAAAAAAAAAAAAAAAAAGAGAGTCAGAATGTGTGCTTGTAATTTTTGAGCATAGGGGTGGGCGATCTGGCCAAAGGTCAAATGTCAATCTTTCGAGCTTTATCACGATCCACATTGTTTCCACTGATTTTATTGTGAAAGTCCTAACCGGAAGTAACGACGTCTTCTTCCGCCGCTTTGACACCAGCTCCAGATGTTAGCTAGCTAGCAGCTCTTCCTCAACAATGTTGTCTGACATGTACAAACTGAGCCACAATCACATTTCTCTCTTCTCATGTGGAGGATTCTTTTAAACAGCACAGTTATTTATGAGGTGTTATAAGCGCTTTGATCTGAAAGTGAAGTCGCTGCTAACCAGCTGCTAACCAGCCGCTAACCAGCTGCTAACCAGCCGCTAACCAGCCGCTAACCAGCCGCCCCGCCTCCTGTGTGCCGCCTTTACCGCAGGTGTCTCATTGGCTTGTGACGTCAGCTCTTGCTCTGCTCAGGTGAAGAATATAATAATATAATATAATATAATATAATATAATATAATATAATATAATATATGTCTGTGAGCCAAATGCACCAGGCTAGCCGCGGTTAGCAGGCTAGCCGCGGTTAGCAGGCTAGCTGTTTAACAGGCGGCAGTGGGCAGGTTAGCAGCATTAACCCTGGATATTAACCAGGGCTCTCTGAATATAGCAGCTTTAATGAAGGCGTCTGTACATTCATATTAAAAGTTGATCATGTGCCACAGTGAGATCACCCGCCTCTAGTTTCACAGTTGTCTGCACAAAGATTTGAACAAAAGCACAACTTCTGTCTCATGGTCTCTGCATCAGCTCACCACTGGTGTCTCCAACAATAACATCACTTCTCAGATTCAGCAGCTACAAAAACTCTGTTCAACATATCCAGCGTCTCATTTGTGCCGAGTTTCCCTCTTTGCAAACAAAACAACAAGCATCAATATTTCAGTTCATTTCTCTTATGATGCAAAGGACTCGTCCTCCAACCAAACAGGCTCTGATGAATAAAGTTAACTCTCTTACCTTCGGTGCTGCAGAGGAGCAGATCAGCTGGAGGCTGTTGACAGAGCAAAGCCTCAGTTTGTCTGTCGCTGCTTTTTAAAGAAGAAAACGCGCGTTTTCTGGCCAATCAGCGCAGGAGGCAGCGGATAAACAGCGGCTCTCTGCGGCTCTGCTGCTTCCTCTCTCCTCCTGCTCCACCGGCCTCCACACCGCCGCAAGCATCAGCGTGTTTCTGTGTTTGTTCTCGGTTTATGTTTCTGACATTACTCACATCATTCTGGCAAAGACTCGACCGAGTCTAACCAGTTTGTTTCCGGTTTGTCTCATGGACACACGGGAAATATTAAAGCAGAAACATGAAGGCCGGAAACAACAGGAAGTGCTTAAAGGAAACGTTTAAAGTTGATAAACTGCAGCGGTGAGTGAAGGTAACAGCCCCACAGCAGCTGTGCACACAGTTTAACTGACTGGTGAATAATAATCACAACATTCAGAAACAGCAAGTTTGAATAAATAAAAGGCTGAAATGTCACCAGTGCTTCCTGGGCCCCAGGAGCAGTGAAGTCTGAAAACATCTCTGTCCTGAAGCTGGAAACCAGAGAATCCTCCAGAGACACAGCGGCACTGACTCTGAAATGTTCGCAGCTCTGTCTTCCATCAAAACACTGATTAAAATCTGTGATCAATGAAAATGTTTAATGCAGGAAATGCATCAGTCTTTAATTGAATCTCTCACATTGAGAGCAAATGAACAAAAACAGCAGAAAAACAGACTCTGGAACGATCGACTGAAAAAATCAAAGGTTTGTTCTCATCATCTACAGCTGAAATTAAATGAGTTCCCTTACTGACCCTATAATCTACAGTAGCTGGGTTGTGTCTCATTTGGCTTTAAATTGGGCACAAAGTTTGAAATTTGAATCTCATTCGGGCCAAGAAATGATAGAAACATTTTATGGCCTCACAGCATCAGAGCCCTGTTCACTGTTAAAGAGCAAACCAGGTCGACATCGAACATTAATGTTCTCTCCTTGGTTTCTAACTTCAGTGAAGAGCTGCATGTTCACAAATATTGACCAAACTGTTCTGAGGCTCAGGAATAAGAACAGTGAGTTCTGTCAGAGGGTCGGTTCTCCTTTAAATGCACAATCCTGATCATGATTGTAGAGTCCAGTCCATGGTTATAGTGGTCTGTCCTCACAGCTTCTGGTGCAGGAAAAGAACTCAATTATAAACATTAAGCTCATTCCAGAAGCCTATAGAAGACTTCAGTAGAATTATCATATAAACTTGAAACTGAAAAAAAATCCATGATAGAATTGAGATTTCTGACACATGTATGTGTTCGAGGATAAAACACTGGACTGAATGAATGTGAGCAAAGCAGCACAAGCAGGTTCCATCTGAAGGTTTTTAATCTTTTACTTGCAGTCAGTCGGGTGTGAGTGGTTCATGTCTACAAATGAAAGAAAGCGAACACACAGATCAAATTCACTTTATCACTTTATCTTGAATGAATCAACAAACGATTCTAAATCAAAATCAGTACATACATTATCGCTTTAAATATATAATGGTGGGAGAACAAACCAAGGAGATTAAATGTACCACTGAACAACAAAATACACACGACTTGAGGAAATATAATGAAATAAACGACTCACTCAGGAACAAAGGTGAGAGCAGCTCAGCTGAAGGACAAACAGAATGAGCTCAGGACAGAGAACAAAGAAAACTCAAGACACCTGTGTGAGCTGCCCAGCTCTCCACCTGTGCTCCTCAGCCCAGCAGTCATGTGACCCCACTGCCCACAGGACGCTTTATTTAAGTACCATTTAAAAAGAAAATGCAGTACTCCAATTTGCATTTTCATTTTCACATACTCATGCATGTACTCATCTACAAACATATTAAAATGATTTTCAAAGACTGAACCTGCTCTGCAGTGACAGGATTTATTCATAATGAACAAACAGCCCTCAGGCCACTGCATTCACATGTCACTGTGCTCTTTAGGGTCAAAATGAAAACGCACTCAGTCCTCTCATTGAGGCAGCTCATCAGTGAGGACGTCACTTCCTCGTCACTTGTAATGTTTCTGTCACTGGGGCTGTGGTTGTAGCTTGTTCCCTGTAAGGAAACGACCAGAGATGAGATTTTGGTGCACACTCTTTTGCCTTATTTTCTTTGTAAATCCAGTTTTCTGCCTTGGTTTCCGGAGCTCTTTCACCAGAGAAGAGCTCATTAACATCAGAGAAACAACTCCAGAGGATTTTTCCACCTTTCTCGACTCACCTGTGGGATTATTGGACATTTTGGTCAGAGGTCACTGACCGTTGCTCTCGCAGTGAAACGCCGGAGGAGAGGAAAACGTGCCGGTGCGCATGCGCGTCTCCGCCGGCGCGGACTCCGCACACCGCTCCCAGGTATCTTTCTCTCCAAGGTGCGTTCACTGCCCAACAAGCTGATGAACTTCAGCTCTGATTCTGATTCTAGCTAACGGTCGGAGCTAACAGTTCTAGCTAACAGTCGGAGCTAACAGTTCTAGCTAACTGTTCTAGCTAACAGTTTTAGCTGACGGTCGGAGCTAACAGTTCTAGCTAACTGTTCTAGCTAACGGTCGGAGCTAACAGTTCTAGCTAACTGTTCTAGCTAACAGTTTTAGCTAACGGTCGGAGCTAACAGTTCTAGCTAACAGTTTTAGCTAACGGTCGGACCAACTGTAGCTCTTAAATTCCCAAACTACAAACTTCACTATCAGGATAAAACTGTACAGGAAATCGTATATTCACACTGATTAACAGTTAATATTATCATTAGTGTTTTTATGGGGAAGTTTGTTTGTGTTTTTAACTCACTGTAAACCATCTTCTCTTGTTGTCAGACGTTGCTGTGGAAACCGACCTGGTGTTGCGTTCGCGTGCTATACTTGGTTATGGTTGTGAATCTCAGCAGACTGTGTCAGCACGAATCACACAGTGCCTCATAATGATCACAGCAGACTACATTTTGGACAGATTCCCCTCCAGTGACAGTCTGTTTGGATCAGATGGATCTCTTTCAGATCAGTCAGGTTAGGATCGGTTTTAAACATTTGGAGGGTATCCTGTGATCAACATCGCCTGGGTCGATTCCAACATATTAAGGTTTATTAATAACAGTCCAATATGTCACAGAATAGTACAACATATCAGACTTTGTTCTAACTACAATTATGAGGTAAAATTGTTTATTTTAGCTTTAATTCAACTTTCTTTTGAGAAAATGGCGGTATCCAAATAGTAGGGAGAAAATATTGCTAATATTATCAATAATAATAATAAAAATATATGTTATCATAATAAACAATTATCTCTATAGAAACAGTTGTTTTGTGGTGTTGCTTTTTTATTTATTTAATTTTTTTTAAACGTATGAAATCAATTCAATTTTCAATTCAATTTTATTTGTATAGTGCCAAATCATAATCTACATTATCTCAAGGCACTTTACAGGGTCAGGCCGAGACCTTACTTTGTTAAAGAGAAATACCCAACAGTTCCCACAAAGAGCAGCACTTGGCGACAGGGGGGAGGAAAAACTCCCTTTATCAGGAAGAAACCTCCAACAGGACCGGGCTCAGGGTGGGGGGGTCTGCCTGTGTACCTACAGCCGTGGAGGTAATGGTGTTATCAATAATAATGACAGGTAACAGTGGTTAATAGTAAAGATGAGTAGTGGTGGATCTGGATCCTGCTGCTCCAGAGGCAGAGAGACCTGCAGAATGAGGACAGAGAGAGGGAGAGAGAGGAGAAGCACAAACTAGGGGGGAGATCTAAATCGAATCTATAGTTTACAGGGCGCACATGAAGGCGCCACCCCGCGAGTCACTCTGATCTTTTATTTTGAAAGTGGCGTTACGGAAGTCGCTCAGCGACATGCGGAGGAGCAGAAACCGAGCAACAACAAACAACAACAGTTCACCGCAGCATCCCGCCGCGTCCCGCCGCGTCCCGCCGCCGGATGCTCTGTGTTCGGTCTGAACAAGGACCAGCTCGCCGCGGGCAGCTCGCCGGTCGTGGGCCTCTTCTCCCGGACGCGCCGTGTCCGCCGGTTGCGGTTTGATTGAGCGGCGGTTGTTGCCGTTACGCGTCCGCTCAAGATGACGAGCTACAAGGCGTTTCATTCTCAGTTGGCGTCCATCATGGAGGCGCTGGCCAAAGCGGCGGTGGCGGAGATCTGCGAGCTGGTGGATGAGAGCTACGCCGTGCTGCAGCTGGAGATCGGCCGGAGCCACCGGGAGAACGAGGCGCTGCGGAGGAAGCTGCAGATGATCGAGACCATCGTCGCCCGGGGACACCGGGGGGGCGTCGCGATGCTGGACTACAGCGGGCTGGAGGCAGAGGCCGGCGGGGGGCTGATGGAGTTCACTGTCGGTGAGTCCCCGGGCCTTTTACAAACAGCGGCGGAGGAGATTCAGCAGATTCACCCGCCGATGAAGGGGCAGGATGTGCGATGGTTGGAGTCCTCATCGCTCCGATAGCTGCCGCTGTTCCGTACGGAGCGCGACGCACCAGACTCCATCGGAAAACTGTTCATAAAACATTTCCGTGATGAAATGTGTAACAGAAATGTGATAGATTTACCTCAGCATCACATAGCGACTCATTTTAGGGTCATTTACAAATTCGGCATACATATCAAACTCCAAACTGCAGGCATTGTCAACTTTTTAACACTTTTATCTCTTCACTACCTCCGTGCTGTGATCCCCGCACAGGACGCGTCTCGACTGTCAGCAGCATCCAGGTTAACATCTCACTGAACTAAACCTTCCCCTGCTGATGAATGCTGGACTGGAGACTTGATGTCAAATAATAAGAAATGGCATCGAGACACTTAATTCACTCAGAGCATATGATGTTACAGAAAAATAAAAGAGTGTTAAACTGTAAGAGCAATGAAACAAGCCCCTGCCATTTCACACCTCTTTAACAGAATATACTCAAATAACTCAATAGGAACCATTTTTCCAAAGGTGACCAGCGGTGAAAAGTATTCAAGTACAATTTCTGAGAACTTAAACTTCAAACTTCTACTCCACAACAACTCAGAGGCACTGAAGTACAGTGCGTTTTACTTTACTTTGTAGACTCAGATTAATTATACAAAACATAATTAACAATTAAGTGATGATGTGTGATTGCAGGTTAAGATAAGGCCATTGTTGATCCCTGGGGAGAAATTCACAACCCACCTAACAGCATAGTAATGAAACAAGTTGAAACAGTTAACAGACACATTAATGGTCCAATAAAATCAGAAACATTATTCTGAAGCTTGAATTCAGGACTTTTACTCGTGACAGTATTTCTGCATGGTGGTAAGATGCCTGAGTATTCTTCCACCAATGGAAATGAACATATAAGAAAATATTTGTACGTACCCAGCAGTAAAGTAGCCTTACTCATCCCACTGGGATCAGTTACCCACATAGATCCCCTTCAAAGGCCCTTTGTGATCTCCTGCATTTCATTTCAGGAGCCAATATAGTAAGTGTGTTTTTGTTTTTCACCCAGAACGTGCCTTACCAACTACAGTGGCTGCCAAACAGCCAAAAGCCTCAAGTCTCAGGAGACGTGGAAGGGTTCCCGCTTTAGAGGCAGCGACAGACGTGAACCCTGCGACCAAAGAGGTGAGAGCAAGTCGGAGCAGCACAGGTCCGACATGGGGCTTCCTAATGTTTCCTCTCCGCTTGTACTTTACACCTCAAACTACTGTAAATCATGATGAAAACGTCACATTAGTTCACACATTCCAGCAGGAGCCTTTAGTTCATTTGGAAAGGTTGAGAAACTTAAAGTTAAAACTGTTCACTGTTAATTTTCAGAGAGATTTTCCACTCACTGTAATGTCTCATGTAAAGCTCCACACAGTCTAAAGGTAGATGTCCATGTGTTTGTGATCATAAAGCAGGTCTAGGTTCTATATTAATACTGTGAAAGTATCAAAGCCTCAGTCCACAGAGAAATGCACACAGCCTGTATTCAGAAACTGAGCCTTAAAACCAGCCGTCAGGACTTCTGGGACTTTGTGATGTCACAACAAAGCAGTCACCACCCTCAGCCATGCTCCAAGCCCCGCCCACCTGGACCCAACCTTGCAGGATTTGGTTTCTCTGAGTGTTCACCTGAAATCTGCTATATTTTTAAAATGTATTTATTAACAGTCAGCCAATCAGAAGTCAGCCTCAGATCCTCTCTTCTGATTGGCTGTTGTTAATCTCACTGTTGTCGTCTCCACTCAGGACACTGTGACGGCTGCTGAGGAGGCAAGTGATGAAGACGTAGTTCTGATAAAGGCAGAAACGGTAAAAGAGGCGCTGAATGACAACGATGCCACAGATGAGCTGCTTCTCAACGAGGACGGTAAGAGAGGAAACTGATAATCCAGCGACAAACACTTTACTCACTGCTGCTCTAACTGTGGCGGCTGCAAAATGAAAGTGCGATCACAGGTGGTCAGAAAGAGAGGATGAAAGAAAGTTTAAGGGAGATGATACAGCGTTGCCTCACTGACCTGCTGTTTCTAGAGCTCCAGAGAGAAGCCTGAGAGAGGAGATGTAAAACTACACTGAGATGGTTTTTGGTTCTTCAAACCACAGATATATCTTCTGATGGAGATCAACACTTCAGATAAAACACAGAAGAAGAGTAAAACATGAGACCGTTTAAAGCTGTTGTAGTTGTAGGTTTTACACATTCTGGAGAAAGAAGTGAGCCCGTTTGATGGCTCAAGCTTCTGGAAAGATTTGACCCGGGGGTCTTTGGGGGAGGGTGACAGAGGAGGATGTTTAATCATCTCCTGCAGGAATTTGATCAACACAAGCTCCTTCCAGCAGGTTTAACAGGAGGACGGTTTAAAGTGCTGAACACACAGACACTTCTCATCCAGGGCAGTTTTTTCACGCTCTTGTTTGCATCAGAGATAAAATGTGACTCACTGTGAGATGTGAACTCTTCCATGTGTCATCCATGTCTGTCAGTGTGTAACAAAGGGAGGACAGGGTCTGATCCAGGAGACTGATCCATTCGGCCTTGTTTCAGTGTCTTATGAGATGTTTCTAACCTCGTGCTGATTGGTCTGTGTGTCTGCAGGGACGGAGGTGCAGCCGTCGGAGGCCCATGACAGTGAGGAGGGGCCCTCCGGGATGATGATCTCCACCTCTGCGGCCGACGTGAGGCCGTGGGATCAGAGCAGCGACGGACTGTCAGAGAGAGTCGAGCATCGAGACTCCCACAGTGCACCGGGGTCTCCGGGCCCTGCAGGGGCCACGGAGAGCATCTCGTCAGATGTGGCGTTTGATTTGGCCTCTGATTTGGCCTCAGAGTCGGACTGTGAAGCTCAGTCCGCAGCCCACACGAGAAAACAGTTCCTCCTCGGGTCTGGGGGCAGTCCAGCTTCCCTGCCCGGGACCTCTGAGCTGAAGCGGGGCGGGTGTCTCATCAGCTCCCTCCCGTACGACACAGAGCTGGATCTCTGCTCCTCATGGACCAATCAGGTCCTGCCCAGCATGGTGCCCCATCGGCCGTATCTCAAACCGGACCCCCGGCCGACGCTCCTGGACAAAGTGTCCGACCTGAACGCCGCAGGTTTTCCCTTGGCGCTGGGCCTCGGCGGCTCCAGGCTGGACCCCCTCGACCTGAACAGGTACTGCAGGGACAGGCGCTTCGTCTGCAGCTACTGCGGGAAATGCTTCACGTCGTCACGGAGCCTGGAGACCCACGTGCGCGTGCACACGGGCGAGCGGCCGTACAGCTGCGCTCAGTGCGGGAAACGCTTCACGCAGTCGGGTCACCTGAAGACGCACCAGAGCGTCCACACCGGAGAGCGGCCGTTCGCCTGCGAGCACTGTGGGAAGAGGTTCGCAGGGAAGCAGAACCTGAGGATCCATCAGCAGAAGCACCATCCGGCTGAGCAGGAGGCCGCGCCTGTGTGACCGACAGGCGGGTCCACACATTTATGCACTCATGGTACTGTTGGGTGCCGAGGACACCGCAACGATCTCTAAACTGTGATAAACCAGAACCTTACTGCTGTTACTGTTACTGAACTGCTGATTTAAACAGACCTGACTTCAGTTAAAGCTTTTAGAGGAACTTGTGCTTTTACATAGAAACAGTGACCAGTAGACTGACAGACTGTTTTCATTTCAGGCCTTACTTAATTTCAACTCTGTGAACTGCCTTGGCACAGAAGCAAAGTGGGACTACAGCTTGATCCAGATCAATTCTTACCTCAAAAAGAACGTGGGCCGTTTCAAGTCCACTTCAGTTCTTTGGGATCCACAGCAGATTCCTGTAGCAGACACCTGTAGGAAGCATGTGAATGTTCACTGGTTGGTGTATATCTGGATTAAACACGTGCAATCTATGATGAACTGTTTGCTTCATTCAGGGTCAAAGGTTTTGCTGTGGGAGGGGGGTCCTGACATCTGACTGCAGTGTGTGAAAAGCCCCTTTCAGACATGGAGCACCAGACATTTGACCTTGACCCTGTGACCTTAGGCTGTTAGAAATTCTACCATAATTTTTACTGTTTTCTGACATTTTAGGGATAAAATAATCAATTAATCAGCAAATTCACTGATAATAAAAATAACTCCACAAACAGAGAAGCAGCAGCTGGTTCCTCTGGTTTTCACATTCACCACCTCAGAAATAACCGTTCACGGAACAACCTCAGCACAAGGTCCATGTAGTAGCTGCTCTGTGGTTTTGCATCACATCATACTGACACAATTCATCGATTAGTTGACAAAAAAATGAATAGTCAAACATTTTAGTAATCATTCAAGTCATTTATTTATTCATATTTCCTGGTTCCAGCCTCTCAAATGTGAAGATCTACTGGTTTGTCTTCTGTAATATTAAACTGAATATATTTGGACTGTTGGTCTGACAAAATAAAAACTTGTACAGGACATTTTATAAACTAAACAACTAATGAATTTGTAGAAAACATAATTAACAGATTAACTGATATGAAAATAACTATTTAAAAACTAATCCTGTCTCTTCATGGAGTTCTCTTCCATGTTGTTGACGCTCCAGTCAGAACTGACACTAAATGGATCTTGTGGTGTGACTGTTTTATCAGCTACAGATATTTAGTTTAGTCTTCAGTATTTTTTAAATTTAAAGATTAATTGTGCAAAGATTTACATTTTCTGCCATTGTTTTTTTTTTTTTCCATTCATTAAACAGCTCGTTACCATGCGACCTAAGAAGAGTCATGCACTGATGCACCTGAGAAAATGCAGCGACAGATAATATGGTGAAGTGTTTGATGTCGTGATACATGAAAATGACAAACGGCGCCTTCACTTCAGCGCTGAGTCTCTCTCACACTCACTGATCAAAGGAACAAAGACAGTCTTTGTTTAAATCCTCCCTGTTTTGAAGTGTGTTTGTGGTCACTATTAACCACAAACCATTATTAGGTGAGTTTCATTTGTCACTTAGCAGCTAACAGAGCCTAAAGCATCAGTACTGTTGCTGTGGTTACCTTCAGGTTAATAAATACATTTTCACAGCCAATCAGACATGAGGATTTTCTGTTGCCAGTGAGAAACTCGGAGTTGATAAAAGGTGGATATGGAGCCCATTTATCATAAAGTGAGTAGTAGATCGCTCCACTTTTGTGTTCTGTTTGTTTCCCATTTACAGTCTGAACAACAGCAGCACACACAAGCTGCTGCTCACCATTCAGACAGGAGAGAAGCAGCTTTTCACTGTGCACACAAAAGAATCTGTTTACAACACACACACACACACACAGGCCTGCTGACTGCTGTAACAGCCTGCTGGAGTCAGTGTGGAAGACGCAGGAAACCGTCGTTCATTCAGACAGGTTTTACAGGCAGAATTAAGATTGAGTACTGATCCTGGAGGAGGCTGTAGTTTTTAATAAACATGAGAATGTATAGCCTGCACATGTATCTACGAGGCTGTAGAGCAGTGTTCCAAGTCTCTTGTATCTAGCTAATTACTTTGTAATGAATTTGATTAAATTCTATTTTATCTATTCATTTGCTTTTTAATCTAAACATTTATTTTATCTCACCTTTGATTTATTCTTTTCTATGTATATATGTTATCTTCTCATTTTATCTACCCATCTATTTAGATCTATTTAATCTAATCATTTTTTTAACTACCTATCCGAATATTCTGATATTTTATTACCCATTTAGTTTTTATTTGATCTGCCTATTTATTTAATCTAGTTACGTTTAATCCATTCAACTATTTTAATAAATATTAAATATAAATATTATATTAATTAATAAATATTTTTTAACCTATTTTTCCTACTTTTATTTACTTTTTAATGTTTTTCCCCTTTATATTTTTATTTTTAATTTAGGTAGTTATTGAATTTATATTTACATCTTTTACTCTTTTACCAATTTGCGTTACTTTAATAAACAACAGCAGGCTCTTATTTTGAAGTCAGCGGTGTTCCGGAAGTGCGAGTCGGGCGGAAGCAGAAAAACCTCGTCTCTCAGCCTTTGTAGTCCACAGGTTCGGGCTGCGGCTCCTTGTCCTGCGTCGCGCGTCTCTCAGGCTGTTAGCCCCGTGTGGCCGTCAGCAGGAGTCTGAGCCCGGCCCGGTTCCCTCAGCAGCAGCGGGAATGGCCGCCCTGAGCAGCAAGGCGCTCCGCGAGCAGCTGTCCGTCATCATGGGCGCCCTGACCAAGGCGGCCGTGGCGGAGATCTGCGAGGTGGTGGACCGGGGCTACGCGGTGCTGCAGCTGGAGATCGGCCGGAGCCACCGGGAGAACGAGGACCTGAAGAAGAAGCTGCACCTCATCGAGTCTATCGTGGTCCGGGGGAGCGGCGGGGGCAGGGCGGCGGAGCTGGAGGTGGCAGCGGCCGCGGAGGGCGCTCAGCCGGCGGAGCCCCCGCAGCAGCAGCGGGGTGACGGCGCCGGAGGAGCCGGAGGAGCCGCGGCGGTGGAGCGGGAGGAGGTAAACACACGGCCGGCTGCATCTCCTCTGTTAACGGCTCCAGACACCCTCAATTCAGTACTAACACCAGAGTGTCAAAATACAAAGTCCTGCCTTTCAAATGAACATGTGTGGAAGGATGAGTCCACACTGTTGTGTCATTAGATCAGTGATGATCATGATCGGCAGCACTTCATCCCCACATCATTTGATTTAATTACAACATGTCACACCCTCTCACTGTTTTATTTGTGTAGTTTTGTCAGAATGGGTGGATTTCATGCAGCACCTGGGTCAGGTCGTATGAATGATGAGCGGAGCTGCCACTGTCAGTATCATCTGACAGCTGCTTCCCTCAGGAACTGGATGATTAAAGGCCCATGGGAACATACTCAACACATTTCAGGAGCTTCAACCAGTGGACGTTGGGTATTTTAAAACCAAATTTACTGTTGCCAAATAATTTTCTGTCAACTGACTAATTGATTGATCCACTTAATCATCTCAGTGGATGTAATGAGACTGACATGTACTGTGTGGGTCAACAGGAGCCCTGGGACTCGGGGCCCCGCAGGACGTTAATACGGCCATGTACAATAAGGCTGCAACTGATGAGTGTTTGTTGTGGATTCATCTGCTGTCTTGATTAACTGATCGATGGGTTTGTAAAACTTCAGAGGACAGTGAATGAGAAATGTCGTCACAGTTTGTCACGACAGCATGTGGCCGCTATTGTTTTCATTGTGTGTGTGTGTGTGTCATCATGGCAAACTGTGGTCCTGCAGCAGGAACTAGCACAGAGGATGTTTGTGTGTCTGTCACAGCTCACAGATGTGTAGCTGAGATCAAAATGAAGGCTGAGTTAAAGATGGCCGAACGTCAACATGCTGACGGCGCCGTGGCTGCTGTGTGATCTCCGGTCTGATCCACCACTGCATCGCTCCATCTGTAACAGTGCATTATTCATGACCCTGCTCCGGTTTCTACAGCTCACCTGTGTTGTGGAGAAGTGGACGACGTGTAATTAAACTGGCTGAACTACATTTTGCAGCAGCTTGCTCATAGTTCCACTAAATTCAGATGTGAAAAGTGATTCAAGTAGTTCAATGACTGTTTTGCCATTTTAAATTTTTATTTTACCGTCGCTTCTCTACTGTAACTGAACCTCCTCCGAGCAGCCCAGGCAGCACATTCTTCAGGCACCGCCGCACACCTGACCTTTGTGTAGTGCATGTGTAAAAGCCGAGGGCAGCGCTGCTCAGTGAACCTCCTGAGTCTCAGCCCGAGGGAGAACCACCGTGGCCAAACTGAAGCGTTTGCACTTTCCCATGAATAGTGGGATGTTTAATCTGAACTGTAAACAACAACAAAATCAGATCACTTTGACAAACTAGTTTGAAGTAGTTTTAGTGAACTAAACTAGGTCCGACCCCTGGTTTACTCAGCTTTACTGTAGTTGAACTTGTCCCAGTGAAAAGTAAGTGGTAGCTGACAGAGCTGTGCCTCACATCACCTCCAGCAACATCCCAGGACTTCAGACTGGAGGAAGGAGAAGACGTAAGAGTAGTAATAACACTAATTCATTAAAACAGGTGAACATATACATGCTGTAAATGCATATCAATATATAATGATGCTCAAGATAAAAAGGTCATCATTTAAAGTGAAAAGAAAAAGGAACTTGGAAACTGAAACGACAAGACAGAAAAATGTTGTCAAGTTGGTTCATTTATCTTTTTGGAAATTAGTTAATACAAAACTTTTTCCCCACATTGTTATAATTTTAGGACTGAAACTAATGATTATTGGCATCATCGATTAATCTGCCTTTTTTTTTCCAGTTAATTGTTTGCCAGAAAACTGTGAAACATTCTCGTAATAATTTCTCACAGACTAAAGAGACGTCTTCGAATGACAATGACAGATATTGAGTTTATTCTCATGTTTGACGAAGGAAAGCACCGAACCCTCTCATTACTTTACTTAATTAAAACGATTATTCAATTATCAGAATAGTTACTGTTGATCATTGTGTTGAGTAACTGATGAATCGTTGCCCCTGTGTATGATTTATTCTCAGTGAGTGGTACTCACAGTTTTTCCTTTTTGCATTAGCAATTGAACAGTTTAACATTGATAATACAGCAGCAGATACAAGTCACTGCAGCTTGTCTTTTAAAAGTGCTGTGCTGCCAGGAGCAGGTGTGGATGCAGTTATATTTTTAATCCCATATAATCTCCAGATCAGCAGTTAATTATCTCCTTATCTCTGCTGTCACAGCCATGTTGGTCCTTAATCTCAAGATATCTGGTTTTTATTTGTTTTCATCTCAGGCTGGTTACCTCGGGCTGAAAGCCACATCTTGATGATAACGTGTTAATTATCTCGTTATCTCATGAAACCAAAAGGTCGTTTTTGAGATAATGTGATAATTAACTTTGAGGTAATGGGATTAAGGCAGAATGATGAAGTGCGTGGTGAAGACGTGGTGCGGTCAGTGCATTAATGTTCAGTGTGTTGGTCGTGAATCACTTGGCTGCAGCTTGATCTCGGCTTCAACAACTGTTGGATCTTAATCCCTGATCTCCTCTCTTTAATTAGTTTCTCATTAACGTTTAAATTAACCCTAAAGATGAGTCAGCCAATCAGGACTCAAGAGACATTTTATCTTGATTAATTAGCTGTTTTTCAAATGTACAGATACAACATTACTCTCTCCTGTATTAGTGACATTAATTCTGTTATTGTTCACCTCCTGCAGCTCCCGGAGGTGGTGCTGATCAAAGACGAAGACTCGGACAGCAACGACACCTTTGAGGAAGGTGAGTGTCAACCTCTACTTCACAGGCAGAGCTTCTCAACCTCTGGCTCAGGGCCCCAAATACGGTCGCTGGTTATATAAATGGGTACATGTGTTGGTTCTGTGAGGGCCCCACTGCAAAGGGCCTCAGCAAAATAACTCCTATAAATACGTCAATATTTAATCGAAAATAATCTCAAAATGCAGAGCAACCACTGACAGTGAAAGTCTAGTCCCAATTAGACTTTCACTGTTATTAGCGCTATAGACGGTCCAGTAGTTGGACTGACCGTCCTCAATCCTCAAGGGCGGCCACACCGGAGGGCCGGCCAAAAAACCAGAAAACCTGGAGACTGTTGTTTTCGACCTTGGTGATGATGTACTGCGTCTTTTCTTCCAGATAACAAAACATCCTCCGATGGAGGGACGGCTGCAGCCAGAGAGAGCGTCACGTCGACCCCGATCAGCCGGGGTATGAAGAGACACTGGCCGGGGAACGAAGAGGCTGAGACGAAGTCGTCCTCTGAGCAGCTCGCGCTGAAAACGCAGAGGAAGAGCGTGTCTGTCTACACGCTGGACTCTCCCCGCAGCGAGCCGGGCTGCTCCGGTCAGCTCGGCGGTGACGAGGTGGAGGCGGGCGAGTCGGTTTGTTCCTACTCCTCACAGCTGGACCCAGACGTCCACCTGGTCCACCAGGAGTGCTCGCTGGTTTCTCCGGGCGCTAACAGACAGACTTACTTCTGCAGCAGCTCTCTGATGGAGTCTCAGTCTCCTTCCAACAGAGCAGAGGTGGATCTCAGCCTCACATGGACCAAACAGTCGAAAAGTCAGATGTCTTTTGCTCAGTTTCACCAGAATGAAAACATGGACAGTGACGCGTTCGGGCTCAAGCTGATCAGCGTCTCAGGCTCCACCTCCACGGACTGCCAGCTGTCTGAGAGCAGCAACTCGCCGTTTGAGTACGAGGACGGCGACATGATGAACTTCGCCCTCTACAGGGACCAGTCGGGCCGGTCTCAGCTCTGTAACGGGCAACCGGGCGCCGGCGCCCGAGGGAAGCGCTTCATATGCTCCATCTGCAACAAGACGTACGCCACGTCGCAGAACCTGGACGTTCACATGCGGATCCACACGGGCGAGAGGCCGTTCAGCTGCAGCCAGTGCGGCAAGAAGTTCACCCAGTCGGCTCACCTGAAGTCGCACCTGAGCGTGCACTCTGGAGAGCGGCCGTACGCCTGCACCTTCTGCTCCAGGAGCTTCATCGTCAAGTACAGCCTCAAATTACACATGAAGAAGTGTCACCCAAACATCTGAGGGGAGGAGTGTGTTCGTGTTCTGTAAATATCCAGTTTTAAAAAGAAGAAAGTGAAATTCTCAAGCGCGTAGTTTTTAAAGCAAACTGAGCCCTGATGTTTTACAATATCTATATGTTTTACGTCTAACAATTAGCCTATTAATCCGTTAATTAAAGCAACTACTTTGATCAGCAAATAATCATTTCAGTGATTTTACAAGATAATTCCAAATATCTGATGATTCCAGCTTTCAAATGTGATTATTTTACTCTGATCATTATAGAAACTGAATATATTTGGTTTTGACATTTGAAGATGTCACCTCAGCAGGTTTTTTTGCTTCACAGACAGTTAATCTAGAAAATATTTGCCAGATAACAGCGTCTCATTGGTGAAATAATATATGCCTGATTTGGGAATGAAACCTACATTTTTTTCCAGATTTCTGATGAGCTCTGTCTCTACTGTTTAAAGTCTAGTGTACAGATCAAAAAACATTTCCACAGAAGCAGAGAAAGGCCAAATATCTTTTTCATCCTATTATAGATAACAAAGCTCGTTATCTCGAGATAATCACATATCAGGAGAAGATTAATTTTTGTTTTCCTTGAGATAATAAGATAATAATTATTATTCCAGAATATGATTATTCCATTATCTGGTGATAACAGGATATCTCGAGAAAACAAATCGTTCTCTCCTGATAAAAAAAATATTTGCGAGTATGGCCTTTCTCAGCTTCTGTACATTTCATATAAAAGGTTGATGATTGTGTAAAAAGCAAAACACTATAAATGAAATACAGTTTATGTGCCATTCTTGTTAATAAAACAAATTCTCATTGTTTTGTATCAGTTATTGCTTCTGTGGTTATACATTTGTTTCTACACTCAGGATTAAAACTTCACACAAAGAATTTATTGAAATACAAAGTTGAAGGAAAAATTTAATTAGCTTGTTATAAAAAATAAGTGTGAGGTTGTTTTTTTCCTGATAAGACAGTTTAATCATGGTGGTGTTGTCATGGCCGGTAATTGTCAATTTGAGCTGAAGTCGACCCCAGTTTTTGTTGATTAAACCAAATGAAGGCCAACACAGCAGGAATCACCCGAAGTAAACATTCACAACAGCCTCATATTAGCTTCAGCTGAACTTCACACCTGGTTTTCACACAGTACGAAGACTGTGCGAGGATCACAAGATGAGCCGAACAGATGTGAACCTGTCCTTTAAATTACAGTCCAATGTGATTCATCGTAATAAGAAAGGGCGAAAAACAACAGCGGCCCCAGTGTTAGGAGAAAGGAGGACTGTGTCAGGACTGGAGCCAGTTTAATATCTTAGCTGACGCCTGGAGACTGAGTCAACGAAACGAATACAAATGGCTTCAAAGATAAGGTGCACAACCACAAAGACACAACAAGAAGCAAAATGATCACAACATGACAAACACAACAGCTCCAGTGAGGGACAAAAACCACACGAGTCATTAGCTACAATGATAATGACGACATCAACAATGATATTAAAATAAAAACTAACAAAAACATACTAATTACCCAGCTTCTTCATGTCTGCTGCTTTTAAGCTGCGCGTCGTGAAGACGTCACTGCGGCCAGTGGACCTGTGGTGACGTGTTTCTCTGTTTCCGGACACTTTCGAGGCAACGATTAATCGACGAGGACAGATCACTGGTCGTGACCTTTGTGTTTCCGGTCTATGGTCGTAACTCCTGTTCTCCGGGGAGTGAATGTTTTCAGGTCGACGTACCTGGAATATATATATCTATATAGTTTGAGAACTTGCACATGCGCACTTCCCTCGCATCACTTCCGGGTTTGTGTCGGGCCGGTTTACGGCAGGTGGGAGCGCACGTTCAAAATAAACGCGCAGCGGGCGCGTGCGGTTCCGTGTCCGTTTACCTGGCTCGTGAGCCGGTCCCCGTTCGGACAAAGACGCGCGCGGCGGACGGAAGCATGTCCGCGGCCTTCCACGCGCAGCTGGCCTCCATCGTGGAGGCGCTGGCCCGCGCGGCCGTGGCGGAGATCTGCGAGCTCGTGGACAGCGGGTACTCGGTGCTGCAGCTCGAGCTCTCGCGGAGCCGCAAAGAGAACGAGGCGCTGCGGAGGAAACTGCGGCTCGTGGAGCTCCGCGCCGCCCGCGCGACCGCACTGCGAGCCGCCGCCGCCGCGAGCAGCACCGCGAGCGGCCGGGCTCGAGCTCAGTGGGCCTGTCATCACCCGGGCAACGACCCGAGGAGGAGCCGATCAGCTGCAGGTAACCGTTAACTTTCAAATGTATGAAGAGTAACGGACGTGAGTTGTGTTTACTGACCCTGTGGAAAACTGAGCACCTGTTCTACACGCAACAGTCAAAGTTAGCTAACATTTGAAAGCTGCGGACAAGCGGGAAAATAATCCTCAAATTGTGAGTGAAAAGGGGGAAAACGCCCCTTTTCACTCACAATACATATATATATTAAGCGCCATGTATCAGTAACACGTTTATTTTATGGTATATTTGTTAGTTTCATTTTGTGCCTTATTTTGATATTTCATGGCGACTTCCGTGATGGAATTTTATTTTGAAGGCTTAAGGAAGTTGTAAAATTCAGAGCTGAGAAGATGAAAATAAACCAGCGCTGCGCCAACAACGAGGTCCATGTAATGTGGTTATAGAAGTAAGTTTAGAAAGGGTTTAACCCTTTAAGTTTAAAGATAGATATGTATGAGTGTGAATGTTCATTCTTCGAGTTACAGGTGTAAGTAAGATATCAACTCCACCTTATGTTTGTGCTCAGTATTTGGCGCCGCGCTCTTCACTGTTAATAAAATAAAAAACATTATTTTTCTACTTGAACACTGTAACAGATCCTCCACTCCCTGTGTGCATTGCATTGTGGGAGAGTAATAACCATCAAGAGCAGTTAAGAAACCAATAAATCTTAATTGTGGCGTATAGGTGTTACTTGTAAACGAGCCGCTGCCTGTGACCTTGCTGTACACAGTTCCACACCTTTAAACGTCACCATGAACCATGTTGTCTAGGTGAGGTGGTGCTGTCCAGAGGGCCCCCGCAGGAGCCGCCCCAGTGCGCAGGCCCCGAGCGGCCCCCCGACTCTGGACAGGAGACCACGCAGGTAATGACAGGCAGGAGACTGGGTGAGCACCGTGCTCCTTCTTTACCTGCTGGAGTTGTCCCTCACTGTCCGTCTTCTTCTGCTGTGATTTCAGCCGGCTGCAGGTGAGTCCGCCTGCCTGACGACCACAGTGATCAAGGTGGAGGACGACGATGAGTCCTGGTGCCAGTCTGAGCAGGACAGTAAGTACAGCAGGGGACACGTCCACTTAACTCAAACGTGACTGACTAACTTCAGCAGGTTTACTCAGCACAGCTATGGGGTGGATGGGTGGCTGATAGGTGATGTCATCAACCATCTCTGTTTAATGGTTGTTCCCGTTTGACGTAGACGGATCTCAAACCGCTCTGATCCATAAGAAAGTCCAGTTGCCTTCATGCAGCAGTTAGTGCGGGTCAGACAGGCGGCCAGGAGTTGACCGCCACTGGTCCATCAGTGCGTGTTGCGTACGGACCAGATGAACATAATGAAAATAATAATTGTTGAAAATTTCTGATCTAGATTTTCCTCAGATTTTGACACCGTACATGTAGAACATTTGACTCAAATCAAACGGGCCCCACACAGAAACAAATTAAAATGTATTTTTCTTCTCTCCAGGGAGTTTTTGCCGTGTCGGTGAAGGACAGGTGACTAAGACAGAAGCTCCGCCCCTGCTGACAAAACAGGAAGCAGCAGATGAAGGCGGTGATTCGTCTCGATCCTGGACGAACGGGGAAGTCGGTTCTACCTCCGTGACCGTCCAAAACACCCTGAACACCAGCCAGAGCTCAGACACCAGCAGCTATGAATGTCTGATGTATGAGCCGCAGCTCCAGCACGCCTCCCACGCTACCCAGAATCCTCTGAGTGAGGATCCCGGCTGCTCGTATGTGTTGAACGCCGGTGTGCTGAGTGTTTCAGCTGATCCAGGGAGCAGCAGCAGCAGCAGCTTCCCTTTCACTGTCAGTGAGGTGAGTCTGGGCGCAGAGCACCCGCCGCCTGCAGTGTTCCCAGACAACCAGCAGAGGGCGCCGTCAGCCTCGGACCAGCCTCAGCATCCAGGGAGGAAAGAGGTGACAGGGAGACAAAATATTTTCATCAGGAGAGACGGGTGGAGACATCAGGATGGAGTCCACAGAGCTGCCAACCACAGCAGAGAGGACGGCGGGGGGAAGTCGTTTGTCTGTAACTGCTGTGGTAAAACTCTGGCCTGTCTGAAGAACCTGAAGACCCACATGAGGGTCCACACGGGCGAGAAGCCGTTTGTCTGTGCGCTCTGCGGCAAACGCTTCTCCGACTCCAGCAACCTGAAACGCCATCAGAGCGTCCACACCGGAGAGAAACGCTACGGCTGCGTGCACTGTGGAAAACGCTTCGCCCAGTCCGGATCCCTGAAGGTCCACATGACGGTCCACACAGACTGTAAACAGTTCAGGTGTTCGTACTGCGGCAAGACTTTTATATCGGGCAGCCACCTGCGACGGCACATCACGGTCCACGCAGGAGAGAAACGGTTCACTCCCACGTTACAGTGACAAAGGTCAGGGGTCAGATCCCAGACCCCACCAGAGGCACATACAAGGTGGACAAAACAACAACACAACAGCCCAGCAGCGAACAGCTGTCGAACAGCTGTCGAGCTTCTCTTGCACTGAAGGTCAGTTCTGCCTCTGAAAAAAATCCCTGCAGTGTTTGTTTCCCCCAGAAGCCTCACGTCTTTATCATTTTAAATCTGAAACTGAGAAAACCTCCAACGACTCGTCACAAAACCCTGGTTGTAAATAACCAGACCAGCTTCACTGAATGACAACTGGTTTCAGTCATTTCATAACCATGAGCTAATTTTGTGGCCCCTTATTTAAAGAAAAAAAAGCTGAATCAATCAATCAAAGCCCCAATAACAAGTGGGAGGACAGGAGACAGAAACAGTCCAAGGGATAAAGTAAGTTAAAGTAAAATTTCCAACGTGGTCCCAAAATGTAAAGACATGAAAATAAACAATAAAATCCTGAATTTTGAAAACACCTCATCACAACCTCAAAGTTCAACAGGGACATTTTGACAGCTGAACTGAAATGTTATTAGAAATCTTCATTAACATGTCGGCCATGAAGACGAGGCGGCTCACACCAGTGCTGCTGTTTTCCTGAATCCGTTTTAGGGGAAACAAACACAAAACAACAAACAGTGTTACGTTTTTTTAAAGTCGATATTCGTTGTTTCGTTGAGGAAAATATCCTGTAAAGTGATTTGAAGTCATATTCTCTTTTACTAATGCAGTCTTCATATATAGTCATGTCTTTTTGTTTTGTTTTGTTTTGTCTCTGCCATGTGAGATCATTTTACCCCCCGGTTTGGCTTCAGTTGCCATGGAAACTCACGTTTAAAAGTAGTAAAGTGTCATGATACAGACTCGATTGTCCCGGGCTCAGTTTCTCGTCGCTGCCTGGTGAACATTTATCTGATTTTAAAGTTGGAGGATCACGTGCCCCTGTTGGTCCGCGGCGTCCAACCAACAGTCTG
This sequence comes from Trachinotus anak, assembly GCF_046630095.1. Classification (NCBI taxonomy): domain Eukaryota; kingdom Metazoa; phylum Chordata; class Actinopteri; order Carangiformes; family Carangidae; genus Trachinotus; species Trachinotus anak. The sequence goes on along the minus strand of NW_027273863.1, from coordinate 25,944,889 downwards.
ATCAGTGATGACCGGTACTTCCTGTCTACATCGGTGGGTGGTGTGAAAGCTGCAGACTGTTGGCTCTCCAAACAGCTGCTCATCAGATTATCTCAGAAATGCATCACACCAGACACAGATGCTACAGTTTCTCTAAATAATCTTCTATCAACGGTTTAGAAATAAAAAATAACCTTCACTGACATAAAATGTCCCAGCTGAAATCATTCATGACATTTTCAAACCACAGCTAATTATTTTCATGATCAATAAATCTGCTAATTATTTACTAATTTAAAGGTCCATATTTTACTTTTCCACTGTTTTATCTGAAGTGTTGATCTCCAGCAGAAGATACATTTGTGGTTTTAAGAACCAAAAACCATCTCAGTGTAGTTTTACATCTCCTCTCTCAGGCTTCTCTCTGGAGCTCTAGTAACAACAGGTCAGTCAGCCAATCAGAAGAGAGGATCTGAGCCTCTCCTCTGATTGGCTGACTGTTTCCTGAGTACACCAGTAAAAATATAGCAGATTTCAGGTAAACACTCAGAGAAACCAAATCCTGCAAGGTTGGATGGTGGGTCCAGGTGGGCGGGGCTTGGGACGTGGCTGAGAGTGGTGACTGCTTTGTTGTGACATCACAAAGTTCCAGAAGTCCTGACGGCTGGTTTTAAGGCTCAGTTTCTGAATACAGGCTGTGTGCATTTCTCTGTGGACTGAGGCTTTGATACTTTCACAGTATTAATATAGAACCTAGACCTGCTTTATAATCACAAACACATGGACTTCTACCTTTAGACTGGGTGGAGCTTTAACTGATTAATTTTTTTTCCATAAAATGTCAAAATAGTGCAAATTCCTGTTTTATAATTTCCATTGAATGTTGTGTTTTGTTTGACCAACAGTTGAAACGTGAAAACATTCAGTTCTTTATCATATATGAGAAATAAAAGCATCAAATCCTCACATGTGGCATTTTAGCTTAAAAACGTCTGTTAACCGACTGATTGTTGCAGCTGTTTCTGTTTTAGCAGTAACTCTGGATGAATCTGTGTTAGAAAAAAAGTCTGCATGTTTGTCTCAAACAGTTAAATCTGCAACTTCTCTCCATGAATACCCAACAGCTGCTTGTTCAGTATTTATCACTTTATATTTTATGGTGGGACGAGTGAAGACGAAGCACAATGATCATGTTTACATTTTGTCAAACTGTCACTGGGTTTTTGTGATTGTGTCCTTTTGTAATAAAAGCAGCTGCTGTCTTCTGTCTCTTTCTCTCTGAGTCTCACAAAGACAGGTCATCATCTGTTTGTGCTGCATTTTTTATAAACAGAAAATCTGGTTTAAGCACTAGTGGAAGAAGTACTGTAAAAGTACTGCACTGTGGTAGTCATACACAAAACTACATCCAAAAACTTACTTGGGCAAAACTATTAGCAGCAAAAATATGAAGTGCCAGAAGTAAAAATGCTCATTATGCAGAATAGCCCATTTGAGAATTATCTGTATTATTGGATTATTATTATAATTATTGATGCATGAATGTATAAACATCAGCTTAATGTTGCAGCAGGTAAATGTGGAGCTAAATTAAAGTCTTATCTTAACCAGCAATAATAATGTAATAATAATACACTAAGTTATTGTTGAGTGTATTTTAGCTGTTGAATGTGGTGGAGTAGAAATATGAAGTAACTTCAAGTGGAAATACTCAGGTACTGTGCATGGTAAATATACTCACTTACGTTTCACCTGTATTTTGAAGAGCTCTATAAACACTGTGAGGGTTTGAAGATTTTCCTTCTCGAGTTTCCTCATGAACTCCTCAAAGGGCAGGAGGAGAATATAACCTCAGCCGTCACAGTCAAACCTGCAGGTGAGTGCGACAGGTATGAGGGAGAGGGAGGGAAGAGCCGTTTCATTTTGGACTGTGAGTAGTTTAAATTTTCTGTTTCAACAAAAATCTCCCCTCTTCCTGATGAACAGCTGCTCCTCCAGTGTATTTTTACCTTTCATCTGTGGTCACTTCAGCAGCTGCAGCAGGAGCAGAGCTTGTTTCCAGCTTCAGGCTCCTCTCCAGTCAGAAAAAACCGTCTCAGTGAAACAAACATCCAGGTTACACTGATCACAAATGAACTGTTTGTCTTTATAACAGAGTTTAATGGACGATAAAAACATTCATTTTAATTTTCACTCCGTCAATATGCTAAACACTGTAAAAATTAAATCTTAAATCACAGCGCCAACGAAAGCCCGAAAAGGGCAACTACCCATCATCCAATCTGACGGAGACACAGCGATCAACACTGTCCCTGCCACTGTCGCTCTGAAAGCAAGTACATCAAATTAATTCATACAAAATTTGGTAAATCTCAATTCTTTCTTGAAATTCTCTCTTTAAATTTAAATCTAGTATGCCTCTCGTTTAAGGTTTAATTTTACAGTTTTCAGAACAGCTGTTTAACTATCAGAGACTTTAATGACATGAATACAGTACAGGGGAATAACAACAAACAGATGTAATAAGTGCTGTCGCAAGCAGAGTATCACATTTCCACCTCTGGAAACAAGTGCAGTCAATGAAAAAAAAATCTATTTACAACATCATTAACACAATGTACAGTAGCTGCTTCACACACAACGTGTAATACATGTAATTATTATATATATAATACAACATAAATGTCTTTTTAATCAGAGGAATTTCCTGTCTTTTGACATTTGAATTAAATTCAATATTTTACATCTTTTTAATTAAACAAAATGGCCAAACGTGATGCACATTTAACTTTGATCATTTAAAGCTGCATTAGTTGGTTTTGGCCACCAGACGGCAGCACAATGAGCTAAAAATAACGTGAGCAACTATTTGCTTATTTCCACAACCAGCAGTTACACAGAACGTGACCGTTCATCTGGAGTCGTGTTTGTGTCCACCTGATGAGTCGACGTCCAGTATTCTCTCTCTTTTATCTCTGTTTTTGGTCTCCACCAGCTGCTGTGAAAAATACCTGCCTCATATTTTTGGCTTTAAAACCAAAACTAGGAGCTAAAACAGGCTAAAAGGTTTTATTGGTGTTGATTCTCAGTGGGTTCAAAACTATGAGCAACACCTTTCACATTTCAGAGTAATTTGATCCATCATTAATATAAAAATATTTATAAGTGCAGCTTTAAATGCAATGTAATACAAAGTCATACAGAGCAGTATTAAAAATATTAATAATATAGATTGATATTTGTTCATTGATGAAGAATTGGTGATGTAACATTTCCTGAATCATTAGATTTTAACAAATTTGGCACTTTGAGTGAATAAATGCACATCAGACGATTCAGAAACTCATTTACACAGAAAGAGGGAACGTTTTAAAGGCCCAGTCTCACCAGAATTTAATACGATTAAACTTTACAGCAAAACCAATTTACTTCAGTGGAATTTGGTGCTACCATATTACTGGGTTGCTAGTACACTAGCAGTTAGCTGCGTCACTTCTGGCGTGACTGGACCTTTAACCCTTCATGTTCCAGATCTTATGCTGCGTTCATGTTATTTGAGATAGAAAATTTTTTTTTGTCAACTGAATTTTTGCACTTGACGGCAGAGTTGGTCATGTGAGGGGTAAAAATATTGTTTTCTATGATAAAGCTTGGTTCATGAGGCATCCATGTTTGTTTGACTTCTCAAGCACTTCTGCATCATTTAGCGCAAAACTGGAAACAGAAAAATGTCAGTTTCCTGACTGTAACTACAAATACCTCACAATTTGTTGATGTGGTAGTTTACCTGGTATTCTAATTTATTCTTTATATATTACTTATTTTATTCAGATGATCTGGAAGACGAAGACTTATCTGCTCCTCTGGTCAAAGTTTGTTACACAAAAACATAGAAAACATTTAAATTTCACACAGAAGAGTTGACCTGTGCTGCTGCTAAAAACAAGCAAAGCTCATCTCTTCGTTTTTCAAGGTTTGCTTAAAGTCTTGGCGTAGTTTGAGGCCCAAACATGATTGAATTTTAAAAACTTTATAAAGTCAAAACCTTATAAAGTTGTACAGTACGTGTTTTTTTTGTTTTTTGTTTTTTTTATACATTTGCATTGTCCAGTTTCCTGCAATACTTTTTTTTTCCTGATGAAAACATTTATTTCTTTGTTCCTCCTACAGGAATCACAGAGCAGTAACTTAATCCACACAAACAGTTTTTACTGATTTGGCGTCTTAAACGAGCTTCAGGGGGAGGGGATCATTCAAACGAAGATTAACTCCCTGACTTTGTTACAGAAATCCCAAATGTTCTCCCAGAAAACTCATCGTCTAGATTCCTCTCCGTTCTGAAATTATTGCTCCCTCAGAAATCCCTGTAAAAAGTGTGAACCTTCACACAGAAGCAGACCGGCCTCGTACAGGAGCTGTGGATGATGATGTTTTTCCTGCCTGTGATGTCAGCTGGGTGGAGGCTGCGTTCACACATGGATTATAAAACCGGCACAGATGCACAGACACTGAAACTGTGTTTTTAGAGGCTGGGAAAACCTCTTGTCTGACCGAGGCCTGGGTCTGAGGAGTGGACCGGATAATATCAGACAGTTTGGTTTTCATTTCTCCCGCATGTCGGTTTGTAGCAAGCATACGTTCACCCACCTGTCACTCAAAGAGGCCACGCCCTCAATTCTCCATATCTTTAGTCCTTAATAAAATGTAAACAGGTGAGTTCTATAAAACTCAGCCGTACAGGTGTCATGAAGGAGGAAATGATCTCTAGAGAGCAGAACAGTTTGTGTTCCAGGCTGTAAACATGTTTCTTTCTGCTGTAAAGTTGGACATTAACATGGGAGTCTATGGGACTGACTCACTGCTGGAGCCAGACTCTAGTGGTCGTTAGAGGAACTGCAGCTCTCAGCTCCTCGGTGTCGGCCTCAGGTTTTCCTGCTTGGTTGGACCGTTTTAACACGGTGATGGACTCACTTCATTTCAAACTACAACAACACAAAGTCCCAGAGAGCTTTAGTTAGACGATAACTGAGAAAGAAGAAAAATGTTTGGTCTGTATTTAACTGGTCTTTACTAAACTTGATGAAGACGAAGCCACACTCAGCTTGTTCACTGCTGAACTCTCAGATCTGTATTCTGGCTCCTTCAGGACAGGATAAACCAGTCCCATGTCTTGTGTCTGTTCTCATTAAAACTCCTTTTCAGTCTGCTTTCACAGAACCAGTCACTGATTCCTCCACAGTGTGTGAACACAGATAAATCTACTGTATTTGAAACTCCACCCGTCTGCTTCAGCATGCAGGAGAAATCAAACATCTCCATTCAGCACTGGAGCAGGTCTGTTTAATGTTTGAGCAGCATTTCAGGTTTAAATCACTTCCCTGTATTATTCTGTATTTCTGCACTTAAGGCACTTAACTGAGTTTTACTGCAAAACGCTGCAGAGAACGAGCCGATCTAAGATTAACATGACGCCGTTAAAGCTGCACAAGGGAACATGATAAAAATGTTTCATTACTTAAATCTCATGAGCTTCGTGTTTTCCATCTGATGTCATTTCTGACTTTTCAAGCTGTTTAAAAGATGAAAGGACACAAATCTTAAAAGTACTGAGAGGCTTTGACTGTATATTAGTGGTTTGATTTTACATTAACAACACCTGATCATTTTTAAGTCTGAATTCACCAGAGTGAATGTAAAGCCATGAAACTACAACATGTGCCTCTGCAGACAACACGGATGTAACCGAGTCCCTCAGCAGTCAGGAGTTATCTTTCCCTCTCTGGTCAGTCTCACCTGGTGCAGCTTTAACGTACCAGCACCTACATGATTTTTTAAAAACAGCTTGTGCTGTGTATGAATCTGGTTTTTTATAGCGTCAGTCATGTTGGTGTAAAACTCTTCATTCAGTTTCCTCAGGAAAAAAGTGGAACTTAACTCCTGCAGTTTGAAATTCCAGGTAGATCAACGTGAATTTCAGGTGATTTGTGCATTTGTTGTTTTTTTTTTTAAGTCACAGCTGTTGTTTTAATTTGAACTGAAACTTCACAGTGACACTCACTGCTTGTTTTTTTTTTTTTTTTGCCACTGGACCTGAATTTGTTCTCAGACACTGAACATCAGGCGTTTGGTCACTTTGGACAGCTCAAAAAAGCCAAGTTCAACTACTAACAATAGAAGATACATTTAGTCTTTTTCAAAAAACATCAGGTAATTTGGATGTTTTGTGTTTGATATGGAAATTATTCATCTTTCATGGCTAAACTACAGTAACTTGTGTCACCATGTTAAAGAGTTCCTTCAGCATTTTATCAGAAACAAACTGTTCTGTTCGCTGGTGAAAAGCTTCATGGCTCCAACGTTTAACCCAGGAAACGCGAAACAACATCCGTTCACAGCGAGACACGGAAACATTTCTGTACAGCTCTCAATTTAAAAAGCTTGAATGCTGTGTCGACAGAAACTATAAAAGTTTGTTTGGATGCAACACCATCCTGATTTCCCCAGCGTTCTACTTTAGATCTAAAGGTTAATTTGATTTCAGTCAGAAAGAGAGGTGCAGCCCTTCTGGCCGATGCATCTCAGAGCATAAAACACAAACATTTACATTCACACCTGGGGGAATTGTTTTGCAGTCGCACAGTTGTTGCTGTAAAATGTTTTCCAGAGCTCAGTGTAACTTGGTCCTTTAAGTGCAACTTACATGCAAACAGTTGGTGAAATGTAAAATATTTCTGCTGAGTTCCCATCAGAATTTTTCCTCCTTCTCTCTTCTTACTCATTTCTTGATGTGATATCCTGAAAAAAAAAACAAAACAGAATTATTAGAAACTGTTAAAGGTCCATATACTCTAAAGGTAGATTTTCTAGGTTCTATATTAATACTGTGAAAGTATCAAAGCCTCAGTCCACAGAGAAATGCACACAGCCTGTATTCAGAAACTGAGCCTTAAAACCAGCTGTCAGGACTTCTGGAACTTTGTGATGTCACAACAAAGCAGTCACTTCTCTCAGCCACATCCCAAGCCCCGCCCACCTGGACCCACCATCCACCCTTGCAGGATTTGGTTTCTCTGAGTGTTTCCCTGAAATCTGCTATATTTTTATTTGATCACTCAGAAAACAGTCAGCCAATCAGAAGAGAGGCTCAGATCCTCTCCTCTGATTGGCTCACTGACCTGTTGTTACTAGAGCTCCAGAGAGAAGCCTGAGAGAGGAGATGTAAAACTACACTGAGATGGTTTTTGGAGGAATATATCTTCTGATGGAGATCAACACTTCAGATAAAACACTGGAGAAGTGAACGTTTGGGACCTTTAATGTTCCTCTTTGCGCCAAAATTAAGTGAAAAGTGACTGAAGTGATTTTTTTGACTCACCTCCGTCTTCGCCCTCCTCCACTCGCCCATTGGTCCAGACTTTGTCAGGACTGAAAGAGACAAAACTGCTCAGTTTCTTCATCCTCAAATTGTTGAGTACAGTACAGTTTGCAGGTTTTTAAAAACTGATATTGATTTTAAATGATCGGTTTTAAATCTGCAGACAGCTGCTACAAGGTCCCTTCATTCAAAATACTTAAAATTAAATTCAACCAAGTATTTTTCCCTACTGTCACAGTAGAAGTCAAGTAAACATCACTGCTTTAAAATGAAGACTGACTGACATATAACAGAAATGAACACAAGTGAATTAATGTTAAACACAAAACAAATATTCTTACTGCAGAAAAGCTCGGTCTTATTGGAGAATATTTAATCAGCAGATCCATGAAACTGACCCGATGTGTGAGTCTAATCTCATATGTTACTTACACATAAATGATGAAATCATCATGAACACAGTCAACGTCACAGTGGAGCTCCACCACAGACACCTGCAGAGGAGAGGAGGATTCATTCAAAGCTTGTTTGTTAAAAGTCCACATAGGACAGGAGATGTAAAACTACACTGAGATGGTTTTTGGTTCTTAAAACCACAGATATATCTTCTGCTGGAGATCAACACTTCAAAGTAAAACATGGGACCTTTAAAAATAAGTTGAAGGTTTAAACCAGTGGATCAGCTTTTCTGCTGTTAAAGAGAAAATAGTCAGAAATAAAAGCAGTTTTACCCTGAATAAAGAGCCATGAAGATGAAGATGGTGAACATGACGAGGAGGAAGGCCTTCATCGTTAACCCTGAAACAAGAACACACACAAATACATGTCAGAGCTGATGAGAAAAGCTGTGAGCTGTGAGCTAATAAGCTAACGTCTCAGGAATCATCTGCGGTTCTTTCTTTACTGCACTTTAAAACCAGAAATTCAGTTTGATAATGAAAGAAAGAACAGAAAAAAAACAGCTGTCTTAACCTCTGACTCCACCCACTGGTTAACACTGGACAAACTACAGCTGCTGTTTATAGTAAAAAATGTAATTATCTCCTGTTAAGTTCCTGCTGGCACACAGACAATAACAATAATAATAATAATAATAATAATAACAATAATAATAATAATGATGATGATGATGATGATGATGATGATGATGATGATGATGATGACGATGATGATGATGATGATGCAGCTGACCTGTGTGCTCAGGTGAGGCCTGACAGCAGCAGGTGTTGGTGTAGAAGGGAGGGGGAGGCGGGACTTCTGAGAGTCCACCCAGCGACTGGGTGAATCGCTCCTTTGATTGACAGATCTCAGAGCAAATCTCCTCCTGGATGAGCATCTTCGGGGGCGGGGACACTTTGTCAGGAGGGGGTGGGATCTCTGTTGGGTCTGAAAGAGGAAAAAAAAACAGAAATTACTTTTTGGTTTATGTATTTTTTTCTGTCTGGAATCTGTTCTCATCTGAACCACATCAGATCCATGATCGGGCTGAACCCAGACCTCCAGCTGTTACCCACCGTATGTGAAGCTGCGGCTGTCGTCCAGCTCGGTGCGGCAGAGTCCAGACCAGGAGGACTCGTCCAGAGGGGCCGGGCCCTGATGGCTGCTCCTGGCCCAGTCCTGATCTCGCTCATATTCTCTGTCCAGGTCCTTATCTAGGTCCTGGTCCTGGTGCTGGTCTTGGTCCCAGTTGTGGTGTTGTCCCGTCCTGAACACGCCTCTGAAGACTTTCTCATCCAGCCACGACTGGCAGGTCTCCGTGACGTCGCTCAGGAGGCGAGCCAGAGAGCCGCGAGGCCTCCGCCTGCGCCGGAAAACCCTGAGAGAAGAAGAGAATCATTTAAGATCCTGATCCTGGGCCGCGGTCGAAAGGTTTTGTCTTAGGACGGATCCTCACTGAGGTAAAACCTGATCTGAGCAGCAGCCGTGATGAGAGCTGATCCAGGTCTCTAAATGATAAGGAAAGGAGTTTCAGTGCTTCCTATCTCCTTAAGCATAGGAAACACTGGACCTCCCTTTACGAAAGGAAAGGAGATTATGCTGTCCCACAATTCCTTGCTGCACCAACATTTAAAGCGAGGCACCATTGTAGTTTCACCACGGCAGCTGTATGATTGGCTGAGCTCCAAATCCATAGAGTTCTTCTCTTTAAATGCAGTTAGGAAACATCATGAAGAGCGAACATACTGAATTTATCCTCAACAACATCATCACCACAACAAAACTCTATATATACCGATGTCGTTTCAGCTCGTTTGCTAATTGAAGCCTGTGTGTGTTTTAGGCGGCTGAAGGCTCCAGAGGTTCCATCACGTAATGAACCAGATGTGTTTTATTCTCAATCCAGCTGCAGAGCAAAGTAACAGGATCCGGTCTGTGTGGTTCCTGCGTGTGCTGAAGTTTAATACAGACGGTGACTTTTGTGAGTTGTGCCGTTACGTAACAGAACAAAGAAACTCTTCTCATGTTGACGCGGAGGCTTCAATAACACTCGAGTCTCCAGGCAACCGTGGCAGATGACATCGCGCTCTGGCTCCCGAAGGCAGCAGATGTCAGACGTGAAGAATTTACAGCTTTCAAACCTGCTTAACGGCTCTCTCTGATTGGCCGCAGAGAATGACCTCAGTGCTATAAAGAGAGGTGTTTGAAGATGGAGTGTGTGTGTGTGTGTGTGTGTGTGTGTGTGAGTCTCTAACAGTTGTGAGTTTTACAACTGTTGTACATTAATAGTCATGACAACATGTGACTTTGGGGCCTGTTGCTGATGTGACTTCATCCTTCGGGCTGAACTGGACTTAAATGGTTCATTTAGTGGAACTGTCCTTTAACCAGTAAACCAGCCGCTGGTTCCCAACACAACAAAGCACAACAACCCTTTTGAGTTAAAGAGTTGGTTTCATTTTTGTTCTAGAGAGGTGTTTTCTTTTTTTTTTTTTTTATCTCAGATGTGCTACCCGACCTCTCAGGGGGTCACAGACCTCAGGTTGGGAACCACAGCAGGATCCAGTGGAGTTTCTCCGAAAAGAGTCTCAAGATATCTTAAAGTCTGACTTCAGTTAAACAGACGAGAAGGATCTGTTGCTCTGTCCTGCTGACTTGTCTGACAGAAAGTACAGTGTACATTGTAATACCCTGCTAATATGCAGGGTATTACAATGTTAATGAAATGGAAATAAATGTTATAAACATGTGGATGTTAAAGAATATGTCAATTCTGTATAAATAAAGTTTATTATCATTTAAAAAAAAAGCACTGTGCTGCTCTCACCTGACCAGGTTCTCTTTGTAGGACACGTTGGTCTTGCAGGGCGTCAGGGACACGTTTCCGTCGTCGTCCCAGGAGAAGCTGTCCTCGGTGACGGTGTAGTATCCGTTGGTGAGGAGGCGTGGTGAGCGGCGGCAGCAGCAGGGGTCCCCACCGTCTGCTGAGGAGTAGCAGACGTACGAGGAGTCGGGAGACAGGAGAGACAGGTCGAGGCTGAGGATGACAAAGACAGTAGGAGGTCAGCATGCTATCTGCAACCCATTTACTTAAAGCTCCTCCCAGTCTAAAGGTAGATGTCCATGTGTTTGTGATCATAAAGCAGGTCTAGGTTCTATATTAATACTGTGAAAGTATCAAAGCCTCAGTCCTCAGAGAAATGCACACAGCCTGTATTCAGAAACTGAGCCTTAAAACCAGCCGTCAGGACTTCTGGAACTTTGTGATGTCACAACAAAGCAGTCACCACCCTAAGCCCTGCCCACCTGGACCCACCATCCAACCTTGCAGGATTTGGTTTCTCTGAGTGTTTACCTGAAATCTGCTATATTTTTATCAGATCGCTCAGAAAACAATCAGCCAATCAGAAGAGAGGCTCAGAGCCTCTCTTCTGATTGGCTGACTGACCTGTTGTTATTAGAGCTCCAGAGAGAAGCCTGAGAGAGGACAGTTTTCACAAATGTATCTTATAAAAGTAGAATCAGTGTCTCAGCAGCACAAAATACCTTTAGAGTAGAAAAGGTAAACAAAGCAGAAGTTTTTACCTCTGACAGGAGTGATTCGCCCGCAGCCTTCGTTTTACTGGTGAACCTGAACAGACGCCAGAGGAGGAGTTCCATTAACAAACAGGTAAAAGAATGGAAACACACACTCGCTCTCTCTCACACACACACACACACACACACACACACACACACACACACACACACACACACAGCTTTCTAAATAAAGACGCCTGTTATCAGTCTGAAGAGCCAGAGAGCATTCCTGAGGCCGGCCTGGGAAACCACTTGAGTAAATCTACTCCTGTGAACAGAGCCGACGTGATGATGATGATGATGATGATGATGATGATGATGATGATGATGATGAAGAACACCGTGTAGGAATGTGACACAGAGAGCTTATTGTTACGTTGTTTTCAGGCTCATTCAAATACTCTCACAGCGGCAAAGCCATGAATGAAGGAGCGCGGTTTCCTGTTTGAGGAATTTACACTGTCCTGTTGTTTGCTGTGCTGTCGACAATCTACACAACAGAGCGTTGGGATGTTCAGTGTTACACTAGAACCTTCAATATCTGTGCTGAAACAATAAAAAACATAGTTCAGTAACATAATCTGGGCAGTATCAACTGGTTTGAACCTTTTTTTTTAATTTAGTTTTTAATTTTATTAGAGTTACACTGTGTCATGATTATTGTATGAAATCATGGGTTATGGCCAAAAATGTGTTTTCTGATGTCACAGTGACCTTCAACTTTGAACTTTGACGACTAAAATCTAATCAGTTCATCCTCCAAGTGAATGTTTCTGCAAAAAATAAAAGTTAGAAAGGTTTCCTGATTTAGCTCACGATATATTTGATCAATAACTGATCAAATAATCCGGCTGAAACTCTAAATTAAAGGCAATGTAATGATGTTTTGTACAGTGCACAGAGTGTGGACAGATATGTTGGAAACCATTCCCTGTTCACAACAGATGTACAGTGTGTTCACCAGGTTTTCAGTGTTGTCCGAGTCATTGTTGTGTTGTTTAATAGGGATTATTTTACTTCATATGAACTCAAATCATCAGTGGAAAAGAAGAACAACCTGTGGACACTGGTCCCTCACCAACAGTGATCCAATACAGAGGCTGAGAGAGGCCACGCTCTCAAATATCTTTTTATCCCTCTATCCCAAGATAAAAAATAATAAGTTGTTTAGTATTTATTAAGTTAAATTAAATCCTACTTTCACCACACAGAGTTCGACTGCTCTGAGCAGCACTGAAAGACTCCTGTCGGTGCAGATGTTCAGTGTGTGCAGATGTTGGTGCTGTTGTGTTGTTGCAGACGTACTTGTAACAGCTCCGGAGAAGAACAGGGCCATGTCTGTCTGCAGCCGAGTCTCTTCTGGTGATCTGTGAAAGACATTAAGAAAACGCAGCAGGCGGTGGTGAGAAGCTTTCAGCCGACAGAACAACAAAAAAAACAAACTTCAGAAACACAGGAGTTAAAACCAACGGCAGCGAGAGACGTGAACTATTTACAAAAGTGTGGACTTCAGATTTAAACGTAATAAAAAGAGAACTACAGAGATGTTTCGGTTCTGGATTAGTTTATAAAATGTTAAATGTCTTGTTTTTATTTTCACCAGACACTAAAACCAGACCAAGTCGATTAAACTCATGCTGAAATTATAAGACTCTCAATAAAATCTATGACTTTAAGGGTTAAAACAAAACTCAAAGCTAATTTTCTTGTTTGTACATTAACATTTAAACAAAATGTTTTTTGTTGAGACCCATGAAATCTGGTTATTTACATTCAGTGAAGTAAGACGCACTTAGAAAAGATAGTTACAGCTACAAAATCAAATATAGAAACACAGTTAAAATAATCACTGGACGCTTTGTCTGTCTTCATCCTCTGTCTGTGGCTCTCAGCTCCGAACACACCGGTTTCTACTGACGACGTAAATCTTTAAAAACACTTCACAAACACATGGTTTCATTGTTTTTAAACAGGCTCAGTAATTTCCTAAAACAGCTGCTCACTGTAGTTTTCATCAAACAAAAAGGGGGAGATATATGAAGCATTTGTTGGGAACTATTTTCAGCAGAGGATTAATCCACATTTGGTGCTGTAGTGAGTATTTGTGGCAGTGTGTGTGTGTGTGTGTGTGTGTGTGTGTGTGTGTGTGTGTGTGTGTGTGTGTGTGTGTGTAAAGATAAACTACAGTGTGTGTTCATGGCGATGAAGTGTGACTGACTGCTGTGTTTTAATCGTTTCTATGGCTCTGAGGAATCAGATTCATCAGTTCATGAGAGCCTTTCAGTGTCGGTTTGGGTAAAGAGGAAAAATATACAATAAAGTCTCCCAGAGGAGAAAGTGGAGAACAAAAATCTACACTTTTTCAGCTCTTTAAAAATGTGCCGTCCCTCCTGATCTGCTCTTCAGTAGCTTGTTAAAGCTCAGTCAGCTCAGTTAATCCCTGCAGAGCTGATCAGAGGAGCCCTCTCCAGTCTGAGCACTTGAGGGATTAAGTGAATCAACTGTCTACAGGCCAAAATAAATCTGATCAGACCACAAAATAAGTGCAGGTTGTTTATAAAAACACCCTCGTGGCAGCAGTTTCTCAGCCTTACCTGTAAACTCGTCCCGCTCAGGTCTCGGTGTGAGTGTTTTCTGTTGTGGCTCTCTCACATCCTGCAGGGACCGAGCAGCAGCCTGAGAAAAAATGCAGAAGAAAGAAAAACAGAGGGGCTGTGACTCTGAGCTCATGTTTCCTGTTAACCCTGCGTCTGCTGGAGGAACATTCACACTGAGACGACAACTCGAGGCTCAGTCACGCGTGTTGTTCACAGCAGGGCAGATGACGGTGAGGTGTCAGGCTGAAGCACGTTTACAGTCTCTACTGTCTGATCTGATAAATCCTGACAACCTGTGACTGGTTCACTGCATTTAGACCAGTCCCTGCTCTGTAATCTAATGAGGCCAAAACACCATAAAGTAAACACTTCAAACATCTAGTTCTTAAAGCTTTCACCACTAAAATTCACAAACCAAATTAAAGACTTTGACTTAAAAATGAAAAAAACATTTTTTTTGATGCCATAGTGATGATGTGCAATGCATCTCTACGTAATTCCATCTAATTTATTTAGTTACAGATTTTTTAAATCTCTCTATTTTAATCTGTTATTTCTCTGTGAAGCACCCTGGTAAATATTAGTTGTTTTTAAATGGACTCTGTAAATTCTGTGTCTGTCAACATCTGGACATGACATACAGGCGTTACTGCTGTAAACAAGCCAGTACCATGAACATTAACGTTTAACGTTTAGGTCTTTGATTATATTTGGATTTGACAGATTGGTACTTTACGGCTTTAAAGTCTGCTAAAAAAGTGGTTGGCATAAAGTGGCTAACCACATCCTGACACAGGATCTGTACCAATCACACAGACATGAGAGTGGTACCTACAGTATCATTTTCTAAATGTTGAACTCTATTCAAGACATGATGTGAATGTACCTTTTCATAATCTGCTAAAAATCACAGACCAAGAAGTTATACTTTTTAAGATTAGTTTAAAGCTCCACACAGTCTAAAGGTAGATGTCCATGTGTTTGTGATTATAAAGCAGGTCTAGGTTCTATATTAATACTGTGAAAGTATCAAAGCCTCAGTCCACAGAGAAATGCACACAGCCTGTATTCAGACACTGAGCCTTAAAACCAGCCGTCAGGACTTCTGCAACTTTGTGATGTCACAACAAAGCCATCCAACCTTGCAGGAATTGGTTTCTCTGGGTGTTTCCCTGAAACAATCAGAAGAGCCTCAGATCCTCTCTTCTGATTGGCTGACTGACCTGTTGTTACTAGAGCTCCAGAGAGAAGCCTGAGAGAGGAGATGTCAAACTACACTGAGATGGTTTTTGTTCTTAAAAACCACAGATATATCTTCTGATCAACACTTCAGATAAAACACAGAAGAAGAGTAAAATATGGGACCTTTAATTTATTGTATGTCTGTACTGAGCACACTCAGAAACTGCAATTCTATCGAAGATGCTCTAACAGGAAGAGCCACCACTCTCTCTACTATTGTTCTACTTTGTGGAATAAAAGCTAAACAACAGTTTGGACAATGAACTGGGTCAGTGACTGTTAGTGGGCGACAAACAGAGACTCTCTGTTTTACAGTGAATGCCGGGGGCTGAGGGAGGGGGAGGGGGGTGGGAGTGTGTGTGTGTGTGTGTGTGTGTGTCCTCTTCTAACTGTAAAGTGCTTCTTGTGATTTGAAACACAACAGTCCAGAGCACCGTTGCTGCCCCCTGGATGATCCACAGCATGAAAGCGACAACACTAACAACAAACCGGTGACTGAGCTGTTGCTCAAGTTCAGTTTGTCCCTGTCAATGGGGGTGAATGAAATCTAAAGGGTTCGTCCTCTGGGGAGCAGGAACATGATCCTGTGTAAAACACAAAGTCTCACCACAGTGTTTTGTAACGTGAGCAGCAAAAACAAATCCTTCCATCTGGAAACCGGATCCTTAAACATTTTCTGACTGTGAAATGTGACTAAAATGATCTTTATAATGACTTTTTGGAAGAAAACATTATTTTCACATATTGAGGCGACTGTCTGACTCTGTCTTGATGCAGAATTGTCTGAAGTCTGAGTGTTTGGAGGATAAAGTACATTTCGGGGGTTTGGACTCTTGATCGGACAAATCAAGGCGTTTTAACATTTTAAAAACAAAATGAAGGGTCGACTAATCAAGAGAGTAACAGCAGGTTAACTGATGATGAAGACGATCATTAGTTACAGCCCTGGTTTAATAGTACAATCTGTATTTCTGTATGTTGAAGTTTAGTTTTTATATTTTTTTTAATTTCTTCTTCTTATTTCTTATCATTTTTTACAGCAAATGAGAAAATAAATAAATTTACAGAATCTAAGCTCTTAGGCAAACATCTCATTTTGGTCATCTAATAAGTGAGATTAACATAATAGTGTATCATTATTTATTTTGAGATTATTATCCTTAAAAAAATCCTTTAAGATTCCTACATCGTCTTAAAATGTCTGTGTTGCTCAGAAAAGTGACTCTTGTCTCTTTCACGTCGCTTTCATTCAATCTTAAATTTCTATCTCCATGATAACAGAGTAATGTTACTGATGCTCAATATCCTCAATGATTTATAACAGGATCACATTTATCTGTTTAATTTCCCCCCATAGCTCCCCTGTTGGACTCTTCCCATCCTCCCAGCATGCTTTGCAGCAGCAGCAGTCTGCTCTGTGCTGGAGCTGCTGATGTTGGAGGAAAACGCGTAGCAGGAAGCACAAAGATGGACCAAACCATTCCACCACCAGCAGCTCCAGCATGCTGACCACCCAGCTCTGTGAGGTCTGATCAGATCCATGCAGACGCTTTCACAGGGTCATGTTTCATTTGTAAATTGAGGAGTTTCTTCTGTTATTCTCTCCTTTCGTGCCTCTTATTACAGGAGTGATGCTTTACAGTGTTCTCATCATTATACTAATACTGTTACAGCATTGTACTTTTAAATAATAATAAAGTAATATCTAATATCCTGCTAATAGCCTCATGGTGTCTTTATTTTTCTCTAGTTTGAGTTTATCCTCAGTGACCTGAGGTTCTGCTGTGGCTCAGTATTTCCATCTAATTTTCTTTACATGATTTGAAGCTGCTCAGAGTTTATGATTTTCTTTTCCATTGTGATCACTGACTCCTGTAATGTCGCTCTGGTGCCTCATGTTGTGTCTGCTGTTTTTACTGCCGCAGTAAAATAGACTCAACATCTCTACAACACTTTGACTAGAACATAGTTCCTATATTCCTGATGCTTCAGGCTATTTTCAGCTGTAACATTCCCACCAGGACTGGAAGCATGTGCGGTGTTTCCGGCGGTGCATGGTAATTAAAACACACCTGAGAGAAAACTCATGATGCAGAATAAGTTCATGTGTTAGTTTGTTTCTCTGCATGAAATAAAACTGTTGTGTTTTGTACTTTCTTTGCATTTCCCGTCG
Source organism: Trachinotus anak (assembly GCF_046630095.1). NCBI lineage: Eukaryota > Metazoa > Chordata > Actinopteri > Carangiformes > Carangidae > Trachinotus > Trachinotus anak. Next base: position 25,927,506 of record NW_027273863.1, on the reverse strand, counting down.
ATCTCAGGAGAGTTTACTGCACAGATCCAGACAAAGAATAACGGAACCGAGCTGAACTCACCGGGCTGAAGTTTTCTTTTCTTTTTTAATCTTCTTCCACTGAAACGATCAAACTTCTTCTTCTCTTCCTCCTTCTCTGGACTTTGATTAAAAGCTTTTCCTCTTGTTTCCTCCGTGTGAATAAAAACAAGCCGCAGCAGCTGACTGCGCCTCGCCCTCACCGGAAACACCGGCTGTCAAGTTAAAACACAAACAATACAGGTTCCGCTCAGGATTTTCAAAGTAAAAGCACACGGAGCAAGTTGCGTTATAATGCTAGTATATCTGTGAGGGCATACTCAATAATGTATTTGTAATATAAAGTCATCATTTAGATTTGATGTTTTCAAATAAGTGTTATCATTTACATATTTCAGCATTTGTGTTTTTTTCTAATTCACGGTTTTGCAAATGAAATCAGTGATTGATAAAAAATTAAAAAACCCAGATATTAATCCCAATAAAGGAAAACATGAATGACACTGTCATAAACGTACCATTCCCCAACAGTAAATGTTACAGTATCCATCATCAATATTCAGATTTAACTCGATCTTTGTAAAGTTTTCATTGATCAAACTCACTTTTTCTGTCTCGTATATCCAATGTTTATTTTGAAGGAAGAACACCATGACTTCCGGAGTAGGTTTGATTTACTTGACAAGTTTTAAGTGAAATGAAACCAAAATCCCAACAAAATATCCCTGGTGGTTTTTTGGGGGGTTTCTGCTCTGCCAACTGCTGCCTGCTCTGAAGCTTAACTTATTAACAGACATGAAGACGTCAGTGTCAGTTTCATCATTGAAATGAGTCCTCACCGGTCAAAACGCACCTGCTGGTGACATCTGGTGGTCACTTAATTCATTAACTCATTGAAATCATTATTTAGCCTCAAAGATTTCAAAAAGAGAAGCTATTGACTGTAAATTGGTATCAAAATTTATTTTATGTTCATATACATATACACAAAAATGGCTCTGAATATTATCAATACAAGAAGAAGCTACAAAATAAATAACAACAAAGAGCAAAATGTTATGTTTGTGAACAGCTGCTGGACTGAGGCCGAGCACGTTGAGTTGAAAAATTATTTTTTTTACACTTTTACACTTTTCTGTTTTTAAATGAAATTCTCGGACGTTTAAAGGATCCAACGTCATCAGACTTTAGCTTCAGTTCAAGACGAGCAGTGAGTGTTTGTCTGGGCTCAGGCCCCTGGTGAGGTGGCTAAGTGAAGGGCCCGGCGGCGGGCTCGGGGATGTTTGTGGCGTGCATGTCGCGGGTCATGTTGGACTTCTCTTTGAGCTTGGCCTGCAGCAGCGTGTGCTGGACGACGCCTATCCTCACGTCCATCTGAACGATCTCCTGCTTCAGCTTCGTCAAACTCTGCTTGATCTTCACCACCGGAGCTGAGGGACAGACACAGACAGGCGGTCAGGGTGTTCAGCGACGTGAAAACATCATCATAATGTGAGGAGGACACTCGACTTCAATGAGAACCAGATCCAGAAAGGTCATTTGTTCATTTGTTGTTCTGAGTTTCACCTCCGTCAGACATGCTGCTGCCTTTCTCCTCCATCTCCTGCTTCACCTTCTCCAGCTCCTCACTGACCTGAAACACAGATGAGGTCATAAACAGACTGTCTGCACATCATTTCCTGTAAAATACCTGAGGAGATCCAGGGAGTTGTCATCGTTTTAAAGGTCCCATATTTTACTCTTCTCCTGTGTTGATCTCCATCAGAAGATATATTTGTGGTTTTAAGAACCAAAAACCATCTCAGTGTAGTTTTACATCTCCTCTCTCAGGCTTCTCTCTGCAGCTCTAGTAACAACAGAAGTCCTGACGGCTGGTTTTAAGGCTCAGTGTCTGAATACAGGCTGTGTGCATTTCTCTGTGGACTGAGGCTTTGATACTTTCACAGTATTAATATAGAACCTAGACCTGCTTTATAATCACAAACACATGGACATCTACCTTTAGACTGTATATATAATTAAATGAATCCTTGAAATTCTTCTTATGTCACTGATTCTTCTTTAAACTCCTGTCCTCTGCTTTCTCCTGCCTGAATTTATTATTCCTCACTTTACAGGTTTTAACATGATGTTGCTCTTCTCATGACTTTTATTTGTCATGTTCTCAGTCAAGCAGATAGAAAAGTGCTTCTCTTAAACACATTCAATGATCATAAATATGGATTTCAGGGTTCATGTAGTTAATACGTGTTTTTACTGATTCCAAACAACTAGCAGCTGCATTCAAACATACATACATTACAACTAAATAAATGTGTGTTAGTATCAGAAATGAAAATAAATGGCCTCTTTTGTCGTCCACGTCACAGATGGCACCTTTAAACTGTTTCACCACAGCTCCAGAGAATGGAAACAGTCGAGCAGGACAGGACTGAGTCATGTGGTGACATGTTTTCACCACCTGATGGCGCCTATTGATCTGATCAGGAATCAACAGAAACCAACTCTTCATCTTCCATAACTCATCTGACAAAACATCTGGTGAAAAACAACAGGAAGTCTGTCGACTTTTATCAAATTAATAGTGAAGGAACTTTACTGTTCACATAAAGTCACACAATGTCTCAAACTATGAAGAGGTTTCTGCTCGTAGGAGATCTTTGTTCCCACAGACAATGCTGCTGGGCGATGCGTTCACTGACCTCAGCCAGCACTCTGGTCCTCTCCGTCACTCCTCCGCTGGCCTGCTGGTATCGCTCCTTGGCCTGGTGGAGAAAAGACATTTGAGATCAGGTTCCTGCTGAACTGTGTTTGCAGCTTTGTGTTTTGGATGAAAACCACAATATGAAATCTAAATGTACATCTAATGATAGACCAACATTTTGTACGTTTCCGGTGTTTTTGTCGTTTCTTTATCCATTAGACTGGTGCATCAACGCTTCAGACAAAACACTGCAGAAGTTAAAACATGGGACCTTTAAAGTTTGTATGTCTGATGATAAAAACACAACTGGACCAGATTTGTGGTGTTGCTGCTCAAAACCTAAATTACTATCAAATAAAACACCAAGGTGTTTCACAACCTGGCGACTGTCCACAGGACCTGTACAGGGGGGTCCGAAGAGAGAGAGTCCTGGGATCAGGAGCGTCAACAACCACAGTGTCACAGAGTAAAGTCACACACTGTCAAACTAAACAAGTGAAGGCAAAACATTTCTAACATGCTCGTCTTTCTGATGCGTGAGGCTGTCGTCATGGAGACTGATCCCGGCTTCACAGGTGTGTGTGCTGCAGGCTTCAGGTGCAGGTGTGAGCTGCGAGTGTCTGGGGTTTACCTCGCTGAGCTTGGCCTGAGCGCTGCGGTACTCCTGGATCAGATGTTCCAGCTGGTTGTTGATGTATTTCTCCCGGCTGCTCACCTTCTCCAGAGTCTTCCCGATGTCCTCCTGCAGTTTGTCCAGGTAGCTCTGCAGAGACAACAGAGGACACACAGAACTGGACCTGATAAAGATGTCTCCAGCATCTTTCAGGGACAAGCTTCCTGTCATTTTTAAGTTTTAGTCAATAAACCTTTTTTCTATGACTAACTAAATTGATTTTTATGTGGGTGTCAGGTGACTGACAGGAGCCCCAGTGTAACATAATGTTATGTTTATAAGAAAGCACACAACTCAGCAGCAAATGAGTAAACACTTCCACCGCAGAGGAGCTCACATCCTGCTGCACTTAAACCAATTAAGAAAGAACTAATTATCATAGCGTGGTGGGATCCGTGTGGGCTGACAGGTGTGGTGTTGTAACATCAGCTGTTTTCCCCAGAGATCAGGCTGAAGACAAACGAGCTGACTGTTCACTCTCACTGTTTCACCTGTGTAATTTGTTCTCCTGAGTTCTCACAGCTCTCTCTGTCTGCAGCATCAGTGCTGTACGTCTAAAAACACACCTCTGACTTGCCCCTATAATCTGGATTTTCCTGTTTTGCTGTTTTTCCTCTTCAACATCAGTTTCCTTCAGTTCAAGCTTTAGTTGTTATTTCAACCAAAACCATGCAGCTCAATAAAATAGTGTTCCTATTGACGTCCAGAAAGGCAAGTGAAAGCTTTTTTTGTTCTTGTTTTTTTTTATCTGTGAAAACAAACTGTGAGACACAAGTGATGTAATTTATTTATTTATTTTTTGCTAAAATCATTTATCTCAGATTCTAGACTAGAGAATGAACAGTAATGTTACATAACTTGCTAACACACATTATATGAACCTTGTGTTTAGAGTGAATGAAGAAATTAAAAATCACCAAGAAGGAAACCTGGAATGCTTTTAGTCTGATTTAGACGGGGATAGTAGGGAACAGAAATCAGTATTACAAAAGCAAATGAAAAAATGTGTTGCAGAGGATTATTTTCAAGTTGTTTTTCGTTTCTTTCTTCCCAGAGAAAAAAATAAAATAAATAAATCACTGGCCTGTTGGGGCTTCTGTATGTTTCTCACAGGACATATGCAAAGATGGAAACAGGCTGAGTTCATTTAGAGCATCAGTACGATGAAACCAATAATACCTGGTGCAGAGTGATGAGGGTTTACACAGACAGACAGGCAGACAGACAGACAGTCAGCACAACTGTATTATTAAGTCAGGTCAGCGAACGCACCTTGGCCTCCTTGAGCGAAGACTTGATCCCGTCTCTGTGTTGATGCATCTGGTCCACGTGGATCCTCCAGTCCTGCAGACCAACACACAGACCAGAGACCAGTCAGAAAACAACTGAAACAAGCACAGTAGGAAAGTGGCGGGAAACTGCAGCGACATCTGAGTCCCAGACTTCTAATCATTAAGACTAATTTCTATACATCAAATAAACTAAATATTCTAGAACTAGACTCATAATGTTTATTTCTACCATGTTTACATACTCACACATATCTTATCCTTATTCGCTTTGGAGTTCTGTACTTTTTGTTTTACTGTTTTAATTTTTCTCTTCGTTAGTGAATCACCTTTTGTAACTGATATTAGGAGCCGTTTTAAAAGGAAAATCAACATAAAATAAACATTTTCTAGCGTAAGTTTGATTTGCTCCATGTAGCTGCCGGTGATGAAACATCCCACAAAACCCCCACAACAGTTAAAATATGGATGTGAGTCACCCTCCTCACCCATAAAAAAACATCATGGACAGGAAAACCAGCTGAAACTGATCCTGGATCAGATCCAGAAGTGAAGCGGGCTCAGAGAAACCAGACCAAACCTTGTTGTCTGTCCTGATGGTGACTTTGAGCTGAGGCAGGACTCTCTCCACCTCCAGGTTCCACTCTGCTGCGTCGACCGTTGACTCCAGGATCTCGTCGGGTTTGGAGGACGGCTCTGCTTCCTGTCAGAGAACAAACAGAAGGATATATTCTTCCTGTTGCTAAGCAGGCATCTATTTTGATCCTCCTCTTTCTGCCATGGATGTGATCTTTTAGCGCGTACTGATGTGCAGATAATTTGAAGAAAAAAAGGATCTCAATTATCCAGCTGACTCCCTGACATTGATGGCCTGCAGATCAATGGAGAAAGGCTGAAGGGAGAACTGGGACTGAGGGCTGGCTCTGTGTTCACAGTCATTAATAACGCAGGGGGGCTCTATGGATTTGTCCTGTGAGCAGTAGCATCAAAATGTGAAAGTGTGTGTGACCAGGTGAACTCACGGTGAGAGTGGTGCGTAACTTCAGAGCCTCCAGATCCATCACGTTCTCCTCCTCCTCATCAGGCTCCTCCTGAGTTCACACACAAACACGTAACTGAGCTTCAACAGTTGGACTCGTGGAAACAGAGTGAAACAGAAGTGCACAGTTTTGTCTCGGACTAAGACCAAGGACGTGGTTATGGACCTCAGGAGGACAGCAGCTCACTCACCACCTCAGACCCTCATAGATGGAACTGCAATTGAATTAGTTGATCAGTGTAAATATCTGGGAAGAGTCGCTGACAATGAGCTGGAATTTAATGCAAACTCTGAGCTGGTCTGTAAGAAGGGACAGCAACGCTTCTACTTCCTCACGAAGTGAAATGTTTTTTATGTGGACAGGGAATGATGTCGTCATGTTGTAAATCTCTTATTGAATCTGTCCTAACATTTTGTGTGACTGTAACGATGAGGAGTAACAATGAAGAAGTCAAAAGAAGTTCAGTAAAGCTGGGACACCTACTATCATCTCCTCCTCCACTTTGCTGAGTGTGAGCTCTGCGTCGTCCTCTATCATAGACTCTTCTTCTGTGGTCTCTGTCGGGTAGTTTGGTCTAAACAGAGGAAACAGGCCACGAGGTCAAACCAGAAAAAGTTCAGTTAAGTTCAGACACTGGTTGTGCTGCAGTCACTGAGGATTCCAGATATCACAATCTGACCTGAAAATATCCAGCGCTGGTGCACGGACTGGTATCAACAGAATGACACAAGAATGATTTCATTAGAGGAGAACATGTCTGAGTACCTTCTGAAGGAGAAGCCCCTCCTCCTCAGAGCCTCCTCAGCCAGTCGGTCCAGCACCAAGCAGACGTACTCGCCTGAGCCCGATTTCAGTTTGGAGGGCGGGAAGTCCACCTTGACACCCTGACAGACGCAGTGAAGAGTCAGATCTCTCACCCATACACTCACCTCCCTGCGTTCAGCTGACAACATGGAGCCAACTGAGTTTGAGGTCGGGATCAAAAGCACGCCAATATATTTTATTCATCGTTACATATTTCATTCATGTGTTTCATTCACTATTCATCTGTCGAGTTGCAGAGCAAGTTTCGGGGTAAATGTGAAATCTGTCATTTTTAAAGACCCTTTCACTCTGAGCTCCATGAAGCAGACACCCAGTTTCAAAAGAGGAAAATGAAAACTAACTGTAAAGCTGTTAGAAGACAGGACAGTGCCACTGGGTCTGAGTAGTGAGCGCCAGTATTTAGTACAAACCAAATATAGAAAACTGTCCAGTGCTGAAGCTTCGTCATTAAATAATCACTCAGTGTTTATCTGACACTAGTGCTGATGATACCCGAGTTTCAATACAGAGACCAAAACCACACTTTTCCCTGATACATCACAATATGACATTTAATCATGTTTTTCTACTGTTTTTTATCTGAAATTAGAGGCCAGAGTTGTGAAATAATAATTGTGTGAATTGTGTTAACACAAGCACCCATTTAGAACTTATACAGTGTCGCAGTTCTAGCCTTTATTCATTGCTCTAAATCTTTCTCCCTTTTATTTTATTTTTATTAAAAATTTGCTTCTGTACAGCTGCTTTTCTTCAGATAACATTTAACATTTGACAATATTGGCTTCCTTTGTGGCTTTTGTTGAGAAGAAACTAAAGAGAGAAAGATATATATTTATATATTTATAATCAGTAATGACACTAAAGTATCACTGGGCTCTATGAGGGATGGCATTGGTTTTTTAATGCTTTTTTTTCTCTGCTCATTTTGGCTGTCCTTGAAATTGCATCTTATCTCTAAGTGTCAACACTTACAGCCTTTGTAATGCCAGTGAGAATGAAATATGTGCAAAATACTAGCAGCTGCATGCCTATCACTATTAAAGTCTGTATGAACTGGTTGACTTGTCAGTGTAAAAAAAATGTCCCACCTCTAAAACTAAACCAAACATATCAAAACATATATAGATAAAACCTTTATGGTCTTGATTTTAAACAGGACTTTTGGTGTCAGGACCTGCAGTTCACTCTGACTACGACAGTGACGGGATATTTCTGTGTTTTATTGCTGACACAGAGCAGGGCATCACTTACGAAAGCCCTGAGCTCTGCCAGGATGTTGGAAACGGTGGCGTTGGGTTCGTCGTACTCCTGAGGCTCGGTGAATGGCCTCCCGGCCATGTTGATTAGCCACGCTGCAATGATGGTAAACATGTAGAACTGCTCTCCGGGGTTGGATGCCAGATATGGACTGGAGACAAAATAATGTCTGAGGAGGGAAAACACAGAGGAGATCATAAGATGAAACAACCAGGAAGACTCTCCCTCTTCTATACTTGACCAGTTTTTCTCTGCCTTTTTCTTTTTGATGTTTATCTATCCGTGTCATCTTTATCAGTCCCATCTTTTGTTTATGTTATTTTACTGTTGGTCAGATCTCATGATAACAAAATTTAATTCTTAATCTCCTCAAAAATAAGACGTTCAAAAACCTTACTGTCCTGTAAAGTCCAACATGTGACTTATAGTCTCCTTAAAGAGGAGATAACTCCAGCTTCAGATCACATTTACCCAGAAATCTATTTACATTTCACCATTATATTTGTTTCATATGTGGCTATACCCAGACTTTGTAATGTGGTGTTAAATCGCTGCAGTGACACAACCATAATTGTGAGTAATACATTATGGTAAATGATTTTCACATTTGCACCGTATGTGTTTCACTCATTTCTTTTGAAATAACAGTAAAATGAAACACTGACTGGTTTGTCTGGCGGCATTTAAAGTACTGCAGTGCCCTGGTAAAATGACTAACACATCAATGAACCACCTGAAAAGCTTGAACTATCTCTCCAACCATTTGCCCCAGTGAAGGTCATCTCACCTGGACAGGTTCTTCATGTTGTGTTTGGCCAGAACTTCCTCCTCATAATTCAGCACCTTCAGTTTCTCCAGTAAACACTCCATCACCACGAACACCTGGTGAGCTGCTCCGGGGCCGCGCTCATCTTCCTCTCCCCGCCTCCCGTCCTCCGCCATGTGTGCACTTCACCGGCTGCCTGTCGGCCTCGGTTTAAAACAAAAACACGAGAAATAATCGGTTCTTCTTGGACTCCCTCGGTCAGTTAGCATGTGCTAGCCTGTGCTAGCTCGGTTTGTTTGGCTTCCGCTCCGTTGTCAGGCAACCGAGAGCTAACGCTAGCTGGCTAGGTAGCTAGCGTTAGCTGCTAGCGAAATCATGCTTCAAACTTTGACTCACACTCGTAACTCAGAAGTTTCAATCAGTTTTCAATATATCTGCTCGTCGACAAGTCAGAAAGTCACGATTATGGACATTAAAGTGCCGAAACCTTCTGAAATCAGGGATTAGCTGGACGCCACTGTTAGCTCTGCTGTTGCTACTGTCCTTCTTCTGTTAGCACCGTTACTGCCACCAGCTGGTTCGGAGGAGTGACGACCACAACCAAACTACTTTCATTTTTCAAAAATAAAATAAAATAAAATACGATTCGATAAAACTTGTTTCTTAAGTTCTTTTGTAGAAGATCTGTATTGTTATCTGCCTGAGGCTTTGAGTCAGTCTGAACTGTGCTGACCTGTTGAATACTGCAGACTGTTCACTTCATTGTGTCTCTCATTGCTTTTTGCAGCTTCCTGTCAGTCTCTCCTTCATCATGCTCTTCATCTCTGTCCTGCTCAAGCTGATTGCTGAATCAGTGTTATCATTTCTATAGACTCATTTACCTTCCTGTGATACCAATGTGCTGGTACCCATGAGAACATTAGTGTGAGGCCCATCACCTGAGCTCTGTAAAATGTATGTTGTCTGGTCTGGAACAATAAATGCTACGCCTGCTTTATGTGAAGTATATCCAATATAATGTGAGGTAAACCCAGTATATCCAAATATATCCATAGCACACAGCGATGATCTAATATTGATCTAATTGTCGAATCTTACTACTGGGAGCTTCAGAACTTCCTGTTCAGTCGTAGTATTAAAAAAACGTATTTGTACTGAATCACATTGTTGACGAAGAATCTGTAGAAAATGTAATTATTAATTTCGCCATTTGAAAACAACTAAATTCATAAAATCTTCAAGTGCAAATTCATTTTTTTACTACATTCAAACCCTGCTTAGGCCATGTTAACACATAATGTGTACCTTTACTTTGATACTTCAGTACATGCTGCACTTCTACAGACTTTAAAAGCAGGATTTCACCTGTGATGAAGTATTTTTGAATTGTGATATTGCTACTTTTAATTATTCATTAATTATGATTATTTAAAGTCTCAATACTTCCCAAACACCTTAAACAGATATACAAAGATGAGATGGAGATGTTGGGGGTGGGGGTGTTTTTTGTCATTTGTGTTTCATTTAGCTTTGTGTTACAGATAACCGAGGTGACAACGCTGATAAATGCTCATATATCTTTGTCACTGCCTCATCTCCTCCATACATTATATATGTATTCCACCACAACACAACCTTATCCAGTGAAGCATGATACACACAGCGTCTATCTGCAAATACACACAGTGTATATAAGTGTATGTGTCTATTTGAGTGTGTGTTAGTGAATAATTCATATCGCCACCCTCCCCTGTGGTGAAGCAGGCAGCGTTGGGAGAGAGGGGTGTGTTTGTTTCATCTGCATGCTGCTCCCTGCCTGTCGAGCACACAGGTGGAGCTCCCTGGAGACTGTGATTGATTGACAGGCCCACTGACCGCCTGCTGCATCGCTGATGGCGCTCAGCTCTCAACGACGGCCCCGGCTCAACACCAGCTCATCTGAACGAAGACTCGCACAGTCACAACTTGGAGGGGTGGGAGTGATGCAGACGTGTCAAAAGAAAATTCAGATAGTTTGTAAAATAAGATAAATCATAAGAAGATGGATCTAGGTTTAGCCTAGCTTAGCACAAAGACAGGCGGTTAGCCTAGCACAATTAAAACAGAAAAAAATACAACTTCTAACAGTCACATTATTTACATGTTTTATTTAATTGACCGATTAAAAATGAGACATTGTGGTGTTAGCATTTGTTAGCATTTGTTGACTGATACTGTTTTGGTGGGATCAGCTCATCAAGTTAATGCCCACTGATGTTTTCAGAGATGTAAAGACCCTCAAGCTGACTGAGCTCAACGACTGGTCTGGTTTCTATCCGAGTAAGCAAACCACATCCAGGTCCTCTGTCCTGGACACACAGCAGTTTCACTTATTTTACAAGATACATACATTTACTGAATCAAAAATTTAAAAATGATAGACATAAGAAAATAGAATAATTAATTTATTGGCAGAAACAATATATATATCATGGATTTAAAAAAATAAACAAACAAAACATTTTTATTCTATTTCAGTCATTATTGAGATATATTCATAGGCAGAGATCATCCTGGACAAAATCTTGGCTCACATCCGTTGTTCACAGTGTGGGATTTGATTCATTGTTAATAGAAAAAGGGTATCACCTAATTGTCAACCATCACGCAGACATCCTGCTGAATCTCAACATGTGCTGCAGCAGCTGTTAATGAGTCTCCTCCAGACGCCTGCAAATGAAACTCAGACCTGAGCGAGTCTTATCACAACCTGCGATGAAAGAGATCTTGGCCACGTTTCAGCTCTGGTGTGATTACAGGCTCGGTGCAGCCAGACAGCGTGTCAGCCCGTAGCCTGGCCTCCTTTTCTTGGCTTGCCAGGCCTTCGATGGAGAGGTAATTGGGAGGAGAGGCAGAGGTGGATCCATGGCTTAACCTGAACGAGGCGGTAATGAGCGGCAGCTGCTGGGAGGCCTTGCCTCAGGGCCGGCAGGAAGCTTATCAGCCCACTGGGTGTCATTCAAAGGCTATTTATGCCCTTTTGCACGAAAATAACTGCTATCTGAGAGTCATTATTTCACTGGATGTTTTCTGAAAGGGGTGATAGGTGACGTTTTTCAGCATTAAATGACTGTGTGGGGGTTGATGTGTTTGTCAAGGTAACGAGGACCTGAGGATCTGAGCTTGCTATCATATCATACCTTTGAAACAAACAGAAAAAAAAAGATTATTTTATTTCTAAGACACATTTTGTGTTTACCTTAAGCTTTCGATTCACCTACCGAAAAATTCTAACTGTATTCTCCTATTCCTGAAGCCACAGAGAACTGTCGCCAAGTCTGCAGCTCTACGGAGCTTTTGAGCCCTTTTCATTACATTTCCTGTCTGGTTCAGTCTCAGTGTTTGCGACATCAAACAAGCTCTGATCAGAGTGTCCACGATCTGCCCAGCAGCAAACAGATACAGCTGGAGACGAACTGGTGGAAAAAAATCAAGCGGCAGGTCTTCACTGGGCTTAAATTTGGATCTAATCCAAAACAGACCTGTGAAAAGTCTACTTCAAAGCACCGAACATAAATGAACGAAGAAAGTACCATTTAGAAAAGGTTTATAAGCTGCGATTAAGGACTTTATCAAAGACTTTTTGGTTGGTTTAGCAGCTAAACAGCCTGAAAAATTCCCTTGGGAGTTGGTAGAGACCAAAAATAGAGCAAAAAGAGAGGGATTCATCACTTAGACCAGGGGAGACCAGTCCATCAACACCTGTTTTAGACTAGCTCACTAAAAAGATTCAGAGAATATAGTCTGTACCAACCATGGAGACTTAGTACAAACTTTAAACAACACAACCCTGTTAGACACCAAATCATTATGTCAGTTGTCAGTCGAGTGAGTTAAGCTGTCAGGTTTTACATCAGATGTGCTGTAGATGACAGGCAGGTGTAGAAACTCTTCTGGATAATGTCAAACGTTAAGTCTTCACTTATATGAATAAAATATAAACAAGCAGGAAATATGTAGCCATGGATACAGTGAGTGAAGCTGTGAGCGTCAACTCGAGCCTCTTCTTTTTTTTTCTTTTTAACCCACGTTTGTTTACATTTTGGAAAGTGAACTGTAGTGAATGACGTACCATTGGATGTAGACAACACTCACTGGATCAGAGGAGCTTCTTTACTCTCTGATTCCTGAGCAGATAGATGGACGTTTATTTGCAGTGGTGTTATCATGTCTGCGCGTTCAGGTTTGACTGAATCATGACTCTGATGTGAGTTTCAGATGTTTTTGGTACAAAAATGTAATTTCTCACTCTTGATATTTTTGACATCTGATTTGGTTTGAGATCAGTTTGAGTGTTTTTGTACAGAATGTGAATAAATGAACCAGTATTATAAGACGTGAGGAGCTGTCAGCCACTTTTATTTTGTCAAAGTGTCTCCCAGAGGAAAAAACGGTTGTAGAGCCCTGACTCATCAGCTGGATACAGACACCGCTCTAATGAATGATCATGTTGCTGGGTGTGGAAATAAGCAGCTGTTTGCAGGTTCAACATATCAACTTAAGAGGTGATGGTATGTCAGTGCTGTGCTCACTGCTCGTTTCTGATGAAAACAAGTGGCCAAAGAAAATCCAGCTACTGCAGGTTTCACCGTTGTCTTAGCCCAGATGTGAGATCGGCTCACAGCTTCATTAGTATTCCACTTCCTCTGCCGATGTGTCAGCGCTCATTTCCCTAACAGAAGGTGTCAGTCCTTTCAAACGCTGGATTTGTCATTTTGGAAAGAAAACACTCTCTTTCTTTTTCACAGCTTGATGAGTCATTATGTTCCTGGAAAACCGACTGACAGGCGAAGCGATTAGCTCCCACCCACTGAAAAGCTCCATTCACACGCTCTACATTGGCGAGGTTTCCACATTCATACAGTTTTTAAGTCTGGAGAGGATGTTTATGAGCAGGGAGGCGGTTCAGTGTGTTGACTGAGGAAAATCTAACAGTACACACTGATTCCTTTTGTTTCTTTTCAACATTGTGATGCTTTGTATGGAAGCCAAGAGCTGCCATAGTAGGAACCATTATCTTACTGTCTTCAGAAAGCTAAAGGTTGTTTTAAATGTAAAGTAAAATGTAATAAATTAAACAACTGTGACATCCCAGAATAATAAGATAATGATACTGAAAAATAATTGCAATAATGATTGTTGTTGGAGCTGCAATGATGAGTGGATTAATCAGTCAATCAAAAGAAAATTAATCATCAATTATTCTAAAAATCTTTTAAATAATTTTTCAAGGAAAGACAGATAGAGAAAGAGAATTTGCTGCTTTTCCTTCCTTGTATTACATTTTATTAAATTGAATATTTTTTGGTTTTCTCATATCTTTTAATGATGTCAGATTGTGGATGATTAATGTTTTATCGATAAATTGATATAAAAAATAATTGTTAGTTGCTTCTCTATGTGAATTCAACTTATAAGCTTTTGGAAAAAAATGCAAAAATATAAATGAAATAATGTCATTATTATTTCTTGAGATAATGGTGATTCCTCTTAACCATAACAGGATCGATGTATTATATTTTTATCCATAATGCATCACTGATTGGGGCGTGGCCTGATATACAGTCCCAGTCAGAAGTTTGGACACACAAATGGGAAAGTGCATCTAAACCTTTGACTTAGACACGTCACAGATTTAGCTGCCTATGATTCAGTGTTGAAACTTATTTTTATAAATTGATTTTTCCAGTTTTAATTTGTTTTCATTATAATGAGCTGAAGTGAAACCAGAGCAGAGGTAAGAAAATATTATTACTTTTTTAACATCACTTATAACTAAAAATCCAGTCTTGGAACAGGCTTTTTCTCTGAAAAACCTCTTATAATGTTGTTTATTCGATAGCTCTGTTCTTTAACAAACAGAGTTTCCCACAATCCCTTGACATTTGCAGACTCGACGCTCCACCCTTCAACACAAGAAGCATGAGGGAGTGTGTCTTTGGTTAGTTCACATGTCTGTGTTTGTAGTTTTTGCACAGCAGAGATTAGACAAGAGCATTTTATGGCTAGAGATGTTATGATGGGGAAGTGGTCCCAGACTATTGGACCCCACTGTCTGTACCTTGAAGTACAGTAAAGGTTATTATCAAAAATGACTGGGCCAACTGTGTTTTTGACTTTAGAAGCTCCAATTGCCAGACTTTTCAACCAGGACATGAACACAACATTAATGTGTCCCATTATGGATGATTAACTAAAAGGATAGTTACAGTTTATGGCAACTTGGATCCTATTTTTGTAGAAGTGTCCATAAATTCTGTAAAAACAACATTGTTCTCATGGAGTTAATACATTAACACTGTGACAGCGACTTTACAGAAGGAACTCAAGTCGTCAGATTCACAGACAAGATGGAGACAAACCAACAGGTTTGACAAACTTACTTGGAAAGGAAAACTGAGCTGAACAGTATTGATGTGAAAAAGTTAGTTCAGATCATCTGGATAAAAAAACTAAAATCTTATGTAACTATGATAAATGATTCATAAAATCTGGACGATTCAGAAAAATGAAAAACTTCCACCTGCTGCTTCTGTTTTTGAGGCCAAATTGATGCTGTGGAAAAAAAACCCTCAGTAAACAAACAGAGCCGTAAATGTTGTGTTTATTGTCAGTCTGTGGTGTAAATGGTTCATCTGTTCACTTATTTCTTCCTCCTGTTGAGAAAGCTGTTGTTGAAGCTGAAACAAAGTCGTTAAAATCCTTCCGAGTGGGATCAGGAAAGGTGGTGTTCTGTTTCTGCATTACACTGCTGTTAGAAATCAGTGGTATGGAACTGTAATCTCTAGGAGACAGGGTTGATCTTTGTTTTCCCAACGCTGCAGAAATGCAGTGCAAACTTTCTCAGTCACTTGTCTTCAATGCTTTGACTTCTTCTCTTGTCAGCTGATTGCTCTTCCTCTGTGGTGTTGTAGCTGCCACACTGGACAAAGAGAAACATCAGCAGACAGGGGAAGAAAATTTTAAAGAAGGCGTTTCTGGGATTGCATCTGGAGAGTTCGGCTATCAGGTGATAAATCTCCTGAAATACAACAGGAGAGATCCCTGAGTGCAGTCACTCCTGCTCCATGTAACAGAATGTAAATGTGAATCCCACCCGTGAAAGTGCGAATGCATGTTACACTACTGACAGAGCAGATTTGACGAGTCAGTCTCAGAGGGAAAATATCTGCAGGTTGCTGGGAGTGTTTCTGGCTCAGGAGAAGAAGCGGTCACAGTCTGAAGGAGAAGATGAAAGCGTCTTAATGGAGCTGTTGATCAGCAGACGGCGTTCCTCTTTCCCTTCTCTGCACTCGAGTCACCCGAGGCCGTTTCTCTTCAACAGATTGCTTGAAGAGCTCAATTGTGCACAGCCAATGCATAACAAACAGATTGAGCTGAATGCAATCACTCCGGAGTGGCGTCTCTATCTGTTTCCCTCTGCCTCTCTCTCATAAGTGCTGAAATAAATCAAAACTATGGCGGCGGCGGCGGTGGCGTTGCTCTGCAGGAGGAGAAACGCTGCAGAGCATCATGTGGCTCAGAGTCTCAGATTGGCCCCAATGAAGGGAAATTAATTAATGTAATTTTGCTCCACTCCTTTGAAGCTTTGATGGGTACGGTTGCCGTGACAACCCGGTAACGGTAAAACACAGGTGCCCGTCGGCAGTGACTGATAATTCTGGAGGGAGGTGCAGACGGCAGAGGTGTCATCTTTCTAAGTTTGTCAAGGTTATAAAAAGCAGCAGCGCAGAAATTAGTCGGAGCAGCTGACAACCTGCAGAGGCAGAGAGCAGAGGAGAGTCTGCAGCTCACTCACACGGCAGAGATTCAGAGTCACACTCAGCACACTGACAGTTCAGGCGTTTAGCCAAAGCTCCCTGCACAGAACATACCTGATGATTCTGGGGTTTTTTTTTTCAAGGGAATCAAACCTGTGTCCTCACACTGAGTAAATGCCGTACACTATAGGTCGACTGTGCAGTGAGCTTATTATGACCCACAGTTACATTTTATTCTTAGTCGACCTCTAGGGGCTGCACTAATTATTACCGGAATGAAAGAGGAAGATGGGTGATGTCTTCGGACACGATTGACACCATCAAAGTGTTCTCTCTGCGAATTCCAACACATTTGTTCGTCTTTGTGTCCTTTTAAAGAGGAATTGTAGAGATGAAGGCAGCAGCAGACCTTCTCACTCTGTAGCGTTGTGAGTAATTGGTGGGTACACATATGTCTGCACCAGAGCCTCACCTACACCCGCCGGAATTTACATCACGCAGACCTTTGCGTACTCGTGGATGCAGAAATAATAACACTGGGTTGAGGAGTGAGAAAGTCCATGTTAGGAGTAAGTTGATGGATGGATGATGGATGGATGGATGGGTTGACAAAACACAAACACAGGACTTTGACAAAGAAACTGCTGTTTGAAACCGATGGTCAATGTTGTTTTTTTTAACCATGACCAAACCACAACCTTAACTGTGCATTAATAAGTGATGATGAAGGTCCAGTACCCTCCACTCAGTGCGTTATTGTAACCATGATGATGAAGGTCCAGTTTGTTGCCATAGTAGGGGGTAGGTAATTCCAAGAGACTCTCCTTTGGGTTGTATCTGAGGGTAAAGGGACAAACGACCTATATGGTCATTGAGGTTGGAGGACGTGTCAGTTCACTCTGTTATCATGTCTCTTATTCCAGGACCATGAGCCATGTTTGATTTGTCCTGCTCAGTACAATATGTGGGTCTAAGCTCTTCCCTGCAAAAAGACATATTGTCTGACTCCTGTAGGTCCATGTCTTTCGTTTTCTGTCTGTTTAAAGATTCATCACAAAGATGTATGTGTTGGCCGTGTAGAAAAGACGATTAAAAGGTGTGAGTTACTGCATCTAGTTAGTCTGCCCAGCTAAAGTAACATATTGCTGTGTTTACTTGGAGTTTCGTATACCTTGAGCATTACCAGAACATGTTTAGAGTAACCACACAAACAGTCTATGAAGTCAATGAAATTATGCAGGTTTTCAGAATAAACCTCTGGACCTGGAGCCAGGTCTGTTTCCCGCTCTGCAGATGATTTGTTTGCAGATCTGATGATTCGTCCTCATCTTTACCGAGTGTATGTTGCAGCTGGCTGGTTTCATTGGATGCTTTTAGGAACTGATGGCCCGGGTGTTTGTTTTAGAGCCAATATTTTCACACTTGTCAAACTGCTGCTGTGACCTCTGGCCACACAGAGACGAGTCGAACTGTAAATTCCCTCCAGAATGATTGGCATTTCATTTAGAGGCCGGCGCCGGCGGAGAGGTGAATCTGCAGTGCTCTGCTGACTCAGTTGAGTGATCGTGTTTTGCTCAAGCAGACATCAAGTTAGTGATTTAATCTGAGCTGCAGATAGATGAGATCAGTGGAAGATAGAGACAGGGAGGAGAGATGATCAGAGCCTCTGCTGCTGCTGTTCAACACAAATGTTGCTGATAAAATCACACGTCTGTGAAGCGATTACCAAAGGGCCAGACCAGGTGGAAATGAAATTATAATTAGAGCTTTATAAATTATAATATTCCTGCATGCACTGATAGTGTCTGTGATATTCAGCAGTGACTGGAGACTGATTTTATTCCAGTGTTTAAATTAAAGTATGAAGTTGATCAAATTCATATTTAACTGGAAAGTCACTGTTGAAAAAAGAATTTTGACAATTTTCTACTGAAATGAAAGTGAAATGGGTTTTAAAAAAAAAAGGCATGTAGGTGTTAATATTTGTTTATAATTGTTTCCCCTTTCCTGTGGGTGTCACACCAACATGCATTTAGTGAGCTAATGTAGCAGAGGAGCTAACCGCTAACCAGCTTGTGCTAACTGTGAGTATAAAGCTGCATGGCTAACGCCGTTGCTAACCAGAGAGAAACTCTAAAGATTATTTGTCTTTGTATCATTGACTTGTTCACGTCTTTTTGCGCAGCAGTCTTGGCAGAGCCGTGTTAAAGTTGTATGATGAATCACATACAGTGTAATACGGCAGGTTCATACGACAACAGTGTCAACAGTGCAAATTAGCCGTGATTGCTACATTAAAAAAGATTGAACCTCTGAACAAATTCAATTCAATTTTATCAAAAAAAAAAAAACAAAAAAACAACAAAAACAACAAAAAACAAAAAACAAAAAAACAAAAACTAATATTTCAGAAATGTGATGATGTGGTGTCTTTTTTTTAATGTTTGCTAGAGACTCGTTGAGGTTTCATGAGAACTTTATTTATACAAAAACAAAACAACATGATTAATATCTTGTGCTGCTCATACAGCACAGGCCCGACAACACACAGGTCTTCACAGGTTGGAACCGGAGCTGTGACCCAAAATGAAAAATGTGAAATGTAAGTAAGAAATGAAACCTTGTTCAAAGCAAAGACTATAAACCTACTGCATCAAATCCACTCAGCAGCAGCAGCAGCAGCATAAATACAGTCTGTCATTAGATTGAAGCTATACAGGAAGTTTACTTTATAAGACACTGTACTAATGGCAGCACTATGAAAGCAAAGCCTCTACAGACAATAGTAGTATCTGACTGACGCTCCTGTGACCCTGATAAAAGCAGCGATTTTACTAATCACTCAGCTCTAGAATAAATGAAACTTTGAATTTCAAGCAGCAAAACTGGAAAAAAAAACACATTCATACACTAAAATGCAGCAAGTGCACAAACAGCTTTAAAGCCACTAACAGCAGAGCTCAGACCACCTTAAACCCACTTCACTACTAGTTATTAGTTTGACTGATGTCTACAACAGAACAAAGATCAGCTTTGTGTCACCATCAGTTGTGTTACTGTACGGTTTATGCAAGTTTTAATTTGTTTTATCACTCGTTACTAAATGTTCTGCTCAGTTAAACTTAAAGCTGCACTGGACAAAGATTTTTTTTTTTAATCAAACTTTATTTTAAATTCTCAAATTCTTCAAATGGTGAAATGAATCATGTGATATCTTGGTTTTAAATAATTTACATGGTTAGGTTATCATGTTGATATAAAATAAAGATGTGACATTAAAGTTTTGTCAGCAGATTTTTAAAGAAAATGTTTTTGGGGCACTTCATTAGTGCCTTCATTAGATTCATTCATTCATGTCATTGCAAAGTTATGTTATTTACCAGTTACTAAACACTAACATTATTTTATTTTATTTTATCTTATTTCTATCTTCAGTTTTATTTTGCTCATTTTTTGTCATTCTTTGGCCGTGGTAGTCCCACTTCAGGTGTGTTCTGGTCTGTACCAGACTCACCCTGACAAATTAAACATTCAGTCTCTGATTCCTCAGATCAGACTTCTGTCTCAGAAATTTGGCGTCTAACCACGACCCTCTCTCCTCCTGTTGTACCGCCACCATTCAGCTCTTCGGGGTTTTTCCCTCATGACATGAATGCAGCATGAATCACCACGTTACTGATGTTGGCTCGTTGAATTTCTGCTGAAATGTCTTCGTCTGGTGCAGCTTTAGCGTCTACCTCAGCCATCACTGATGCTGCTCTTGAGCACCAGAGTTCACTCTAACTGAAGCTCCCTCTACTCCTACTGCTTTGGCGTACAGAAACCAGTCTGACGTTGAATCCGTGTTATTTTTTTAACTTCTCTCACCAGGCTTCTCAGAGACCAGCTGAGGCCTGCACAGACCAGTGCTTTTGGCAGTATGTACGGCATTATATGTACATCCAGATAAAAGATCAAGACGCAAACTTCACATCAACATTCATTTTTTCTTTTCTCAAAGATTTGTCAGCCTTTTGCCATCTCTCTTCTCCTTCTAGCCATCTTGTGCAAATTAACCTGGTTACTAATCACAACACAACTTGGTAACAATCTCACATCTCTGAAATTTGGACTCAAAAAATTAGTCAAACTCAACAGTCACTTTAGGGACTTTCCATCTAAATTCTTCTTAGTGCATCACAAATAAAGATTCTCACATTCATGTCTGAGTTTGTATCAGATCAAGTGGTTTGATTTATATAACTTACATATAATTATGTAACATACACAGAAGTAACCTGACGTGAATTAGCAGATTTAATAAATAACCGGTTGATATAGTAATATACCCATCTCTAGAACCTTCTCTGTTTTAATACATTCAAGCTGATTAAAATGTCCATCATTGTTGTTGACCAATCACAGACCTTCTCTCTAAATCTTGCACGAGTGTCCCGCCTTCTCTTCCTGTCAGCGCTGTCCTGTCACATCCCATCTACTTCCTGTAAGCCTCCTATCCTATCCGGGTGGCGCTGGACTCCTCCACAGGCCCCTCCCTCTTGGTTTCCAGGCCGACCTCGGTGTAGGTGACCCCCGGGGAAGGCGTGGACGACTCCTTGACCTGAGCCTGGAGCTCAGAGTCGGCCTCGGCGCCCTCCTGGCCCTCAGCGACGGCTCTCTCCTTCTTCAGCTTGATGCGGAAGGTCTCTTTGCTCGGCGCCTTCTTGGCGATGTTCTCCTTCAGCCGCTCGCCGGACTGCTTCAGCCGCTCGCCGGCCTGGTGCATCTTCTCCCTCCTCTCGGGTGGCATCACCTTCTCGCCCAGGTGGTGGAACTTGGTGCCCAGGTTGTCTTTGGTTTTGCTCATGTTCTCCTTGGAGAAGGCGGCCTTCAGGGTCTCCTTGCTCTTTGCGACCGATTTCTTGAGGCGAGCGGCTCGTGAGGAGTCGGTCTCCTCCACACTCAGGTATTCTTCATCAGAGGAGAGGTCGGCAGGGATGTCATAGGAGTCGGGCTCGATCTCCAGCCCGTCCAAGCCGAGTCCTTTAGGAGACTTAGTGACGGCCACTGATGGGATCTCTGTCTCACCCTGCAGAGGAGAAAATAGATCGGACAGCAGTTTTAGTATCTGTTGTTTCCAGGTATCCATAGAGGAGCCGATTAGGTCTCCATCACGACTTCCGAAAAAAAAAGACCAGAAAGAAACAACATAGGCAGTAAGAAGCAACTTGCCTGGGAGCATGGTCAGACAGTAAAACATACCATTAGTCAGATTACCATTTACTGTTTATACCAAGGTGTGCATCCCATTAACATCTCCTGTTGTATTAGGCCATGATGGGAAATGCTCCAAATCAACGGTCAACTTGGTTGAATTGTCAGGATTTTAAAGGTCCACCCAGTCTAAAGGTAGATGTCCATGTGTTTGTGATTATAAAGCAGGTCTAGGTTCTATATTAATACTGTGAAAGTACCAAAGCCTCAGTCCACAGAGAAATGCACACAGCCTGTATTCAGAAACTGAGCCTTAAAACCAGCCGCCCAACTTGGACCCACCATCCAACCTTGCAGAATTTGGTTTCTCTAAATGTTTACCTGAAATCTGCGATATTTTTATTTGATCAGTCAGAAAACAGTCAGCCAATCAGAAGAAAGGCTCAGAGCCTCTCCTCTGATTGGCTGACTGACCTGTTGTTACTAGAGCTCCAGAGAGAAGCCTGAGAGAGGAGATGTAAAACTACACTGAGATGGTTTTTGGTTCTTAAAACCACAAATGTATTTTCTGATGGAGATCAACACAAAAAAACACAAGAAGAGTAAAATATGGAGCTTCAATTGCTGGATAAGCCTAAAACAGACATTTGTATTCATGAAAAGCTTCAACGAGCTTCTTTTTTTTTTTATTATAGCAGTTTGTTACCAAGTGAAACCAGACACAAACAAACAGCTGCTACAAAATGAGCTGAAGTGTAAAGCCTGGATTTTATCCTGATAAAACTGCCAGCGTTGGTGCATTTGCAGCCATCAGTTTGTTGACACGTCTGTCTTTTCACCAGCTGGGACACGTCCCAGAATCACAAGTCGGAGGCTGACGTGAATGATTTTTCCCACTCAGCTGCTCCTAATTACGATTTAACGGATATGACGTGAACATGGTGTAAATGCGGAGCTGTATTGATTTTGTATTGAGCCATGAGCGCTGCCAAAATGTGTCTGAGCCAGAAATATCGTCGCTGAACGTGTCCTGTTTAAACACTGACAGAGAAATGAAGAAGCTGCTTCTGTGGAGCAGTGTTTTTCACCTGATTCAACCTCTGCTCAGGACAGTGTGGGCGTGCACACAATATGCTTGACTGATGTCTCCCTCTCTTCTTCACCTGTTTAGGACTTCCACATTTATCATTCTTACTGCTCCATTGAAACTGGTGACCTCATATTATTTCAAGCAGATGTCCAGTCTGTCAAGTTACCTGAAAACACCTGCCATTAATTTCACTCTTTAAAGGAATACTCTGACATTTAGGCCAGTTTCCTCTCCTGCTTCTGGTGTTTGTGCTAAGACAGGCTAAACATGTACTGGACACAGAAATGAACCTGGTATCCATCTAAAACATATCTGACTCTGGAGAAGATCAAGATCAAGAGCACACGATCATCCCCAAAATGTTAAATCCCCTTAAAGCCGTTTTCTGATAAATTTCTTATCTCAGCTCTTCCTGAATCTTGTTGCTTCTTGTTTGCTCTTTAAAGCTTTTGCGGCTGCACTTGCAAAACCTCCTGGACCCAGGAAACCGATATCACGTCTTCTCATCTGTCTCTTCTGTGCATTAGGAATAAATAACTATGCTCCTCATTGAGATGATAGAAGCTCAGATAGAAAACATGATATTCCTATGAGATACTCGGTCAGACCTGACCTGCAGCCTCCTGCCTCGAACACACTGGGCATCTTCATGAGATCAAGTTTTTCTATTTTTACACAGAAGTAACTGAGACTCATTCAGACAGGAAGCTGCTGGCAGCAACAACACCTGTAACTCAAGACAGGTGGCATAATAATGGCACCGTCTGGTTTTAGCAGCGGGGGCCGTGATGGTCCGTTCACCACTCTGTTTATACTGAAATATCAGCTATTGGATGGATTGTGATGAAATGTGGTTCATGCATTTACACATTAGCTCTTGGATTTTTATGTGTTTCAGTCTTGTTTTAGTTAATTAGACTTAGTCTATAATCTTGTATTTAATGGACAGCACTGGTCATTTACATTTACTAAAACAGTCAAGTCCTCCTTAAAGCAGAACTAAAGCAGAATTATTATTATTATTATTATTATATTATTATTTTTCTGCTGGACACCTCAGGGCTGTCAGATACCCCAGTTCAATAGTGATTGGACCATGTCGAAATTGAGGTTCGTGGGAGGCTTGGACATGTCATAAAGGATTTAATCCATATATTTTAAAAGATTTTTTGCCGAACAGGAAGTTGGTTATTTTGGATTTCCTGCTGTGATTTTCATTTTACGAACACATTCTTGAGGCCTTTGGGATGTGCAAAAACTCACTAAACTTTGCACACATATTTGTACTAAAGACTGGGTTTTTGGATATTGCAATTGGGCATGGGCGTGGCACATTGACTCTATGGTGAAAAATCAAATTGACCTTAAATTTACAGTTAGTTGTCCAACTTATCCAGTGCACTTCCTGGCATAAATGTAATGTTTGTTTTATGTCCATCAGTGTATATGATTGAATTATGTTGGAAAATGTTGTAATTAAGAATAATTGTGTTTAAATGATAAGTACATTTAAAATTAAACTTTTAATCTAAATAGGATTAAATAATCCAGTGAAAATTTAAATTCATATATAGGCTATATAAAAAATACATATTTGCAATGTTTTAATGTGACTTTGAATTGTTTAATATATATCAATATGTTGATATTTAGGCAATACCATGATGAATATTGTGCTTTTAATTTTGCAACAAATCTCACTCCTTTATAATGTATACCAAACCTTTGTTTTATAATTGAAAAAAAAGCTGGATTGTCATGTGTTCCCTGACGGCCAACAGAAACAACCCAGCTCCTTGAGGAACCTCCTCCCTGGGCCTGCTCCACCTGCTGCGCCCTACAGGTGACTTTGGATGTGAAAGACAATTAATCCTAATTAAGCTGCGGCCACCTGCAACGATCACACTCATTAATCAGGGAGGAGTCATCAGAGTGCGTCCAGACACTGTGAATGACACAATAATTACACCGGCAGCGAATGTGGGTCAATGCGTGTATTAATAACCTTGGTCGGTGGTGGTGAGGCCGGAGAGAGAGAGCGAGAGACTGGCAGGTTGTTCAGTCTCTGGTGCTGAGCCCGAAACCATCAGCTGTCGAACGTAAGATGCTCTCACAACACTTTTTTTTTTTTTGCAACAGTAAAACAGCACTGATATGTTAATGTGGAGGGGAACTCCACCTCAGTGTGCTCCCAGTTTTGGGGCAGTAATACTTCATAAAGTCTTTTGTTTAAGAAGTTTAAGAAGTCTAACAATGCCCCTGCAGCATTTCTGCAGAGATGCAGGATGTTGTGCAGTGTTACAGCTGCACTCTCTGGGTGACCTCTTCTTTTAATCGTGTTTGCCTGCAGACACTTGAACTCAACTTGTCATCGCTCAGCCTCTCTCATTGCCACACAGCAGAAATATCATAAACTAAAACCATTAACTCCTCTCAAATTGCACATTGTCCTCTGATGTCCAGTGTTGTGAACAACAGCAGAGGCGGGGTGGCCCTGGGTGTGAACCAGCAGCCATTCATCTTTTTCTTATTACTGCCCATTGTCCTGGCCTTCATTATTCAGCCGCCGGCGACGACTGTCTCTAACAAACCGCTTGTTGCTTCCTGTTAAATGACCGCAGCTGAAGCACTATATTAGGAGATGAACGGAGGCCTCAGAATAACCGACAGCACATCAGTCATGAGGAAACTTAACACTGCGACTGTCTCCTCTGCAGGCAGGACGGAGAGAAAACCAGAGCCACCCGGGACCAGACTCAACTAAACCTGGTCTACAGAAATACAAAGAGTAAAGTATGGACCAGCAGACACAACACACAGGGATTATCTACTGTACCCATACCAAAAGAAACATTTTGAGAAATAAAAATAATTTTGAAGATGGATATCAGTTGAACTTCTACGTGTCCAGTGCAGAGAGAGGTCCAGGATGTGTTTAGCCTAGCTTAGCACAAAGACCGGAAACAGGGGGAAACTGCTAGCCTTAACATTTTACTCATCTTTAAATTCATGTCATCGTGATAGACGTGGACAAAGACTAAAGCCTCCACACATTCATGTCGTTCAGTTTTGAGTTAGTTTCTGACGTCAACTGTTAGCAGAACTTGCCTCAAAATCTTAATGTTTTTAGGTTTTCTTCAGTCTCACAGTGATCCAGTGATAATTGTCAGTCCATCCAAGGCTACACTGCAAACAGGAACTGCTAATAGCTAACTCGGCACAGTGACAAAAGCTCATTCGTAACTGTTTTCACCAAACATGCCCTGATAAACTCCCTGTCCACTACCTGCTCAGTACAGGTAGAGCAGGCTCACACAGGTAGACACCTGCTGATGAACACAGTGGAACATCTACCAGCTGAAAGACAGATATTTCCCTCAGGAGTTGGAGGGTGAGGAGCTAAAAGGATTTATATTCATCAGGTGGACACAAACATGGATGATCATGTTGATATGGATGTGGAAGTAGGCAGCTATTTGATGATATTACAACTGTGGGTAGGTGATGAACAGTATATGTTGGTGTTAAGCTTGTTTCACTGCCCCCAACTGGCCAAAGAAATCAGCTTTGATTTGCTTTTATATATAAATCTTTACATTGCGTTAAATTACATATCTTCATTAGTTTGTCTTATTTCATCATCTTTAGGTGTTTTAAGGGGCGGTCCTTGCAGCAGCAGGTTAGAAAGACTGACACGCCTCCCTCCCTCCCTTTCTCTCTCTCTCTCTCTCTCTCTCTCCCTCTCTCTCTCTCTGTATACTGACCCCTGTGATAAGCTGCCATGTCAGACTCTGATTCTGGTTGACAGCAGTTTATAGCGTGTCCCTGCTGGCAGAGAGGGAGAATGCTGTGATCCCAGAATAAGTCTCTCTGTCACGGATCCACAGCAGCTGTTAGCAGCACATAGTGCTCCGGTTACTATTCTGAAGTCTGGACATTAACGAGGACAGCATCTTGTCAAATACTGACTGCTGAACGTATATCTGCCAAGAGTTTATCCCTGATTCAAGATACCGTCAAGGTCTCTATTTAGTCAGGGCGAGGAGTAGTTTCATTGTGTAGTCACAGAGTCCCACAATGGCCTTTTAGAAGCCTTTCCAACTGGACAGCAAGAAATTAACCATTTACATTTAAATTTCTAAATGACTGAAAAGATTACAGGCACAAACTATAAGATTTTGTTGTTATCGAAGAAAAGACTAGAAGAGACTACATATACAAGATCACCATTGGTCTTCGAGTCGCTATAAAACCACAAAAACCTAAAAAATATTACGGGGAAATAAAATTGAAAATTAACTTAATTTGTATTGAAGTTTTTCTGGGTTTATTTGCATAATTTAAAGGCAAAATTATCTTTGAAGCAAGATTGAAAAAAAGACAACTTTATTGTTTCTTAAAGGGACATCAATTATGGTAGGATTCATGATGTCTTTCACACAATTAGGTTAATATTAATGTGGTTTTACTCCCTAAAAATTCCTTAATATTCTTATGATGATGCATTAAAAACTCCCTTATTTATCATAACCCATTAATTTATCCATTAAATAAACCCCTGAAGTTCTTTGAGGTGCAGATTAAGGTCCACCTCTTATGTTATGTTCAAAATTTTTAGGATATTTTTACCCCTTAAGTCTTGCTTAACCTATGCAGAAAATCCATTATTTAGATGAACATGTTTGGTATGTTTTTAAGTACAAATTAATAATTAATGAAGGTCATTTTAAGGGACTGTTTTTGAATGCTAGGATGCCTACAACTAAATAAATCATTACAATGTCACCAGATAATGTCTTCACTGTACAATTTAAGATATTTTGTTCTTGCAGAGCCAGGAAGGCCTCCTATTTCTTTATACTAGTCACTTCTGCCCTCTAATAATCCATCATTACCTTTAAATTATGATCTGCATTTGTGAGTATTTTGCTCTCTCAATTCACAAAAAATATAGTCCTGAATTTTCACTTTAATGAATGAACCCTTGGCTTCAATGATTTACTTTCTTTACTATCAACTTTATGCTTGGATATAGAAAAACAGATCGAACATGATTTCTGACATCGTGGTGAAAGTGTGGTCCTCCATGGGATAGAAGGTGCAAATTAAGAAAGCACAGTTAAGTACTTAACAGGATAAATGATTACTTTAAGAATTATGGAAATTGGAAAACTAGAAGGGTCCTCAGAGAGTGCAGACCTCCACCAAGGCCAAAGTCAAAAAACGTACACCAGATGTCAGAGAAAAAAGATTCAAATTCATAGAAAATGATCCTTATCTGTCCGAGAATGTCATGGATTCGTCACTGGCCCATGCCACATCTCTCTACCAAGTTCAGTGTAAATCAGTTCGGTACTTTTTGCGTAATCCTAGTGACAAATAAACAGACATAACCTTCCTGGCAGAGTTAATAAGGATATTGACATGGACGCAGGACATGCACCATGTGTGCATGATGTCACCTGAAATGGTTTTGACACATGGTTTCTGTGACAAAGCTTCATTGTCAGATAAATTTGATATTTAAAATTTAGCTGAAAATTACACAGCCTCACTCTGTGAATATTGGTGGTTGAGAATGCAGCTCAAATTTTTTACACGACCACAGTCTGCAGCCATGTATAGATGATGACTCTTGCATGACTCGGCAGGAAGACTTGTTCATACAAATCTTACTGCTTGTGATTTCTAAAAGCAATTAAATGGCTGCATTCCTCCAAATTTAAGAGTTCACTGGAGTGTTTCAGATTACCACTGAAACTCTGAAGTGAATCGTCTTATTTTCATGCGTTTCACCTGACCTGATTAAAGTGGCTCAGATGAAAGTGTGCCCTCTCAGTGTAATGAGGATGCTTCTCTATAAATTGCCAGTGTTACAGAGTCGATGGCTCTTAAGTGTTTAAACTGAAACCACCCTTCATTTCCTCACATACCCCACTCTCGCTGTGGCCACCACTTAATGAATTGAGCCAGAGTTCATTTGAGTTAAGATCTCGCTGCTTGGCAGACAGTTTGCACCGCCTGAGGGAATGAATCTACTTTTGATACTTAACTTAATTATGCTCAAGTTCCTTGTAAACAGAAACCTGGACTGGACCTTGGATCTGATAATCCCGAGAGGAGCTGCTCTACCTCGACCTTCAGTGACAGAATTAAGAAATTCTTATTTTTTTAAATTCAGTTTTTTTTAGATTCTTGGGAACATTTTTCTCCATCAGCTTCTTATTGAGAGGGATGGAGTCCTACATAAACACAATTTCTTTGCAAACATTGAGAAACTGTTTTGGTTGTTTGTCCATCGCAGCAAGCTACAAAAACTTTATTTAAATTTCCAAAACTGGGGAGCCTTGTTGCATTGTATTTGCTAAACCACACCCGCTGTTGAGCGATCCAATCAAATTTGGAAGGATTTGATTCAATCCCTCTCCTAATTTTAACCTTCCCTCAACACATATTCAGTTTCATTGGGAAATATGTCACATTACTGAAGCTAAAGATGCTCTAACTTCCATTTCACTGTGACTTTGAATCACTATTACATGACCAGGGCTCCAAACAATAATTACACCAATGATCAATGAATCTAGTGATTCCAAACCTTTTTAAAATGATGCTTAGGACCCCTAATCAAAGGTTGTATGTGTGTATGCAACCCTTCATGCAAGGAAAATTCCAAAGGTTTTGAATACACCTTGGTCCTTCCAGATTCAGTTGTTACTGCTCCTGTTCTCCCATCTAATGTCTCTATCTTTGCCATCTAGAAAGTCCTTCAGAACCCACATATTTCTGGCGTTCAACATTTTTACCCTTCAGCTGCATCCAAACTTCTGCTCACCTGATAGATGACGACACGGAACTTGTTACGGGTGAGCAGCTCATCCTGTGTGGATTCCACCTTCTTGACTCGTACGTTTTGCTTCTCGACGCGTGTCCGGACCTCCTTGACATTAGCGCTGACTTTGCGGGTCTTCTGCAGGAGCTTTTCCACCGTGCCGCTGGTGTCGGTGTGGTCCTTGGCCAGCTTCAGGACATCGCCCTGGATGGTCTTGATGTTGTTCTCCAGCTCCAGCTGGCGGTCTTCCATGCGCTGCTGGCAGGACTGGACATTGTCAATAATGCCGGCCACACGCTCCAGCAGTGACAGGATAGTCAGGGCGCTGATGGGGTTTCCAGCCTCATCCTCCACCCCAATTATCTCCAGCTTCTCCTGGACGCCCGCCGTGCGATACTTGTGCTGATCCATTGCAGTGTTTCAAAGTTTTAATTCTTGAATCTCTTGCTTCAAATTAGTTTGAAACTTGCTTAAGAGGAGGAGATATGTGGTTTAGTTTTGGGCGGGGGACCAGAACCGTTGGGTTACCGGCAGGGAGACCGGAGAGTGACAACACCCAACCGCTGTGACCCAAACTCTGTCTGGGGGTCTGGGGACAGGAGAGAGGGGAGACTCCACCTACCCCTTTTAAAAAAGGCTACAGGATCCAAAGGGAATCTGAATTCAGTCCCCATCTGGGTGTGGGCCAGGCGATAAACTCAGGGGGGAGCAGCAGTACTCACACGAACACCCCCCCCCCCCCCCCCCCCACCCCCACCCCCCCCCCCCCCCCACCTAAAAATAAAAACTCTTTGTAAGGCGACACTTCGACATTTTGGGTGAGACGCAGAGCAGGGGAGGATGGAAATCCCCGTCCAAGTCCTGCTCTGCTTTGTTAGACCCACGCAGATTGATTCATAATTTTCCGTTATTTGCTGCTAGCATATGTTGATGCTAGCAGCTGCGAAACATGTACATCAACAGCAGCTTAGGAGTCACTCTGCAGCTCTGCAGTGACAGATGCAGAGACGCCACAGTTGTCTGGTCTGATTACACAGTGCTGGAATGTTTTCAGGGATTAAAGATTGCAGCTCTGCCCTTTTTACTTTCCCTCAGAGAGCAGAGTCCAAACATTGACTGAGACTGAGATCTGAAGCTCTTTATAGAGACGACTGTGTGAGGAGTGTCACAGTGACACTATTTTAACACCCACTCCTCTAAACTGCCACCACATGGAAGGATTTATTTATCCTGGGCATAAGTTACGTGCTAAGTGTACAGTACATATCTCAAGTGTTACGCTGTATTTAGTGGAGTGATTAATTGTTGGTCTTTAGAGCAGTTTCACTGCTTGACCTCAAGGTCATGAACTTGCTATGTCATCTGTTAATAACAATGTGCTGAAAAATGTGTGTTGTCCATAAATACACATTGATGTGTTAAAAATAACTCAGTCGCCTCAGAATTAGGTTTCCTGACTTCCTTACACGCAGTACACGGCTCAGTTTCAAAAGGGGGGGGGGGGGTAGCTTTGGTGTTATCGGAGTGAACCCAAAGTGCAGCAACACTTTGACAATAAGCAAATAACACAGTTTGTAGTTTGAGTTTATTTGGCCCCAAGCAGCCAATGAACAAACTGTAAACACATTAGCTGCATGCTCCTATTCTTTTTATTATTTGAATCCAGTTTCTTGCTCCCATTTGCACTTGTCTGTACGTTTATGTTCAGAAAGCCTCAGGATATAAACATTTTCAACTTGCATGTTATGCATCTTTGCCTCAATTTGTGTTGCAAATGCATTAACTTAACATACAATCACACTGCCTCTAAAATTTACTTTGAGTCTGGTCTCGGCAGGAAGACTTGTTCTTGAGTTATTTTTATCTTAACCTCATGAAGATCATGAGGTCATAATACTGGACCTTTATCAGCCTTGTGTTAGCAAAAGTGGGCTGGTCACCAATGTCGTTAGATGCTTAAATTTGGTTGAATGTAGGTTGCAATGTTGGAGGACCAAAATCAATGTCAGGACAGTGTCTAATGCCAACGTGAATTTGAAGGAGAATAGTTGATATTTTGTTGGTTTTAAGTTGTGTTGTTAAGTAAGTAAATGCCAACGTCACATGGCATATGAATTATTGACATTCTGTTCATGAGCAAAACCCAACATCTGCTAACGTCTCAGTGTCAGTGAGCCATCGTTGGGTTTTGACATCAACCTGATTGTCATTTCGAAATGAAAAATAATGTCTGTCCGATGTTAGAGTCGTTGAAGTCAAACGTCTGTCTGACCTTACTTTGATGTCTGTCGCCAGCTGGATATCTACATTTCATATTTTTAGCTGGACGTAAACCTTATGTTAGCCAATGTTAGCGGCTAATTAAGTGTAATCATTTAATTTCAATTTAAGTCTTTTTATAGCTAACACTAGCAGGTAATGCTATATTTTGTTTGTCTTGACACTGCACTACAGTTTATTAGGCTTTTAGGATTTTTTTTGTGATTTTTTTAATGCATGTGTTCTGCTCTGTAACTGCAATTAAACAGAATTAATTCTCTGTTTTGTTTTTCACACTCTCTCACTGAAATTATCTCTGTATTCAGTGATGTTCAGTCTGGGATTCACCTTAACATTTCCTGTCTTTGAGGGAGGCGCTACTTCAGGATCAGGGACTCTGTAATGAATGAACGTTGGATCATGATGGTTTTTTTTTTCTACAGTGTGGTAGTTTGGAGTCGACTGATTACTGAATCTGTTCGACTGAAGCCAGCAGCTGCTTCTGCCTCTGAACACCCCTCACACACCACCTGCACTCTATAACTCTATATTTACCCGCGGCAATGCGCCCCAGGCGCCGCCCCCAGCAGAAATGTATGACACGCACGTTGGTTTATTTCCACGTGGGGAGGCAGTGACCTCTGCTCTGGTTCTGGCTTCTGCAGACGAGCAGTTTTTAATTAGACGGAGCATCACTTAATGATTCAGCCCTCCTCTCTGACAGGTGGGTGGGGGCCGATAATGATAACATGGCCACATTCATCCTCATCTGTCCTCATTTTCAAACTCCCACAGATTATATAGATGGGGTAGATATTAGCAACACTTAATTGCACACTGAGAGGCTGGAGGCAGAGAGTGTTTGTAGTTTTAATGATTAAAAGACAATGGAATATTACAGGACAGTTATAGTGACCAGAAATAAAACCAAAACCTCCAGGTCTTGTTCCAGAACTAATAAAACCCCACTCATATTCACATTGAGCAGGGGAGCTCGAGGCTTGGTGATGTAGTGACCACTTGCAGTGTTAGCAGTGTTAGTCTCTCACAAAACACTCTGGCTTGTGGGAAATTCTTTAAACTGATCACCATCATCTTTGGTGGCGCAAAGCCTGGGATGAAGCCACAGCGGCCCTGCAATTTAGTGACAGGGTGGGGGGACATTTTATTCACCATTGCATAGTATTTCTTTCAACACAACATTATTAAATAGGGAAAACAAAGCTTGCTCATGTTCAATTAGCAGACTGATTAAGTTCACAGTTTATAAAATAGACCTATTTGTACTATCGACTCTTTGCAAGCTCTTGCTCTTTTGAGGAACGATTTCTGCTCTGGCAGAGGACGTTAAAGAAAAGTGAACAATGCAACACAGCTAATAAGCAATGATAGCTTCCTCTCTTTTCAACCTCTTCGTCTTCTCAAAGGTCAATACTGCCAAGACAGCTTGCTATTGGTCAGCTGTGTGTCGGAGTTCACCAAAGTTGAACTTTTAAAGTTGTAAATACTGTTGTGTTCAGGCTGTATTCGCAAGTGCTATCGTAGATTCTGCTTTGTCTTCGAATATGGACAGTAAACCCTCACATATTTACGTTCTTCAGGACTGATGAAAGAAATGTTGATTAACAGATTAGTTGAATAGACACTAACCATGCTAACTGACATCACAGCTTAGTCATTTATGTGCAGCTAGGACAGCAGCCAAAGTCGGGAATGTGTGTAGTATCACAACCGTATATAAACTGTGGAAGTGCAACGTAATAAATATCAACATTTTTGTGTCACCTGCCAGGCAACGTAATATTTACAGTTCACATGCTTTTTCTAAAGGTGTTGATGCCCTTAAATGTTACAGATGGATTTCTTGTAAACAGTGCACTGTCAACATTAGAAGATGGTGTGTACTGTATAATGTTAGTACTTAGTATGGAATTAGGACACAGTGTCTCTGTAGAGGAAAAGCACAACAGCATTTTGTCTGTGTGAACAGAAGAGTCTCCTGTGACTGATCGTATGGGTCACCTCAATAATTTGTGTGTCTGCAGTGAAGAATCACACACACACACACACACACACACACGCAGACTCTGTGAACAACACATCATTAATCCATCACAGGAAGTGGAAAGCATTGTAAAATGAGAGCAGAACAGTGAAACACAGAAGAAAAACAAACCTCACTGGACTCAGAGACAAAAAGACACGTATGAATCAAATGACACGTCTGCACCACGCTGTACATTAAAAAAACATTTCCTTTTTTATTTTCGCAGAGACCAAAAATAGCCTCTCAAAGTCTACATGCAGAATATTAACATGTCAAACACTTTCTAGTCACATTTAGAGAAGTTACGGCTGCGATGGTTGACAACAAGTAGAAACACGTTTCTCAGCAGAGGAAAGGGGTGGGGGCTGACCTACAACCTGTAGACGTTACAGAAAAACTCCTGTGACAGAAAATAAACACTACAAACACACAGAGAAGACTAAACTCCCTGAACTCGCATTCTGGAGCCCGGCACAGCCTCAGTTTCAGTTCGTCTTCCACAGATACAGACAGTAAAGCAGCGGCTGCAAAATCTGAATCAGGACCTTCCATTGCTGGTAAACTGCCTTGCATGGGCCAGTATACTTTGTCAGAACTGCTTGTTGGATGGTCAAATACCTTTGGAAATCCCCTCTACACACACCTCTTTCTGATGTTGTTTTGGGGGTGTCTGTGTCTGACCACTTCTGTAGCTTTCTGAAACCGAAGGTTCGACATTTGCACCCACTTCACCTTGATTGGCCAGCTGTACTGAGGTTAGAAAGTTTGACCTTCTCTCTCTAGCTCTCTGTTAATGTGAAGATCAATACTGTAGATGTCTGTCTGAAAATATGTACCATTAAATGATAATCACTTTCAATTTCTGTTCACATTCTACAAACTCATTCTTTTCAAGTACAACCCGACCCTTGCAATACTTCAGCTCAACACCTTTGAAACCCTAAACTATAATTTGTACACAGATGAGCTAAATATAATTATCCTGCTAGCTTCACTTAGCATAAATGCTACTTTCTACTGATAAAGGTACAGCTATCAAGCTTGTATCCAGCTAACTGTAATTGAGGGCTGGTGCTACTATACGTTTGGGCCAGCAGCGGTAGCGCCAAACTCATTCATGTGTAGTTTTGAAACAGGCTATTTGTGGATTGCCAGCTTACAGCTAATAAGTTAGCTACCTAGCTACATGCTAGGTTGTCACCAGACTGGTGCTACACAGCTAATATAGTAGCTTCTTCCGTTTGGACTCTCTGTTACCCTAAAGGTCAACTGTTGAGACAGTTTCCTGTCCACTAACCTAACCTCTATACAAGAGGTCAAAACTGATTTAGTTTAATTGCAGCCCCCCAACTGTTCCATACTTTAAATGCTGGTGTGACCAAAACCTTAGGCAACGAGACAGTTTAGCTCCCTGACTTCCCGTTTATAATTTCCAAACGTTTTCATCGGTTTGTCACTGTCTTTAAGTTCTTCTCTTCTTGCAGTTTTAGTTGTGACTGTTCTCTAAGTTGCTAAGTGATGTAAATGGCAGCAGAGTTAATGCATAGATAATTGGCAGCATGGTAGTGCAGTCGTTAGTACTGTCACCTCACAGCAAGAAGTTCATGGGTTCATGTTTTCCTTGTGCCTGCTTGGGTTTCCTCTGGGTTCCTCGGCTTCCTCCCACAGCACAAAGACATGCAGGTTGATTGGTGACTTTATTTTGCCTCTACATGTGAATGTAAGCGTGAATGCTTGTTTGTACCCTGCCTCTTGCCCAGTGTCAGCTGGGATTGGCTCTAGCGACCCTCATAGGATAAATGGCTGAGCTAATGGATGAATGAATGGATAGTTGCCCTCGAAGGTCCTGATTCAGAACATACTGCTCACCTGTGTTCACAGCACACCAGAAGAAACAGAACATCTAAACATTTTCTTTGTAGTATTTGGAGTGTTCACGTCATTGGACCTAATCAACTTTGACAGTTTTGATGCCTGGTAAAGATTTGGCATTAATGGATTTTCATGGCTGTTTGCACTTAGAGGTTGAGCTATCTAATCTGACATGAACAAGTGAGACTGAAGTTTAAATGCTGTGACAGTTTGACTTTTTACATGCGGCAAATACTACAGAAGTCAGCATCTACTCTCAGATACCCAACTCTAGTGAGTAACAGAGTATCCCTTTGACCTCCTTAATACTGAACATGACAAATACAGTATACCGCTGCAGTTATGTAAAGTAAATGAAGGATTCATTTAAATAAAATTAACACTGCTAAGTTGTCATTGCTGGATGCTACTATGAGAAGGTCTCGTTTGTGATTGATTGACCTTCCAATGATTGGCTTATTGTGAAAAATAAATTCAAATGTATCATCAAAAAAATACTGAAAAAGCTGATCAGGAGCTACTGTGCCGAGGTGGGAGTGAAGTTGAATTCATACACCCCACAACAACACAGTCCAGTTATCGGTTTCTGCCAATTTGGAAAGACATGATGGGACTTTGATATAAAACTTATAAATCGACTTAAAGGGTATAACAACAGGTTGTGTTACAGTAAAGTCAAGGACACAAGGGAACAACACAGAAAAGGCATTTTCATTAATTGGAATTACGGTTCCCATTGAGACAGTGGTTGACTGTCTACAGTCATGGCTGCCATTTCTAAATACAATATCTATCTGTTATCTCTGCTTTATGCTAACAACTCCTGACATTATTATGCTAAGAGACGTTAGCTACTCATCACTTATATATCTACGACCTGTATCTGATCCCATGGTCATACCAGAAAGAAACGTGGTCTTTAAGGGTTTGTATGTAAAGTATGTGACAGATATTGCCCATAGGATTATTATAGGTTTTTTGTTCTGTGAGGGGTTTTCTGTGCTTGGAATGTCTCACTGACGAGCAAAGGAAAAATTAAGACAAACAAAAACAAAAACACACACAATATTTTTTTTTCACATTCATAGAAAAGCCTTGGTCACAGCCATCAACCAGTGACCAAGACTTCTTCCTGTTACATGAAAAATATCACTAGAAGTTGACCAGAGTTTGCAGACAGTACCGCAAACCCCCAAACAGCCGACACCTTTCCTTTACAATCTTCTGAATTCAGATTTCCGAATGGAGATCACAAAAACATTCCTGCCTCTGAGCGTTACAATCGACACGAATCTGTTCCCATTAAAGCAAAAGTGGTTTTCAGGAGAATGAACGTGGTGGTTTTCCCACCATCAGTGATGTGAACCAATGTCTTTGTTTTTTCTCCTGGTAAAGACAGCAGACTGATTTTCAAACATTACACATTCCTTTTCAAATAAAACCTTCGCACTCTGTATCTTCCCTTCTTCTGTCCGACTTTGGGATTTCCACCGCCGTCGGATCTTGGCAGCTCTGAGACGTAGGAGGTGTCGAAGCTGTCAGCTTTTTCTTTTTTTAAAAATTTAAAACTACACCACGGTACACAATTTTCACAAGTCATGCGAATATACAGGAACTAGAATTTAGAAAGTAATGTTTAAAATAAAAGTTAACATAAAAACCTTCAGTAAAAACAGCTTTGAAGAAAATAATTATTATAATAATAATAAATTATTAGCTTGTTTAAACACAGTGAAGTCTTTACACAGAATTTCATACCAAAGAATAAGTGTAAACATATCTATATCACTGGCTGGCCCCTTCTCACCTCCTACAAAAATGGACAAAAAATTAACAAGAAACTGCATTTGGTGATCAGCTGCACATTATTAGTAAAAAGTGAAACAGAGAGGGGCGTAAAAATCATCATTTTCAATAAATAGCACATTCCAGAGGGGCAGACATTACTCCGTTAGCCAGTTCACCAAAGGTACATATTCATAAAGCATTCAACGAAACCTCTAACGAAGCAGTTAAAGTAATTAAGACATCACACGTGGTGATGATGTGAAGTGACAGCGGGTTCTGTCCATTCAGCTTCTTCTACTCGGTCTTGTGGCAAGAAAACAAACAAAAAAACAGAATTATGATTGCACAACGAAATGCGCAATGATTCCATCCAAAGCAGAAAGGAGAGAAAATAAGGCCCCTTAAATAAATATTCTCATTCTTTTTTTTATGGTTTCCCAGGAAAAAAAAAAAAATTAATACCACACATCTACCGTTAAAAAATGGCATTCCCACGCCGTAAGAAAAAACTTATCAAAAAGAACCACCGACACGCACGGCTATACCATCCTGGAGTTAGTGTCCGACGAAAAGTGTCCAAGGTTTTGTTTTTGCCGACGACCTCTGTTGTTTTTCGGACATTTCCTGAGGAGACAAAGAGAAACATTTATTTAATTAAATTAATCTATTTAGATAGATAGAAGGCTTGAAGACTTTTTACTGGTTACTGTAAACTTTTAGTTTCAGCTGTTTTATTAAATTTATTCTGTCAATTTCTAATTTTCAACAAATCAGTCCTCTCTAAAGGCCACATGACATGACATGGTTGAATCGTTACTAAATTAGATGAACAACTGTGTGAGAAGATATCCTGTTCTTTGATAAACAGCTAAAGGTTAAAATCATATGAGGACATAAAGATGGTGAAAGTTAGAAGCCAACTACAACTCCCAAGGTGCATTTTGGTCTGAAATGTCCAATCACCAAACCTGAACAAACTAAAGATTACACTGAAAACTGGACATACAATCTGCTTTTTAAATGAATTCACTCTCTGGGTAAATCATAAATAAATTCAGCAACTATGGCAACAACAAATCACAGCTGTGTTCATGCCTCTGAATGGGTTTGATTCAGCCACCTTTCCTCTAGGCTTATGGGTATTGTAGTATTTAGACCCATTCAGCAAAATAAAGTTAAAGAACAGTGGGGAAAATATTTCTGCAGCCAGCAGATCCTCACTCTTTTCAACCGTTTGAGAAATTAACCAGTTGCATTTGAAATATGTTTTAAATTTATCAAAAAAAACCTCTACTTATGTCGTCAGGACCCACTGGCTGGTTAAGGGGTGCCCCCGGTGGGCTAGTGGTTAAGGCACATTAACGTGCCTAATATGCATTAGGGGATTATCATCAGGCACTACACAGTGTTATTATGTACTTAAGAGTGTTTTCCACAGGTTAACACTGTGGATTAAATCCACCGTAGTGGAGAACACAATCCGTTTTTTCATCACGTTAGCTCAAAGGGATTAAAACTCCTCTGATTCCTGTTTCTGCTTCTTTCACTGACAACAGAATATACCTGAAATTTATATACATATAAATATATATACACAGATAATAACTTTTCTTTTTTTATAGTTTCCATTCTTTCTTTTCTTTTAAACTGTATAGAAGTACAGTGAAAATAAAAGTAGTAGTAGTAAAACACTACTAGTAAGTAGTAGTAAAAGTATTTTATAAAATATAAATATTTTAGAAATCAAATTAACTAACAATTAATGATGATATAGTTAAATCACTCACTCAATAATAAGTTGATGAAAAGTTATTTTCTAATGGTTCATCTGTTGATAACATACAACATACACTTACATTTTATAACGTAAAAGCCATATGTACATTTATATCTTAAAAGACTATTTTTAAAAATTTTAAATCCTATTAAAGGTTTTAACCCCTTAAGAATATAGTTAGTGAGTGAACTCAATTTGCAGCTACGCTGAAAAAGAAGAAATGACCTATAACCTCAGATTTTTAAGACTCACAGACAGAAAACCCATTAAAAGCCCATTTATTTATGCTAAGACATTATTTTATCCTTTACTGGACCCCAGACCTGTGGTAGACCTGGTAAATACTCTAATACTGAATAAGAATACCTTAAAATAATAATTCAGAGCCAAGATATTTCTAACCAAAGCTTATAGCATCATAAATTAAAAGGGATTTCATGTACCCCGTAAAACCCACTTTAGTTGGTAATTAGGACCTTTTGAAATAAAGTTTGTTTGAACACATTTAGCTTTTAGTGGATGCCGTTTTACCTTGTGATGCACATCACCACAGCGACGATGATGGCGATTTGCACGGCGCCGATGATGGCGGCGATCAGGACGTAGTGCAGCTTCTGTCCACTGGGAACCACGTAGAGGATGTTGAAGTCCTGAGGCTCGTCACACTGTGTACCTTTGTAGCCTGCGTCACACCTGGAACAAACAGGAAGAGATTAGTGAAATGACTGAACACACCTGTTGCAGACACCTGAAGCAGACCAGAGCAGAAGTGTGACACAACTTAACTTGCTCACTGTAAGCTGATGCGTGGGCCTAGTGCTGGTGGGAGGCAGCAGGTAGTGACTGGCAGTAAAAATAATCGTGACAGGATCACTGACTGACCTGCAGGTGGCCATGTTGTGCTTGATCTCACACTTCCCATGAACGCAGAAGCCGGCGTAGCTGTCGGCGCAGGGGATCGGCATCCCGGCGTAGAAACCATCACCGTGATCCAGACCTGTGGTTTCTGAACGGGTCGAAGGGACAAAAAAGAAAACGGAACAAATAACAAATATAAGACGAGACGTCACTGCTGCAGACAGCAGAGGATCTGACACAGGCGGTTGATATGGATTTATATCATGATGTGGCACATATATGGAAAATCACAAATAAAATAATAATATTTAATCAATTTACAACATGTTTGATTGAATTTTCTACTTCTTTGTGCTTTTTTTCTGATAAATTATAACATCACACATTGAATCCATGGGCCTTGAATATATATTTTTTCATAAATATGTTGGAGTATTGTTGATATTACACTGAAATGAAATCAGAATCTGTAATTGGATGTCAATTTGGCTAAATTATGAAATATTTATCTTCATTGGCTGAATTATTGTCATCCTAAACTCAGTCATCCTGTGTCAGCTGCTGAATGAGGGGATAAATCATAAATTTCCACTGCTTTGCACATTAAGAGATTCTTCAATCACACAGAGTTGTCTGTCTTCACTATAATTCACTGCAGCAGGAAAGGAACAGCCGACAAAGCAATCTGTGCTGCTCATTAAAATGACTGATGTACAAAAGTCACATGAACATAAAAAAGCTTTTAATAACAAACCCTGTGTGCTGGGGTCTTAAAGTTCACTGTTCGGGGACATTTATGGCTAAAGTTGTTACATTTTGTGAATTTATTTTCTGTGAGTCTAAAATGTTTAATCAAACATCAGAAATATGTGAAGAAGGATTATAAGGAAGAGTTTAATTGGTTTCACAAGCTCAAGAGATTCACTATTTATCCAACCGTCAGTATCTTTTCGTTCAAGTAAAAAAAGATCAAACGAATCAAACTGCAGTCTGGAGTTTTTTCATGTGTTCACTGAGGATGGCTCCAGCTGCGGTGGTGTTAACCAGAGCGTTAACTTATCGTCGTTCACTCACAGAACAAAGAGGATACCTGCACAAACATGACACCTTTACTGTGACGTCGCAATTACAGATTCAACAAATGTGTCATTTTAACATCCTGGGAATCTGCCAGAGACGAGCTCGGAGACAAACACATTACTGCTCACTGCTTATCACATACTCAGCTTTTTTTTCCCCCCAGATGATCATAATGTCAGAAAATGAGCAGCAAATGATGACAGTAAATCCAGCAGCATCTCCTCTACCACACGTTTTCTTTATTAAAGGTGAGTTTATTTGTATATATTTCTGTTTTTGTTCACACTGACAAATTAAAGGCCAATTAGGGTTAAAGTTATGTATAATTGAGGGCGTGGCCTCTTTGAGTGACAGGGAAGGTGAGCGTATGCTTGCCGTAAACCTTGGCTCCACACGTGCCCCACCTCTTTGCCCATTTTTGGGATATCTGGGACTTAGGGGTGGAGTCAGGAGCTGCCAAGATGGCGACGGTGGAGCAGCTCACTCTGAGTTTCAGAACTGCTCTTCAGAAAACTTTGGCTGACGTCACAGAGGCTACGTCCATCTTTATTTACAGCCTACGTTGATGAATACATTTTAACATTAGCATCCATTCAGACTACATTTGTCTTTATCTACCCATAATCCTTTGTGTTTTAGTTTTCAGTTGGACTCCTCAGTCTTAATAATGAGTGGATGGAAAGTATCTAGGACTAGAGGGACCTACAATAACGACTGTATGATGATTGGATTGATATTATTTTTGTTATATTAAAAATGGAAACTTGGATTATACCTGTTCGTCCATTATTCGCTTAATGATCCCAGTCTTCATGAATTACAGGTCAGGTGTTATGATTGGATTTTAATGTGGTGATTCATTAAATTAATTGTCCTTTTTTTTTTTAAAGATATTTTTGGGGCATTTGTTTCTTTATTTGATAGGACAGTGGGGAAGTGACAGGAAGTGACAGGGGACTCGCTGTGGCTATCGGGTCGCCCCTTTAATCGCCCTTTTAACAAGTGTTTTTCATTTATGACAGTAAATACATATGAGAGTGTGTATGGTATTTGACTTTATTTATTAGATTTATTCTTTTTAGGCATTATAAATCTTCCATACAAACACACTGCAGCTGAAATTAGACATTTTTCAATGTTTTTGACATGAAACTTTTTAGCCATTGTCTGTGAGCAGCTGTGCTCTACAATCATTGGGAACCTTGAGTGATAAAAGCAAGTAGTAAATGTTAAATGTTTGCGTTTGAATGATTTATTCACTTGAAGGATGCAGCCTCAGAAGAGGGGCCCGGGGTCATTGTCATCACCTGCTGAAACCGGAGGAGGAAACGCTGCAGATAGACGGATGTGAACACTGCGGCTTTGAACGCAGCCTTCCTCAGCTCCTCTGTCTCACAGTATTAAAGTCAGACATGTGCCGCCGTGTCCTTCGCTGTTTGTGATGTTGACAATGCGGCGCTTTAATCCGATCCTTCTATTGTCCGTCTCTGAGTACAAGTGAAAACTCAAAGTGAAGGAACTGACAGAGCTCGGAGGAATCGCTCCCCCTGAGACGTTTTAGTCAGTGATATCAATGCACAGAACGAGCCGCAGATAATAAAACCCTCTGGATTCTGTTTCATCTCCGCTTTGATCTGCAGACTCAACATTTGCATTGTGCAGCTGGATGGGTGAACACCCTCGTTCAGCTCTGCTAATCTGCGTGTTTATTTGTGGGAAATTACAGCGTCTCGGCTTAGAGGA
The DNA here is from genome assembly GCF_046630095.1 of Trachinotus anak. Classification (NCBI taxonomy): domain Eukaryota; kingdom Metazoa; phylum Chordata; class Actinopteri; order Carangiformes; family Carangidae; genus Trachinotus; species Trachinotus anak. The sequence continues at coordinate 25,884,596 of NW_027273863.1, read as the reverse complement.
CGGCGCGTTCACAATACTCTCAGTGGCAGCAGAGGTTCAGAGCTGCGAGGGTTTTGAATTTCCTGCTCTGTTTCCTCCCCCTGTGAGCACATTATTGTGTATTAAGGAGATTTTCATTAAATTCTCTCCCTCACTTATTGCTCCTCAGCAGGTTCAGACGCAGGTTAACTGGCTGCTGTGCGGCCACAGGAAGTTTCAGCATTAAAGTTGGGGAAGTAGATTTACAATGCAGTTACACAATCCGGTCTCAGAGGTCGTTAATGTGCTGAGTGATTTTTGTTAGCCATGTTAGCAGTGCAGCTCTCGGCCCAGAGTGAAATAGACTGAAAACATGTACTTTGTCGTCCTCAGGATGATTCGTAATAACTTTGGTGATGCTCCGGCTTTTCATCCAGTCTGAAAGACTCACACTTCCAGACTGAAGCTGGTCAGACTGGTCAGATTAACACTGAATCAGTAGTAACCTCTGTAACTTTACACACATTTTTAACTTGCAGGACCGTTGTTTGGATTTCAGAAAACAGCAGCAGCACATCAGTATCAAGAACAACTTTAAAGTCAGACCCGTGTGTTTCAGCTCGAGGCCGTCCTCAGGGTCAAACACACCGGTCTGATGTTAACGTTGTTCTTTATGCTACAGGTGTTGCTGGAGTTTCATCTACTCCTTCATGCTCCTTGGGAGATGGTGGAGCTGAGTCAGAAATCTTAGTTGGCCATCTGCAGTTTGAGCTGCTCCCCGGGCCTGATCTCCCAAGACTGCTGTCAAAACATCTGGTTACTAAGTGTAGTCAGGCTGTGTTAACACGGTTGCAGCAGGTCTGTAGTCTGACTGAGCTGTGATAGAAAACACCTTGTTTTTCTACTTCAGTTAAAGTTTCATTCCTTCTTAGCTGAGGGAGTCACTTAAGGGTGTTGCACAGAATCTCATAAAGGGTTAAGGAGGAACATTAAGGCCTTTACAGCTGTGACAGAGATTTTACAGCACTGCTGTCTCCTCTTGTTTGGACGGAAACTTCACCGTGGTGTTTGTCAGGTGGGTCGGAGTGTTTGAAACACACCATCGACCTGTGGACATTAAATACCACAACTACAACTCACTGGAAAGATCCTGTAGCGTAAAACTGTCAAGCAATCATTGATAACAAAGGAGCTGGAAGAGTACAGCAGAGGAAGAAGTGTGATCCAAGTCTGGACGGATATCGGACAAATCATAAACTGTGGGTCGTCTTTAAGGTTGTCCATTGATTGGGTTCTCCTGGTCGCAGAACACTCCTCTTGGGAGTGTTCTGCAAGGATGCAGTCGTCTTGTTTCAATAACCTCTTAACTTTTAGTTGTTTCTGGACAGAACAACAGCTCCAGGTCGTCATCAGTCCATTGAGCTGTACGGTCACATACATAAAGTGAGCTATCATATTTAACACTCATGTTCTTCCATCCATCAGACGACTTTTAGCGACAGAAATGAAACAAAACCACAAAAATAAGACTCAAGTTGTAAAAAATGTTGACCCAAACAGGTAGCTTCCTTACCTAAGACCTTTATTTTGAAGAGACTGCTGTCGTCCTTCTTGCCCAGTTTTTCTTTGTCAGCTGTGGAGGACACAGATGGACGGAGTCAGTTACACACAGACAGACAGTTACACTTCCTCTAAATGAAGTGAGAACAACTCGACTTTTCCAACAACACGGAGGAAAATAACGAGCAGACTTCATCCGGGCGTCAGTGTGAGATTTTTGTTTTTGCTGAGTCTGAAGCGTTGTCACCTGAACGTTTGACTTCCTGTCTGCTGTCTTTTCTAATCTGTTTGTTGACTCTCAGTCTCTGTGTGTCTCTGTGTGTATGTGTGTGTGTGTGTGTGTGTGTTAAAGGATATGTAGGATGTCAGAGGATGTTTACTCGCTGTCTGAGTCTCGCTCTGTTTGTCAGAGTCGAGATGGTGAAGGGTCAGTCTCACTGTCTGTGTGTGTGTGTGTGTGTGTGTGTGTGTGTGTGAAGCAGTGGGTTGGTGCGTTGTTGTGGTTATTTTTCTGTCGACAGGCTTCATGTCTTGGTGCTGTCTGCTGGAGGAGGAGCTGCTGAGAATGTTAACCAGCACACACACACACACACACGCACACACACACACACACACACACACACACAAACGCACACACACACACAAATAAAACACACACTATCATTCATTTTTAATGCTCCATCATTCCTTTGGAAATATTGACAAACTCTCTCTCTCCTGCTCTGTGTCTCTCTCTCTCCCTCTCTCCTCCATCTCCAGTTCTCCCTCTCCCACCTCATCCCTGTCATCATCCATCCCTCGCCTCTCCCCCTCCGTCTCTCCTCCCCCAGACCTCTCCTTCCCTCCTTCTCCTCCCTCTCTCTTTCTTTGTGACTCTGTTCTGAGAAACATGAAATATTTGGTGTTGGCAGAGAGAACAAAGGAAAACACAGATTACATAACAATCTGCTGATGTAAGAAACTGTCAACAATGGACAAAACCTGACACTACGTGGCCAAAAGTTTACAGACACTGTATCATTAAAGTACAGCTCACTGAAGGTTCCTAACTGAGGGATGATCATCAAATTAAATTAACGGTTTTCATACATGAAACAAAATAAAACAATCACTTGTCATGTGACAGACCTGTAACAAACCAGCCAGAGTTTTGTTGCTAGGCGACATCTAGTGGTCGTAGTAATGATGACAGGAGCAAAGGGAAAAGTGCGGTGACGTAGTTTATAGAGCGACAAAGTCCACGTCAGGAGGAGGTTGGGGTGGATGGATGAATATGACCCAGGAGAGCGGTGTTCGATTCCCATGTGACAGGAGCAGTTTATGTTGTTTCTATTATCCATGACCGTTTGTTGTTATTATTGTAACCATGACAACAAAGATCGTCTCTCAGACAGAGGCCGCTTTTAGCTTCAGTATGTTTTGTAAAGATGAACTTCGATCTAAATCAGTTTATTCTGACCTCTGCTGCCTGTGAGGACAGAACTTTTTTGAAGTCCTTGTCTTATCAGTCTCTAAATTTTTTATTCTTTTATTTGTCTTTAAAGCACTTTTTTGCTCGAGTCCTATGAACCAGGACCCTCAGGTCCTCAGCTCTGAAGTGCAGAGCCATCTCTTCTAATTATCACTTTATCATATCAGTTGTTTTTTCCAATTAACTGATTAATTTTTAAAATAATCAGTTTTCAGTGACAAAAAAGCAGCAGATCTTTTGAGAGGCTGAAATCTGCAAATATTTGACATTTTTTCATGATTTTTGCTGGAAAAATGACTGAAATGAATCAAATGAAAATACTTGTGGATTAGTTGATCAACTAATCATTTAATTGACCTACAATTTCAGTTCATTATCTATTTTATTTAATCATTTATTGTATTCATATTTTATAATGCTCATCAACCAATTTATGTAGTTTTATTTATTTACTGTATTTATTTTAATTGAATATAGCTTTTATTGTTTTTTTTCCCAACTATTCTACTTGTAAATGTCAAAATAAAAGCATTAAAAATGAACATGCAGTTGTTGGTCCAAGGAAAAGCTTTGAACTCTCCTGTTTTACATTTTTTTCTTTAGAAACAGTAAAATGACAGAATTTATTTGATCCTTGAAATCAAACCCTGTGGATCTGGTTCCTGGTGTTCGGTGATTGGCCCGATGCCTCGAGGAGACAGCAGATCAGGGGAGAGGGCAGGTGCTCCTCACCTCAGGGTGCCAAACGCCCTCGTGCCCTCCCCTCACCCACCTACCACCTCCCTGAGCCAATCAAAGGCTTGGTCACTTGCCACCTTACAGCCATAACCACTGACAAGAAATCCATAAATCCACTGTCTCCTGCCAACACCCAGAGAGGGGGGTGGGGTGGGGGCTGAGCCTCTCCAGTCAGACGACACATTGTGATTCAAGGTGAGTCTCTCAACATAAATCAGATCTTAGAAGATGCTCTGAGGATGTATAGAGACTGGGGAGCTCTGGGTGTTGGCACAGACTCTGGAAAACATCAGACAGCAAACTGTGACTGCAAATGAGGTTTGCATCCAACATCCCAGCACAGCCAGCCCTCGTCCTCAGTGATGGATCAGAAGAGCTGACGTGACTCATCTTCGTTTTTATCTTCATCCTTTAAAGCTGCTCCCAGTATGAAGCGTGAAACATGGAGGGAAACACAGAAATCTGTCCGTCTCATTGCTCATGTAGAGAACCAGTGGAAATGATCAACAAACATTTGGTAAACAGATCTGTTTACAGAAACTGTTCTGTTCAGGATCTAGAGGTTTGGTTCCGACCTCAAGTCAAACACTGCAACAATAACCAGGTTGGACACTTTCATACATTAAAGCATGTTATTAAACTAGACTGGTACTCAGTAGAGTTCTACACAGGAACCAAACTGTACAAAGTAAAAGATCTCAACACAACAATATGTCTGATTTTACATCAACATCAAAAACTTTATTTCCTGAGTAATTCACGAAAATGTTGAAAAATGCCTCAAAATGTTACAGGAAGTGACAGAAATTCCCGAATCCGCCCCTTTAACTGTTTAACCAGATCTGCATCAAAATGTAATGAGTTCATCCTCGGCCCAGACCTCATCCCTCCACCACGTGTGGCGCAAATTGATTCAGTACTTGTTGCATAATCTTCTGACATTAACCAACCAACCAACCAAGCAACCACTGACTAACCAACCAACCAACCAACCAACCAACCAACCAACCAAGCAATCACTGACCGACCGACCGACCAACCAACCAACCAACCAACTAACCAACCAAACACCAGTGATAAGATCAGTTCAGCCAATCATATGGAGTGATGTCACACATGGCAGCATTTACAGCTGCGCGGTCACCTTACAGCTTGATGCCTCTCTGTGATGAAGCCAACAAAAAGCAAACTCAGACATCGATACTTCAGAACCAGAGAGACACAAAAACAGATGCTCACTGGTCCACGAAGCAGCTGAGAGGGACGTCCCCTTGGTTAAAAAGGTCCAACAAAGACTCTTCTTCTAGCTCTCTGCGGAGTCACTGTAAAACTCGGCATCTCCACAGACTTCCTGTGCGTCAGGTTAAAACAGGACGCAGATTAATGTCTTGTGGAATCAAAGCTCAGCTCCCATGGAAACAAACTGCACGCTTGGTTTGTGGGTTAATTGAAAACATTGGTGATTAGACACATTAATTTGTCTGACATGGTTTCAATAATGAGGCTGATTTATGGAAGAGATGAAACGGTCACAGTTGTGCAGTCAGCAGTGTTCACCGAGGGTGAAACAACATCAATCCTGCATTTTACTACATCAGCAAGTTAATGTGGAATAATGACCTCGGTCTACAGCACAGCAACACAGAGGGGCGAGATCTGGGATTCAGGGAGGCGGGTGAAGAGTTTACGCAAGACTGACAGAGGAGGAAAACCATCCTCAGGTGACACAGCGTTTAAAATGTTAAATCTCCTGTTTTAGGGATTTTTTTCTGCATTCAGATCAACTGAAGGAAGACAGAAATGACAAAAATGAGGAAACCTAAGACCAGTGGCATGAGTTTTTTTTTTTTTAGCTTTTTAGCTTATGCACATCTGCATCATGTAAAGCCCTGCAGCTCCTGTTTGCACCATGAAGACAGAAATCACCTGCATTACTCTGAAGACAGTGTGAATGTTACTGCACAATTCAGAAATCTGCTCTGAGCAAATCCAAATCACGTATCACATGCTTAAACGTCTAAAATGTCTGAGGTGTGGTGATGGACAAGTCGAAGTGGCTCCACTTTTACACTGAATCAGAGAAACTGTTTCACTTTCATCTGTGGATCAGTGAGTGTTTGAGTCTGGACTGAGGAGCCACTGAGAGTCAGTGAGGGTCTGTAAAAGGCTTTTCATTTACAGGAGCAGTTTATTGGTGAGGACTGGGCCTCCTTCATAATTCACTGAGGTTATGGCGGCCATTTTCTGAAGCCCAACAGGCTGGGATATAGGGATTTTTCAATTTGGATTCAATAAAACGGTGACAGGGGCATCAGCAGGTAAATGTTTGTGTGCTGGTATCTGCTCTCATACGCACACCAGACGAGGTCAGAGGTCAAACTGTGAGCGGCTGAAACTGAATCCACAGAAATCAAGGAGTTTGCAGAATATGAAAATGTATGTCACTGAGCTGTGGAGCAAACATGTTAAAATACAGGCTCCAACCCTCAGAGACAAGAACTGACAAATGAACAGAAAGAGAAATAAATAAATAAAACAAATATGAAAGCCCTGAAAGGCAAGTAATTTTTTTTGGAAAGAAAAAAAAAAAAAAGTAAAATGATCCCCGAAATATTTTTTTTCACTTGCTTCTTGGCAAGTAAAAAAAAAATATATTACGGAGGGATCATTTTTCCTTTTTTTTCAAAGTTTTTCACTTGCCTCTCTGGGGCTTTTTTAAAGATGAAAACAAACATTTAGAAAAATTATCCTGTCCAAAAAACAAAACAAACAAAAAAAAATAGTTGCCTTTATTAAGCTTTAAGCTTTATTACTTTTATGTGACACTGACTTTTCAGCCTGTTCAGCTTGTAAGACACGTCCCTGTTCTCAACACCACATTTATCTCTGCAGGACGGACCCTGCTCACTAAAAAAACTCCCTTTCTTTCATGAAAATACCTAAATACAGTTCGCTGGCATCAGAGCGTCACGGTGCGTTTCAGGCCAGCCGCCATGAAGCCGCACGTGGCGTTATAAATCCTCCACCTCCGCCCAGTCGCTCGTGCACGTCAGTGAACAGCGTGATCACAGAGAGCTGAACAGACTGAGAGCAGAGACACGCCGCCATGATGGAAGTAGGTCAGATACAAGCGCTTTAAAGAAGTCTGGTTATATTTTGTATTTTCTGTTATTGCCAGTAAATGTCAGAGCACAGAGTCAAACCAGCACTGACCTGATTCTACTATTCTACAGTGATATGTCTCATTCCTCTGGGCACAGAGCTCCAGCGTTGTCCAAGAAGACATCAGTGAGCCACTGTGGTCCCTCATCTCCATGAACACACACACTCCAGTTAGCTTTGACTCAGCCACACACACATGCTGTGTGTGGTGGATGCGCTGGAACAAGCCTGGTCCCTGGAGGCTCCATCTCACAACTCTTAAAGCCTTGTTGCCAGATCCCACAGGGAACTTCAGAGCTCTTGTAGAGTCTTTGTGGAGTTTAAAGATTTACAGGAAGTAAGAGAAATAATCTGTTTTTTTCATGGGAAAAATGAGACCTGGACCGAAAAAAAAAAACAGCGGAAGTGTGTGCTGGGCTGTGCAGAGTTTAACTGTTCAACAGCTGCTAATTCAGGTTTATTTAAAGGTCCCATCAGGTCTACAGGTGGATGTGGATGTGTTTGTGATTATAAAGCAGGTCTAGGTTCTATATTAATACTGTGAAAGTATCAAAGCCTCAGTCCACAGAGAAATGCACACAGCCTGTATTCAGAAACTGAGCCTTAAAACCAGCCGTCAGGACTTCTGGAACTTTGTGATGTCATGACAAAGCAGTCACTCATTCTTGCCCACCTAGACCTACTGTCCAACCTTGCAGGATTTGGTTTCTCTGAGTGTTCACCTGAAATCTGCCATATTTTTATTGGATCACTCAGAAAACAGTCAGCCAATCAGAAGAGAGACTCAGATCCTCTCCTCTGATTGGCTGACTGACCTGTTGTTACTAGAGCTCCAGAGAGAAGCCTGAGAGAGGAGATGTAAAACTACACTGAGATGGTTTTTGGTTCTTAAAACCACAAATATATCTTCTGATGGAGATCAACACTTCAGATAAAACACAGAAGAAGAGTAAAATACGGGACCTTTAAGGAAGCAGATCAGAGTTGAAAATGCTGCTTTTTGATTCACAAACATTCTGCACACATGCTGCGTCCACCACACACACTCCTACCTGGGATCTACATGACGTGAAAATGAAAAATATCAGTAGAAAGTTGACAGAGCAGTGAATCAGCAGCCTCCTGACTCACTGTTACAGATCCAAACACTGACAGATACAACAGCCTCCGTTTTCCACCGTCGCTCACTGAGATATGAGAAATCACTCCAGCTAAAGTTTGAGTCGTCTCGTTCCAAGATTTTCATTCTGGTGACTGAACCAAGCAGAATTTCACCTTCTTATAACCTGTAATCCTCAGGAGCGACAGTGTAAGTGTGGATCAGCTGTTGTGTTAGTCTTCTCCAACATGAACCGCAAAGGTTAGCATATCTGGCTAACTAGCTTGCTACCTTGTAGTAACTTAACATTACAAGTCCAAAACTTAGCATGCCTTAGCCAATTACACTATTTTATGGGGCTACTAGTTAGCTTTGGGAAAAATACTAAACTGTTTAGTGTGGTATTAAAAAGGTGTAAGAACCCTGCAGAGCTCCAGAGCTCGACACACCTGCAGCTGATGGTCAGTGATCTGAGGGGGGATAACAGCACTCAGCTCTCATCACAGTAAATCAGCCCCTGGCCCCTCCAGGTGATGTCATGTGTGTGGTTGAGCTCGGTCTTACCGGGGCACCTGCCCAGGTGTTTGACGTCGATCTGCTCCTGCTTCATGCACGACGCCTCTCGGACCAGACAGGGGTTGTTGTAGGAGTTTCCATCCGTGGCACACACTGGGTTCTCATTGTGGCCGCTGCAGTCGATGTTACATATGCACCTGAGGAGAGGAGTCATGAGTCAGGGCTGTTTCTCACAGGGAAAATAAATGTTCTGTCTCCAGTCTGGAGCCTGAACATGTTTTTGTCACATCAGCACTAAATCATTAGCCGGGGCACTTTCACAGTCTTCTAAATGAAGACACAGCTCATTAATTTTCCACAGTCTGGGTGTCTGCAGATAAAAAGAACTACTTTTTAATTCCTCTGAGGACTTTTTTCAGACGTGCAGATACAGTTCAGAGGAGGTTTCATATTTTCAAATTAATTCACAGATTCATTCTTTCCAAACATTTCAGTTTTCAACGAGGTATGGAGATCACAACTTCTGCAAATGTAATTTCATGTGGTTAAAATTAGACCCACAGACATGATTAAAGGGTTTTATACATGTCGTCTTCTCCTTTCTGACCATTTTTTCTCGCCCTTTTTTTGTTTTTGTGTGTGTGTGTGTGTGTGTGTGTGTGTGTGTGTGTGTGTGTGTGTGTGTGTGGCTCAACAGCCTGAAGTAGACATTTCTTTCTATCTGCAGTTGATATTGACAGTATAAGATTAAAATCAAACGATTACAGTAGTTTTGCCTAATTGAATAGTCCGTCAGTCTTGTCTCTACAACAGCAGTAGAGCCTCTCATGTTACTGAGCATGTCAGACCAGGTGAGGTCATGAAGTGCCGACTAAAAGTCAGTTCAAGTCGTCATTTGAAGCAGTTTACACTGAAAGAAGTAGTCTGTTTTATAGTATATCATGAGTATTATACAGTCATAATGGGCCAAATCTGGTTCAGACACAACTGGCTCATTGTGTGTGGGCCACATGACCCGCATGACCTTTGCCATGGCCAGAACTGCGCCATGTGTTGGCTGGAAGTGTGCGCTATTTGATGCTGTTTTGGTTCCCTCTCAACACTCTCTTGTAGCGTTGTTTCCAGATGCAGTCGGCAGCTGTTTTCCAACCAGCTGATGAAAATGTAGCTGATACAGAGCAGAACATTTCCCTCAGCAGTTTCACTCCTATTTAGTTGTCAGTAGTCAGACGGCTTTCCACCTTTTGCTGAGGGTATAATGAAGCAATAATGAAACGACAGATGCATGTGTTTACTTGCTGGTTTAGTTATTTGTTGGCGGGACCCTACGACTGCATATGAACATGGCCAGACTTTTGTGCCACCTTGCTGCTCATGGGCAAATTGATCAGGCTGAAGCTGTTTCGATCTGAGTGGAGCACTTCTACAGTGTGTGTGTCTTCTCTGCTTCACAGCAAACACCCTCCAGCTGCTGAGGGTCTCACTGAGGGAATGAGAGGGTCGTCTCCGGAGGGGCCTTCATGATTGGATTTATATCATACCTTCACACTGAAGACTGTTGCGGGTCCAGCACTCACCACACATCCTCTGAGTCTTCATCACACTCTGCTCCATATTTACATGTGCTGCACTTGGTGAACTTCTTCCCAGCGTCCGAGCCTGAGCCCTCGTCGTCTGTGAGAAATCAACCAACACAGAAAAATACTGCGTCAATAAAAGTGTCATTTAGTATTTACAGGAGAGACATGGTGTTCAGCATGGGGCTGTTATCTCTGTCTGTGTTTCATTTTTATCTCACTTGTACTGCTGAGGACCCGGGGAAGTGCACTGTTGACTGTAAGGTTCCTTGGATGAGCGGTCGTCCAGACCCCTCCCCCTGTTAACCATGGTAACCATGTGTTCTTTTGAATTGAGACATGGCATGAGCGGATTCCTTTGATGATGTCACAAAGAAGTATGATGTCAGAGGCACTGCACTAGTGATGATAAGAGGGACTTTAAGCAGTGACGGATGAAGGGACGGCTATAGCGTGACATCATGTCATAGATTCAGTCTCGACACTTCCTGCAGTAGCAGCCCAACTGCGTACTAGAGGAGAATGACTGGTTCGCCGTAGTGGACAGTTGGGCTGCGACAGTAGGAAGTGTCGAGACAGAATCTGTGTCTCACTACTGAAGGACGAGGCCCCTGAATCTGGTCACAGCTATTATTATTGCTAGTGCAGTGCCTGCGACATCAGGGTTCTTTGTGACATCATCAGAGGAATCTGCCCTTATTGTGTCCAACCAGCAACCTTCAAGGCTGAAAAATGAAGCCTGCATGGAGCCACTGAGAACTGCAGTTCCTCTAATGACCACCAGAGTCTGGCTCCAACAATAAGTCAGTCCCCATAGACTCCCATGTTCAAATGTCTTTACAGCACAAACAACATTTAAGGGTTTGATCCTCTCTGTCTGTGCTGTTTGCTTTCATTACGCCGCCTGTCTTGGGATATGTTGGGCCACCTGTTGGAGCCTTTGTTGCCCAAGTGAAGGACACATTTGTTGGCTGCATTTGAAGGAGGCTTTGAGGTGGGACAGTCTAGCTGCACTTCTGTGACGCAATCTGTCTTCAGAAGCAGTATCTGAAGGATGAGGCCAATGAATCATGTTTAGGGCTGAGAAGCTCTTTGTGACATCATCAAAGGAATCTGACCAGTGCCTATGACATCATCAAAGGATCCAGACACATTGCCTGTGACATCATGATTTTCAGAGGGCAGTCTCACAGACCTAATTTCAACCTGGTTGTTGATGTGAACGTTATACGTCAGAATTTCATCATTAATTTAACACCAAAGACAGATGAAAAGCACAAACAATGATGTCACAGAATTTTGTTCCGTGAGTTTGTAAATAGAACCCATTTCTGCCATCAGGCTAGTTCTCTGTAACAATGCCACGCAGACGCAGACAGGCTTCTCGCCCCGTTCGTAGGCGACGGAGGGTCAGGAGGTCCTCCGCCGTCCGCAGACGTAGGAGAGTTGTTCGACGCAGACGCTAGGCGATCTCATTAAACATGTAGTTCAGGCACCTCACAACATCTCACTGAGTTATTTCAAGCAGCAGCTGCATTTTCTTTTTCTGTGTTTAAACTTCACTTAAAGAAGCAGAAGCTGCATCAGCCCTGACTAGAACCGAAACTAGTCCTCTGATACTGAAGCATCTCTGTGACTGGGGGAATATCTGTCCATATGTCTGTCTGTCCTTGTATCTGTCTGTCTCTCTCTTTGTCTGTCTGTATTTCCATTTTCTCAAGAGCTACTGTGTGTGATGTCAGGACCTGAGGAGGTGCAGCGTTGGCTGTGGACTCTGGATGAGCGCTTGTTGGGACCTGAACCCTCCATTTATTTTAAACTGCACTTGTGTTGTTAACCACATGTTCCTTTAAACTGAGGCAACAAAGGTGGAGTCATTTGATGATGTCACAAAGAACTCTGACATCACAGGCACTGGCTCAGGTTCCTTTGATGATGTCACAAAGAACTGTCCCTGTACATAATGACATCATACTGCCACGGCCAGGTCATATGGATGGATCCAGAGATGGGAAAGATCCACATGTTTACAGCTGCCAGCCTTCATGTCACAGGACGATGCTGCATGGTCACAATGTTGGTTGAGTGAGGGTTAAAGAACTACACTGACAGTGCAGCACTACATGTATAAAAGGTTGGTTGCATGTACATCTGACCCAGTATATTCCAGTTCCACGGCCCAAATCTGGCCCATATACAGCACAAATGTCAGATGCTTCCACATCTGGATCAATTCAGGTGCACACACAGAAAATCTTATGGCTGTGAGCCAAGGATAACAGCTGGAATCTGCCCAGATGTAGAAGTATAGAGGCCAGACTCAGACCGAGGGCCCAGGCAGGTCGGTGAAGCTCCTTTCTGAAGACTCTGATACATGGGATATATTTATATTTATATTATATATTTATATCAAATATATCAGAGTCCTCAGGAAGGGGCTTCACAGGCCTTATTACAACAGATGTTGACATGAATACTATTTATATGTCGGATTAACACTGGGTACTTTGTATACTGTAATTCTGCAATTCAAAGGAACCTGAGCCAGTGCCTGTGATGTCAGAGTTCTTTGTGACATCATCATATGACTCCACCTTTGTTGCCTCAGTTTAAAGGAACATGTGGTTAACAACACAAGTGCAGTTTAAAATAAATGGAGGGTTCAGGTCCCAACAAGCGCTCATCCAGAGTCCACAGCCAACGCTGCACCTCCTCAGGTCCTGACATCACACACAGTAGCTCTTGAGAAAATGGAAATACAGACAGACAAAGAGAGAGACAGACAGATACAAGGACAGACAGACATATGGACAGATATTCCCCCAGTCACAGAGATGCTTCAGTATCAGAGGACTAGTTTCGGTTCTAGTCAGGGCTGATGCAGCTTCTGCTTCTTTAAGTGAAGTTTAAACACAGAAAAAGAAAATGCAGCTGCTGCTTGAAATAACTCAGTGAGATGTTGTGAGGTGCCTGAACTACATGTTTAATGAGATCGCCTAGCGTCTGCGTCGAACAACTCTCCTACGTCTGCGGACGGCGGAGGACCTCCTGACCCTCCGTCGCCTACGAACGGGGCGAGAAGCCTGTCTGCGTCTGCGTGGCATTGTTACAGAGAACTAGCCTGATGGCAGAAATGGGTTCTATTTACAAACTCTGTGACATCATTGTTTGTGCTTTCTGAAAATTATGATGTCACAGGCAATGGGTCTGGCTCCTTTGATGATGTCACAAAGAGCTTCTCAGACCTTAACATGATTCAGGGGCAAGACAGGTGCCGGTAACGAAAGCAAACAGCACGGACAGAGAGGATTAAACCTTTAAATGTTGTTTGTGCTGTAAAGACATTTGAACATGGGAGTCTATGGGGACTGACTTATTGTTGGAGCCAGACTCTGGTGGTCATTAGAGGAACTGCAGCTCTCAGTGGCTCCATGCAGGCTTCATTTTTCAGCCTTGAAGGTTGCTGGTTGGACACAATAAGGGCAGATTCCTCTGATGATGTCATAAAGAACCTTGATGTCATGGCTAGTGAGGTGGATTCCTTTGATGATGTCACAGAGAAGTCTGTTGTCACTGACAACCTTCATCTTCCAATGTGAACAGTGGATGGTGGTTTGACTGTGAGACATCTCATCTTGATTCAGCCATAAATGATCATGATAATAATACACAGCCTGCTAAAGCCACTGAAAGACGCTTTACAGAGAACAACGATTAACACAAAGAAGTTACTCAGAAAAACAGGGCAGCAGGAAACACAGAGTATGCTTTATAAACGAACTGGAGTACTGACGCTAACTGTGGTGCAAATACCACTGTGGAGTTCAGATGTTCCTCCAGAGGCTCGGTGGCAGTGAAGACACACTGAGATGTGTGTCATTATTCACCTGTGACGCTTCATGTGTTGGTTCTGGTTGAGCTCTAATCCCTCTGCTCTCTAAGGTGAAAAAAAGCTTCTTAATTTAACCCCAGTACCTTGGCCGCTCTGTTCTGCTTCACCAGCTGTGGAACTTTGTATATTCACATTTTCCATCCTTGAACAACATAATCAATTATTTTTTCCTCTTCCTTCTTTCCAGAACAGTGACTTGACTCTGTTTCCAAAACAACCTCCAGCTCCCATCAGTTTCTGTTCCGGTGAGCGCCGTCGTGCCGTTAACACTGATGACACCATTTCATTTCCACCATCGACACACGACACGGCTCACGCACTTTTCTATCAGACACAGCTGAGTGTGCGAGCAGACTCCTGGAGCTTATCGGCCAAATGGAAACAGAGCCACACATTATCATCTTATGATATTATTATTATTATCATTACAGGGGATGCGTTTAATGCCATCTCGCATGACGACGTCCATTTTCCAGCAGAGAGCGAGTTGGCAGCAGACGAGGTGGTAACAACCAGAACATCAAATATCAAAGCGCCGCAGGAATTATTCATGGCTGCCTTCATCAGGGGAGCCATTTCCATGATTCATCAAGTGTAATTTTGTCATGTAATAGAGGAAACGCTCAGTGCCATCAAGGGGATTGAAATTAATCCACAGCAAACGACAGGAAATGTAATGACCATCCTCCATGCCGCACAAATCCACACCTGAAGTCATTAAAAGTTCTATTCAACCATAAAGTCTTAGTTTGTTTTCTGTGGAAAAAAAAAAGTAAAATAAATCCGGCAGCAGGGGGAGGTCAGAGTAACTGTCTCCACTGCAGTCGAAGAATATTCAATAGCAAAACATCAGGCAAGCCAGTGTATATAACAGCATCAGAAAGAGAGAAAGAAGACTGTGAAAGTGTCAAAGCCTCAGTCCACAGAGAAATGCACACAGCCTGTATTCAGAAACTGAGCCTTAAAACCAGCGGTGACTGCTTTGTTGTGATGTCACAACAAAGCAGTCACCGCTCTCAGCCATGCCCTAAGCCCCGCCCACCTGGACCCACCATCAAACCTTGCAGGATTTGGTTTACCTGAAATCTGCTATATTATATATCAGAAAACAGTCAGCCAATCAGAAGAGATTGTCTTGGTTATAAAATAACAGCAGCTGATAACCTGATTGGTTTAGTGACTGTGATGGTGGTTTTCTAGATGTTGAAATAAATCATTTTAGGTTCCAGAAGTCCTGACGGCTGGTTTTAAGGCTCAGTTTCTGAATACAGGCTGTGTGCATTTCTCTGTGGACTGAGGCTTTGATACTTTCACAGTATTAATATAGAACCTAGACCTGCTTTATAATCACAAACACATGGACATCTACCTTTAGACTGGATGGGACCTTTAATTAGCTTGTCTGTCTCTCTGACGGAGAAGAAAAGAAACCTGGAGATGGTTAGAAACAGAGTCATCAGGTTTCTCATGCTCCACATATACAATCATTTCTACCCAACGAATTCCTCCCATGTTGAAGGTAAATGTTGGTGGAAAAAATAAATTAAATAAAGAACCAGAGCCTTAAACTGTCTTTTATTACACAGAGCTGCTTTAGAAATGAGAATGGAGAGGTCTCACTCTGGTGCAGACTTCTTCACACTTATTGCAAGAAAAATATGATTGTAGGGTTGAAAACATGGTTTAGAGGATGGACTTTGAAGTGTGTGTGTGTGTGTGTGTGTGTGTGTGTGTGTGTGTGTGTGTGTGTGTGTGCGCGTGTGTGTGCCTGCCGGCTGACAGATTGGCCTGCTGTGTGTGGATGTATTGAACATGGAGAGCTCAGTTGGGGCTCAGAGGCTGCTGATCGATCGACGAGGATCTGCAGCAGAGAGGCTCTTTGTTTCTGTTGGACTCTGCTGACAGCAGGACGCTGCTGCTTCTCACAGGCTCCGCCCACAGTGAGACACACTACAACTGCACCACCGATCATACACTCCTCATTTATACATGGTCTGTATCCAATAAATGAGGATTTGTTGGCTTTTCAGCGAGCCCTCATTTAATAGTGCCTCCTAAAAGGACACATGACTCCTAATAAAGGATTCCTACACAACTAAACTGCTTCAGCAAATACTTTTTATAGGAAACATAATTGACTATTTATTTTATTTCAAAGAAATTAATAAATAATAAATAGCATATAAATAAACAACAATAGTCAATTCATTGTTTTTTTGTGATTCAGTATGAAATGAGGCGCTTCCAGTCTTTGACCTGTTTATATTTCTTAAAGTGTAACAGTAAATAAAAGTAGAGCTAAAATTATTAGTCAATTGACAGCAAATTGTTTCGAAACTATTATTACAATTCTTTAAAGCTCCATCCAGTCTAAAGGTAGACGTCCATGTGTTTTTGATGATAAAGCAGGTCTAGGTTCTATATTAATACTGTGAAAGTATCAAAGCCTCAGTCCACAGAGAAATGCACACAGCCTGTATTCAGAGACCACATCATCACATCAGTTCAGCCTCACAGAGAGAGAGGACTGCTGACTGTGAGGCATCAAGGAGCAACATGGAGACGACACACTTTCACATTATGGAGGCAGCAGAAGGCTAATTAGATGTCAATCAAAAAGGTTAAACTATCAAAGTGACAGGTCAGGATAGAACAAATCCTCACTGCCATGACAACACATTTATTAGTGGAGGGCGCTTTAAGATGAGTTTCAGTTAAATACCACAAAAGTCAACACTGAGCTGCAGCAGGATGGGTCGACTCTGTCCATCTTTAACTATGACGACAGTCGTTTTCTGACCTTTAAAGAATCAGAATCAGAATCAGAATCAGTTTTATTGCCAAGTATGTTTCCACATACAAGGAATTTGTGCTGGTGATTGGTGCAATTGAGGATCAGGGGGATCAGTGACAGTGGGGCTCTCTAGCCTTGTTGATGAGGCTGATAGCAGACGGGAAGAAGCTATTTTTGTGGCGAGAGGTTTTGGTCCTGAAGGACCGCAGCCTCCTGCCAGAGGGGAGTGTCACAAAGAGTTTGTGTCCAGGGTGGGAGGAGTCAGCTACAATCTTCCCTGCACGCCTCAGGGTCCTTGAGGCGTACAGGTCCTGGAGGGACGGAAGATTGCAGCCAATCACCTTCAGGTTCAGTAAATAAGATTTTTCAACAATAATACAGCAGCAAACAACTATTTTCTATGTAATGATATAGTGGAGTAATGGCAATGGCGTCCTGAGTAGGGAACGAAGCCACACCCCCTCTGTGTGTGTTGTAATTCTCTGGTCTTTGTTTTGGTAGCTCGTCTGGTAGTGTGTGTGCATATAAGTGTATCCTATTCCCTCCCTGTTAAAGCGTTGGCTCTCTCCATGTTCATAAACACACAGGCACTGCCCACATGCGAGGTGGCACAGTGCAGTACGCAGTGTTTAGGTGAAAGTGTCCTCCACTGAAGAAACCAAGTCTAAAAACAACTTTGGCAAAGAAAGAGACGACACCAGCTCAACTGGCTCAAATCCATCAAAACATCCATGAAGTTTTAAAAGTTTTTAAAGTCTCCGTCAGTTTAATCTGTTCAGTTGGTCGCAGTGGATCAGTCCAAGGCTGAATTTCTTTCTGTCTTTACTGAGATGGAGAACCCTATGAGCTGCTAAAGGTTCCAGCTGGACTCAGACCTGGTTTTCTTCTCCACTATGTGTCAGTAACTTCATGCTTCATAATGTTACATGTCTGTTTTCGTTAGTGACGGCTACAGTAACACAATAACGTTAGCTAACTTGCTGTTACCAATATTATGAATGTGTTCTGCAAATGTTGCTATAGCTAGCCGGTCAATTGTGGGCAATGCTGTAGCATATTACAGCAATGATAGCGCAGGCTAATGGATGTAGTTAAGATTGTTTTTGTTGGCTCTTGTGTACACAGGGTAACTTTATTCAGTTGTGCCTCTTGTTGTGTGTTTAGTGACACTTTCACTGAGCTCCATAACAACTTTGCTAACCTCCCCTAACTGAAGGGGGGGTTGTTTGTTTCGGTCTGAGACGCTGGTGTTCTAGTGCGACATCTAATCGCAGTGTCAATCATTTACAGAACCTTTAACAGTGTTTCAGTTTAGTAGCCTACATCTAAAAGCTCATTAGACTCAGGATGTGAACCCATCTCTGGTGTCAAAGTCCCAAGATTCTTAGGTCCAACCATCCACCCTCACAATCTAACCATGGCTTCTGTGCAGAGTGAGGATGTCACACTTCCTTGGCCAATAAAAACACTGGTGGTGAACATAATCTGAGCAGCAATAACGTGCTACAAAACAAAGAAGTGGGGTATGAAATATTTCATAGGGAACAGGGCGGTAAGAGGAAGGACTGTCTCTAAGGTTAAAGTAATGTCAGATTGGTGTGATGGAACCATTGGTGGCCCTGAAAATGGGATTAATAGTAATAATCCCATCACTGCTGCTCCACATTCTGGTGAAAAAATCAAAATGATTGTTTTCTAGAACGACTCAGAAACCTTTTATCTTTTCCTTCCAGAAGGACAAAGAGATTTTTGCATCTTAAACGAACCACAGCTGACGGGGTGAACGTGGAATCATTTGGTGTGTCAGTCTCCAGCAAAATCTGGGAGGTTCCCTGCGCTGAAATTTCATATCCAAATAATACATGTTGCATTTTTGCAGGTAATAAGATCAAGAAACATCTCCATAATTATTTCAAACAGTGGCAGAAGTAAAAGAGAGTGAAGGTGCACTGGGAGCCTGACCTATAAAACCAGGTTTTCTGTAACACTGTGATCCTCAGTGCTGAGAAAGTGGAGCATTGGGCCTTCAAAGCCTGTTAGAAAAGTGTCACATGATCCTTTTTTCCCAGAAGACGCAGTTTCACAGGTTGATGTTTTCTACCTGACAGGTGTGTACATGTTTGGAGAGTAAAAGACAAACACAGAGCAGAGAGCTGAAGTCAGCTTTAATAATGTATCTCCGAGGCTCGACTGGTTCATCGCCTGCGGGGGAATCACCGGCTCGTCGACTCCACCCACATGCAGATGGTGGAGTCTCTGTGGAGGCTGCCTCCAATTAAACCCCCCCCCCCCCCGAACAGCCATATTAAACAACACACACCGTGGTCAACGCTCCCAGATGGTCTCAAAATGTCTCTGTTGCCAAATTTGGCAACAGTGAGGCTTTCAGCTCGACTCCCACGAGACTGAGAATATCAGTCCATTCATCACTGAGGAGTTAATGCAGAGACTGAGGACCTCGATAATCTTCAATGGGGGGGGGGGCACACCAAAAGACACACAGAGGAAGAATAAACGCTCGTCGAACGTTCAGGCTTCAAACAGACACGTTGTGTGATGAGTTACTTCATATCAGAGAGGACTCACAAAACAAGCACTTAATGTTTGTGGAGGGCAGATGAAGATTCAGCTGTAATTGATTTGTGTTTGACTTTCACTCGGAGCAGGCGTGAAGCCGGAAATGAAATCTCTCAAAAAAAAAAAATAAATAAATAAATAAAACACACACTCACCGTCTCCATCTCCTGAACCGGATCCAGGATCTGTGAAGACACAAGAGACACAACAACTGTCAGTTATCACTGCTATCAAACACACATTCTTCTGTTTCTTCCTCTCTTGTTGTTTTAGTGTTTTCCTGGATTTTTTTCAGACCTGTGGTTTGGTTTGGTCTGTTCTGTTTGTGCATCTACATGTACATTTCTGCAGAGTTTATGCTGGTTTTCACGCCGCCTGGCTGCGTTTCTCCTGTGAACTGTTGCGTCTGAATCTCAGTTTCCACCTCAGCTAACTCACCATCAGCCCGAGGAGGTCGGGAGATCAGAACAAACAGCTGCTCATCCTGCTGATGATGCATCAGTAAGCCTGAAGATTTTTTCTGTTCTTTTGAAGGTCCATATAAGTGTTGATATCCATAAGAAAATATATTTGTGGTTTTAAGAACCAAAAATCTCCTCTCAGGCTTCTCTCTGGAGCTCTAGTAACAACAGGTCAGTCAGCCAATCAGAAGAGAGGATCTGAGGCTCTGACTGTTTTCTGAGTCATCAAATTAAAAATATAGCAGATTTCAGGTAAACACTCAGAGAAATCAAATCCTGCAAGGTTGGATGGTGGGTCCAGGTGGGCGGGGCTTGGGGCGTGGCTGAGAGCAGTGACTGCTTTGTTGTGACATCACAAAGTTACAGAAGTCCTGACGGCTGGTTTTAAGGCTCAGTTTCTGAATACAGGCTGTGTGCATTTCTCTGTGGATTGAGGCTTTGATACTTTCACAGTATTAATATAGAACCTAGACCTGCTTTATGATCACAAACACATGGACATCTACCTTTAGACTGGATGGAGCTTTAAGTTGTTAATATACATGTAATTTTATATCTACACAAGTTCCAGATTTAGCTATAGAAGACCTAGCCTGTTACATCTGTCAGTCATTTACATGCTCATATCCAGTTTAATCTCTGTACACAACAGAAACGTAAACACAACAGTGGGTTTTTATTGGAGGTTGATGTCTGGAAACATTTTCATGATGAACAACTCCACCCTGCACATCCAGCCCAGGCCCCCAAACTATCCAAGGTTTAGAACCTCCGACTGATGTTTGACAAGAACTAGTTTCAGTATGTAATCACCCCTAAAACCAAAAACCTTCTGATATTGATCTTTAATTTAATTTAACTTTGAACTATTCCTTCAAAGTTAACATCTTCCAAACAGTGGCAACATGATCATCAGTCCCCAGTAGATAATCAAACTGACTGGATCAAACTGGATCAGATCAGATGTCAGGCTGGACCAGGTCTTTAATGTTTAATGAAATGAATAACTGATAATCACATACATATATCGTAATCTCACCGTACACAGATATTGCAGCAGGTCTATGGAGGCTTGTTGGCGTCTTGGCGCCTCGTTGGCTCAGACCTGCAGCTCCATCAGGAAATGGACTCTAACAGTAAAATGTTGGCGCAGAAGCCTTGAATTAAGAAATGGACGCCATGTTTAGACTTCCTGGCACGCCGCTGCTGCTGCATTAAGAAATGGACACCGGCTGCTTTGTTCAATCAAATTTCACCTTTAGCTGCGGCACTTCTTTACAAAGTCATGATGAGAGGGGTTTTTGGGGGGAAGGAGGGAGAAATGGTCTGAGAGAGAGAGTGCGGACATGTTAATGACTCTGTCAGGACGATATTGACTAAACGTTAAGAGCTGAGTTTCAAATTGCAGGAGGAACTCTGCTTTAACCTCTTCAAACAGAGGAAACCTCCTGGTGTGGATAACGTTCATCTACTATTGAGAAAATCATTTCAGTTGAATGTTTAAGCGAGGAAGATTGAAGCTCTTCTTTTTTATCCTGGTGGGACGTCCTGATGAGGGGCGCTGATTACTGAACATCACAGACGTCTGTATTTGTGTCGTGTTTGTGTTCTCAGTTGTCTGATGTTGATGTTAATGTCTCATATTTGCACATGAATTTAATAAAATAAGAATCTGAATAAGAGGAAGACAAATCCCATGATGCTCATTTAGTCACAAATGTCAAGGATTTAAGATGAATGTGTAAAGATCAATCTGAGACAGAAACAGAGGAGAGAAGTCGGCCGGAGCAGGACAGAAGAAATATGTACAAATAACAAATAATTCAATTTTTGTTAAACTAGATGATAAAAAACAAATCTTCCTGTCTTCCTGGTGTGAGGAGGGTCTAACTGAGCATGTGCAGTATGAGTGTCATCGCTCTAGCATACTTCTGATTGGTGGAATAAGACCTGTTGCACCTTTCCGTTGTTGCAACCGTCCCCAGTCTCACCTCCAACATAATTCAGCGTTAGTCTACATGTGCTGTGTTTGAATTCATCCAAAATAGAGACGTGTTGTTTCTGATTGGTTCAAACTTGACAGTAGGGAGGGATACCTGCAGGCAGGAAGGACGGACTGAAGGAAAGGGATTAGACAGATAGAATATATAAAAAATAAGGCTTCCGGTGTTTTAAATTTAATCCAAGAATTTCATGCATCTGATAAAAACAAACTGAAACTGCAGAAAACGCCTGCAGCACTGTTTTACTCTCATCAGTCCTGTATGAGATGGAAAAAATATGTCCAAACATCATGAGAGAATATTTAACTTCAAAATCACAAAGAGCTTTTGTAAGAAGCATTTAGTTCATTACAGAGAGGTCACATTAACTCTGCTGCAGCTCAACAAATCAACCAAACCTCTCGAGGATTAAAAAACTGAGTCTCTGTCGCAGCTGAGGAATCAGACGCTTCAGCAGCAAAGAGTCAATAAAACCTGCTGAGGAAATTAAACATGGCCGACACTGTGTTTACTGAAGCAGCCTGAAGCTGTGACTGCAGCTCACTGCTTCTTCTGCTGCAGTGCACACATGGTTTGTCCTGGTGACTCTGATGTGAAACATAAGGGACAGAAAAATGGACCAGGAGTGAATCGTGACTCAAATCACAAATTTACCTTCACTTTTTATATTTTTTTATTTTTTGCCCTTTATGCCTTTTTTTGAACGTCACTGATCTCGTCAGCCATGAACAGAGGCAGGTGTTACAATTGAATTTATTACAACAAAATAGACCCTTTAAAAAAAAACGATTCAAAATGTTTCAACAAAGGCAAACACAAAGGTCACCTGTAACCTAATTCCACGTTCAATTTTCTGCCCAGGTCACGGTGGGAAACATGAGGTTTCTCAGAACGAGGGCAGAACGTTCACTGTGCTGTCAGTCGCTGACAATGACAGGACGAGCTTTTGTTTATCTGCAGCTTCATTTAAAGGGTCATTTCACACCAATTCCAAAAAGAACATTAAAGTTCAGTGTTGACCTCTGGAAAAACTATCTGCATGGCGATTTATGATGAAAGGAGAAATAAGTGAGAAATAGCAATTTCACAAAACAGTTTTTGCCTCAGATTCTTCATTAACATCATAAAACAAACACTGAGGAAAAGTCAAAGGATCACAAAGCTATAACGACTCATCCTAGATGAGGCTGTGAATGTCTAAACCTGATTTAATCATAATCTATCCGATAGTTGCTAAGACATTTCAGCAAAATCACAAACATATCGTTCAGCCCTAACTGGGACCATGACGGTGATAATCCCGGGAACCTGGTGTAGTTTCTGTCTGCATCTGTTTGTTAACCTCAATAAACTAAACGTGTGAGCTCAGTGCTTGGTTGGCAACAAAAGCAGAGGACAGGAGGGTCCTGGTCCGACCACCCAGGCAGACTCAGGTCAGCCCTGCAGCCTTTTCTTCCAGATATGCTGAGGCCTGTTAGTAGCTGGTGGATAAATCCCCCAGAACCAACAAATCGTTTTACCAACACTACCTGTGCTGCAGCAGCTAAAGTAGTTTCAGGTCACGCCCTCACTTTCCACCTCTCTACATGAATGACCTTTTTCCTGCACGGCCACTGAATGTTGGCGAGAGGTGCAGCATCGTCCAACATGGACGTCACTCCTGAGGACACTGGTGTGGATGGTCTGGTTGACCGGCATCTTCCCGCTCCAGACATTAATGTCTGCTCTACAACTGCTTATCTCACTTTTCTACCAAACAGCACGTGATGTAAAAGTAGATAGTTGGTCCCAGTTTGTCCACAACAACCAGGTTTGTTAAAGACTCTGATGAAGATCAAGTTTTTAACCTCGTTTACGTCCACATGATGTTTTTATATAATAAAGACACATGATGGGTGAAATAATCCGTCGACATGACTGAGTGTTTCCACCTTGAACTGCAGTGAACCAATCACAGTCTCATACAAACAGATTCAGTCATAGAACCTCAGGAACCAATCCTGTCAACTTGTGGGGACGGGGGTGGGGCTAAATACACCTGAAACCATGTCAGTACAGAGAGCACAACCGCTAACACTGTGTCAGCCACTGCCAGTTACAAGCTAAACTCAAACACTAAGCTCAAACATGAGGCTGAGTCTCTCTGATGTTTCCTCCTCTAACATCTTCATACTCTCTGCTTTCACCTGGACACCTGGAGCCAGCAGGTGGTGGGCGGGGCCAAGGCCTGATCCAGGTTTCTCAATCAGGAAGTCAGAGTAGATGAGCTTCAGTTTTTATGTGTGAAAATATGTTAAACAAAATAAGAATCATAGCAGAGGTTCTTTACTTTAAACATAGAAAACTGAGGAATAACCTTGTGCCAAAGCCTCACAAAGTTATTAAAAGTTCTGGTTCTGGGAGGCCCGAGGTTAAGGAGAGAAAGATTCATTAAGTCACATCTTCTTTTTATAAACTAACAGTGTGAAATCAGCTGCAGGCGTCTCTCTCACCCTCTCTGTCTTTCTCTTTGGTCGACAAACCAATAACAACACAGGTTTTAAAGAGTAATAACTTCGGCCTCAGGAAGATGTGGAGGGTCTGACCTTTGGCTCTGGAGCTAAACCCATCGCTGACCTGTGATCAGATCCCAGCGAGGAGTTCTCAGCTTTCCTCCCTCCTGTAACCTCACAGCGGGCTCCCTGAAAGCAGCCGACTCTCCGCATTTCCTCCTCATCTCCTGCTCAGGGAAATAAACTCAGCCGAGTATTTGCGCCTCGGTTCACAGCCGCCAAACTCTCCAATTACAGGAAGCATAAATCTCAGGGAGAGGAAATTGCAGAAGGACAAGAAGGAGGCAAGGGAAGCAGAGGGCATATTGCAGCTGCACGTCCCCGGTGTAACGGGTAATAAGAGCAGAGCGCTGGGCGGTGCCTCCTGGGAAATCAGGCCACTGCCCCTGCAGATGGAGTTGACCGCCACCACCAACACCACTGCTGTGGTGTTACTATAAGTTTCCCAAATACATCTCTTAAGAGTGGGATGAGGATATAAACCCTGACTGACTGGAGAGACGCCTGAGTCAAGAGAGTCCACTGGGTGATGAGATAAATGCTAACCTGTTAGCGCTTTGTGTCTGTCCGTATGAGTCTGATATATGGCTGCTGATCATCCAGCTGTGGAACATTAAACCTGCCTCATGACAATAACCCTCACATACAAGGTATCTGAGCGTTTAGGAACATATTGTATATCCACAGGTACGAGGACACCTCCGTACATTTAGTCTTTTTCCTGGTTTCGGCTTCTTAGTTCCATCCATTTGCCAAAACACTTATCCTTGAAAGCTGACAGTGGAGCAGCAGGTTCATCTGGCTCAGAGCCTCGCTTCTGATCACACAGAGAGAAGCCTGAGAAAGGACTACACTGAGATATACAACATATCTCCTTATGGATATCAATACCAAACACACGGAAAGAGTAAAATATGGACCTTTAAACTAACCTTTCACTGTGGTCCCCTCTGAAATCTCTGACAGACTCTGGAGGGTCCTCAGACCACAGTTTGGGAACCACTCAGCTTTGGGGGTATTTTAAAGGTCCTCATCCACGGCTCCTAATTGAAATTGATCTGTGGTTGATTAACTGGTTCATTCTCTGAAATCAATCTGACTGATGGTGGCGCTCCAGGGTGTAGAGGGAAAAGCTGGGTTGGGGGGGGGTCAACGTCTGGTGTTCAATTAAAAACATAATGAGAGTGAACTTAGACGCTGCAGTAGAGTGTAATTAAAGATATTAGTGAGACACTTCCAGTCACACCACAGGACAATCAGCTGGTCCTGAAGCTGCAAAGTGTGAATGATTCCCTCTGCCATCAGTCTGTCTGTTCACTGCCGTAAATAAAAAACCTTGTTCTGAAGCAACAGCAGGGATTTAGCTCCCTGTATCACTCAGTCACCAGGCTGCAGGTCTGAGCTGTGACTGAAGGGCAAAAGAGGTCTTTCATGCTCCTGCCATTCACTGGTATTTTCAGGACAAACGTAGGCGGCTCAGAGGCGTCATCATGTGACACATAGGTGGCGCGACACATGTACTAGAACACATTTATTTGACCCTTGTACGGTGGCCCTGAGGGCTCAACACACAGCACATTCAAATAAACAAAACATAAACAAAAAAACCCCAAAAACTTAATATAATAATTAATTAATAATTAAAAATAATAATTATTAATTGATAATAATAATTATTAAGCTTAACAAACTTGAAAAATACAAGAAGATATTAAAAATACAAGAATAAACTACACAATTATTCATATTTATTAAATGTGCTTTATATTACTTAATATAATTAATTACATATTAATTAAATTATATGAATATTAATTAATTAGTACAATACAATGTTAATGATAAACATTTTTGGCCACTCTTACCCCCCCCCCAACCCAACCAATAATATGTAAATTACAAATTATAATAATAATAAGAATTTAATCAAATAAGTAAATAAGTAATATACAATGAATTTTACATTTAATGGCACAAGTTTAAGCCATTAGCTGTGGCTCTGTGATGTTATTCAGTATTAAACAGAAGCAGGTAAAATCAGTAAAATCCCTCAAACTGAGGCGGCAGCAGACGTTTCATCTCCACAGTGACTTAGAAAAGGTTGTTCGGTTTTTTTTTCTGTGGGTGAACTGAGAGTTTATCTGCATCTCAACAGTTTTGTTTCATAATTACGTGTTTGTGACCTGATGACAGAGAAACCAGCCACAGGTCCCACACACCCTTCCACTGGTCGATACCGCCACCACCAGCCCACCCCCACCCCCGCTGACCCTGTGTATTTCCGGGCAGACTCACCGGCGGAGCAGGGGCCATCGGACACCCGGGAGATGAGCCTCTGCTGTTTGCAGGACGCCTGTCGCCTGTAGCACTCGTTCTGGTAGGTGTCTCCGTTGGAGCCGCACACAGGGATGTAGTTTTTGTGACACTGGAAATCAAACACAATCAAATGTTAATTAATTTTCAATGTGACCGCTGCTCACATGACGCTGGACCAGCTCCAGACCTGATGGCGGTGGAGCGGCTGAAAGACTCGGCCTGGGTACTGAACCTGCACCTTTGAGTACTGACCATGTGTTAATGTAATGGAGTATTTTAAATGTCAGACACTGGCCGACACTGAGCTCTGTTCTTCTTGTGTCCGGTTATTTCCAGACATTTCCTTTTAGAGCAAACGACACAACGACAAAAGGTGGTGATCACTCTTTGTTTTAAAGGTCTCTCATCTCCAAACACTTCCCAAGAAGTTTCTGGGAAAAACTGCAGTTTGGTTCTAATTATAGGGCAAACAGAGGAAGGTCTGAGACAGTCGTTTAAGTTACAGTTATTTCAGTGTAAAAGCAGTTGTTAATTTTCAGAGGAATTTCCTTGAGAGAACTGCTCCATTTAAGCCCAACTAATTTACAATTGTTAGTAATTATCGTTACAGCAGAACAAACATTACACACATTGAACGGTGTAATCCTCAGGCTCTCTGTCAGCGTTGTTTACTTTTATTGCTGGCGCACAGTGAACCTTGGGATAAGTTGGGCCATAAAGGATCAGAAGGACACATCTGACAGCTGCATTTGAGGGAGCCTTCGAAATGGGACAGTCTAGTTGCGCCGCTGAAACATAATCTGTCTTCAGATTCAGCCTCCGAAGGATGAGGCCCCTGAATTGTCACAGCTCTCACAGCTGTTTAGGTCTGTGGAGCTCTTTGTGACATCATCAAAGGAATCTGACCCAGCACCTACATCATGTCATTACAGCCTGGTACAAAAACAGTTCCGGTCTCCAGAGCTAATTTCCTCCTTCATGACAACTGTGAATTTTTATATAAATCACCTGTTTACATTTTTTTCAAATTTATGATTACTTGAGGGCGTGGCCTCTTTGAGTGACAGGTGAGCAAGCGTATACCTGCCACAAACCAGCATGCACCAAAGTCTAAGCTCCACACACGCTCCACCTCTTTGCCCATATTTGGATTAGTCTGGAGTTAGGGGCGGAGTCAGGCACCGCCAAGATGGCAACGGCAGAGCAGCTCACTCTGAGCTTCAAAACCGCTCTTCAGAAGCCCATGGGTGACGTCACGGAGGCTACATCCATCTTTAGGGACTTTAAGCAGCGACGGTTGGAGGGACGGCTGCAGCATCACGTGTGTGACGTAGATTCTATCCTGACACCTCCTCCTGCTGCGGCCCCACTGTCCACTACAGGAGAACGCCCAGTCTGCCGTCGTAGACAATTCGGCTGCAACGTTAAGAGGTGTCGAGATAGAATCTACGTCATACACGTCATGCTGCAGCCGTCCCTCCAACCGTCGCTGCTTAAAGTCCCTTTTATTTACAGTCTGTGGAGGAACATGAACATCTGAACATTATTTCATCACAATCCAAACAACAGTTGCTGAGATGCTTCAGTCTGGACTTAAAACGTCAACCTGGAGCTTCTGAAGCCACTCAGCGACGGCACAAACACATCGTCTTGAGGAGACATCGCAGTCCTGCCCTGCTTTTTGACTGACAGGCGATCAGCAGGAAGTGCTGCAGGGAGATCAACTCTCAGCTACGTAAACAAATCAACAATCTCACAGGGTGTCATCTTGACTTACATTTTTCATATAGAAGAAAAAAACAAACAAGCATGACTTAAAAGTGCAAATAAAAGTTTGTTTCTAAGTCAAGTTTCTTTTCTCACAGGCAAAGAAACTTGTTTACACAGGATTGTACAATAAAAAAATGAATCGCTCTGCATTAAATAAAAAAAACAGGATAATTCAGGCAATGAGACATCGAGATGAGCGACAGATGACTTTAAAAGACTATATTATATGATATAAGTCAGAGTTCAGAGGTCAGAGGTCGAGGACACACCAACAGGATTTTAAAGGCAGAAGCTGTTTAAGCTGAAACTAGATATTAAGATCAAATCAATCTTCAGTGGGTGGAGCCAAAAAGCCACAGATGATGTCAGACTGTGGACTGGAGAAGTCTGCTGGTAACAGAGAGAATGTTTTCTAACCCGGAGCATGAAGCTGAGATGGAAACAAGCCGTCAGTTATGTCACCTGTGAGATCTTTAAATCAACGAGCATTAACCATGACGTCAGAGGACGATCAGGAGTTTCTCTCGTTCTGCAGGAAGGTCCGGACAAACCGACCCGACTCTGCTGCAGCTGCCAAGGACACATATCAGCGTTCAGCGATCCATATTCTATTAAGTCGCAGCCATCAATCATTTAGCAGGGATCCCCTGCAGAGACGACCTCAGTGACCTCTGTGACAGCTGGCGCACACTGCACAAACACACAGCGAAGGTTTACACTCTGTCTGACGGACATCGACTCCAGTGACGCCTGCAGCTGTTGCTTTATGGAAATTCATCAATGATAAAAAAAAAAACTCATGGGTGGTGATCAATCGGTGAATCCAGATTCATGAGCTCAGAGCGAGTTCTGGAGCGAGCAGAGATCAGAGTGTAGGCGAGCAGCAGGACGTCCGTTCGCTGGTTATCTTCAAAGCTGCTCACGCTCAGTTTTTGGCAGTTCGTCTCCTTCACATCCAAACTCCAGCCGAGGGAATGTTTTTCTTAGATATGAAGAAATGAAGCATCATCCCGTCAGGGTGCTGCTCCGTCAGCAGTTTGGTGAAAAATACATCAGACTGACAGAGAGATGCTGAAGCAAAAAAAATCTGTCACGACATGGTAATGACATGTCTGTGCTTCCCTGCAGTGTTCACGTCTCCCACAGACTGTGGCAGGTGAACATTTGAGCTTCTTAACACTGTGACGGCCAAGAAACTCTTCAGCAGGTTCTGACAGCTGGTTCCACTTTTGATCTGGTCCCTGGATTCATGAAGCTCCGGCGGTGACACATCGCTGTTCAAATCTTTGATCCCTCCTGGGTTTTTTTTTATTAGTAAAGACTGATGTAGAAAATCTGCAGGCGGAGGCGCACCACCAGGAGAGGCAAACCAGGCAAATTCTTGGGGCAACTTAGGAGAAAAGGGGCCCCGATGGCCCTCATATTGGTACATTTTGCAATGAAAACTATAAACCCCCTTAAACCCTCCATACAGACACTATACAAGGCACTGCTGCTGCCCCAAACCCCCCCTTAGTGGAGTAGTAGCTACAGTCTACTGATAGTCATCACGTGAGGTGTTTAGGGGACATCTGTAAATTGTAGTATCTACCACTAGTCTGTGTGTGGGGTGTTGGGCACAAGACAAAATCCTAAATGTGAATGATACTGGACCTTCATAACACTGTTTAACACACACACACACACACACACACACACACACACACACACACACACACACCTGCTGCCCTTCTGTCGTAATTACAGTCACATTAGAGAGAAATATGGCAGCCTTCTAGACTCTGAGAGGAAGAACAAACAGTCTCATCAGACGCTGCAGAGCGTGGCGTTCATGATTCTGCGAGGATCAACTGCTGTGTCTCCAAACAGCCACACATGAAGTCAGCATCGTTTCACAGCATCTGTGCAGCTCTCTGCTGGAAGTGTGCGGCTCAAAGCCACTTTGCCAAAGCTGTGACAAGTTCAGTTTACCGACTGTTAAGAGTCCTCTTCAGCCGTGAAAACTGTTGTATAACGTGATGGGATCATCAGGGAAATGCAGGACCCAGTGGTTCTGGAGTTAGTCCATATTATGGACTAAAAGTCTGAAGATTTTGCTGCTGCTTCGATTTTGACCCTTACTTTGGGGCGGCTGAGGCTCAGGAGGTAGAGCAGGTCGTCTGCTAATCAGAAGGTCGGCAGTTCGATCCACGGCCCCTCCAGTCCACATGTCAAAATGTCCTTGGGAAAGATACCGAACCATAAATTGCTCCTGATGGCTGCACCTTCAGTGTGTGGGAAAAGCGCTGTATAAGTGAGATTAATTTCCCTGAAATCAGAAAGTATCTCCCAGTCAATGCGCTGTTGCAGTGAAGTGTTATCTATTGTTGTGTCTCTGCTTTGATGCTGTTTGAGTTCAGTCTCAACCTTTCGTTCACTCCAGACGACCCCGCGGTCTCTGCACAGATCTCAGCCTGTCACATATCCACACGGATGAAGGAACCTCGCTAAGACCTAACTCCTCGTCATCTCGGCCAATCAGTGTCTTCGTCCTGATATCAATATCAAAATCTCCTCTTCATCCCTTACCCCAACCAAGCTCGTAACCTGGGTGTCATGTTTGATGAGCAACTATCCTTCTCTGATCCTGTTGCCACTCAGACCTTGGTCCAGGTCATGGTTATCTCCCACCTCGACAGTCTGACAGTCTTCCCCTCACACACAGTGCAACCCTCACAATCATTCAGCCTGATGCTCCTTCTCCTCCACTGTGTTCCTCTAATGAACGTCATCTGTCATCACCGTCCCTGCACGCAGACAGTCTGAGCCCAGGCTGTTCTGGTCTGTGGTTCCCTGATGGTGGAACCAGCTCCTGAAGCCTCTCAGAGCAGGGGCGTCCCTCTCTCTCCTCAGAGAGCTCCTCCTCTCCTCACACCTCCAACACCCTGACATGTCCAACCAGCTCTGACTCTGACTTCACCTGCTCTCCTTCACTTATTAAACAGATATAGAACTTCTCCTCCTGCTCTGAAGCTTCAGTGATGAACCTCGCTGTGAGTCTCTTTGGATAAAAGCGTCTGACAGGTGAGTAAATGTAAATGTAAACTTACATGTGACCTTTAATCTTGCTTCCAAAAGGAGCGTGAGCTGTGACGATGCACCACCTAAGTTGACAGATGAACCTTCTGTTTGAGAAATCTGCTCCACATTCAGTCCTTGTTCCAGAGCAGGATGTGAAGATTGAAGAGGCTGGAGAGAACAGAGCTCATTAACAGCACTTTGAGAAACTCTGTTTGAGTTTCTTTGTGAGTCGGTGGTGACTGAAAGTCGTCTCCTGTTCAGAGAGGCAAATGGAAAAGTCTTAACGATCAGGATATAGACGGATCCCTGCTGCTTCGGCAGAACAGAAGGTTTATTTAGATGGAAATTTAGCAGATTAGTCCTTTAAAGGAGAGACTGCGGAGCAGGAGTGATGAGTTTCAGTCACAGGGGAGGTGTTTGATATTCTGACTGTGCTGCCCTGCCTGCAGGTGCGCGGGTGGAGCAGATGGAAGGAGGTCCATGAGGAGCAGGAGCAGACTTCTGTCAGACTCTGAAACAACTTTGATGAGACTGTCATCTAGACAGACGAAAACACACACGTCAAGGAGTGTGTGTGTGTGTGTGTGTGATGTACAAACTGTGAGTGATTTCCATTCCAGCAAACACACACACACACACACACACACACACACACACACACACCTGCGGAGAAACTATAATATGTTTCAGGCTTATTTTAGCAGTGTGGAGATAAATCTGCTGCAGACTGCTGACTCAGCGTGTCGCTCAGATTTACTCTCCAGCGTTAAGAGGCTCCTTCAGCTCCCCACTGCTTTTTACTTTCATGTGGCTGAAAATACAAAGTGGAAAATTACCGCCATTATTACGAATCATTGTTCACGGTTGTAGGTTCACGGTTAGCCAATCAGCTTTCTTCATCAGGATCATACGTTGAACTAACTGTGGACACCTTTCGGAGGCTCCTTGAAATGTATCCTTTGTTTCCTGGGCAACGAAGGATCCAATGGGTGGATACTTTACTGCCCAACCTCTCCCAAGATTCATTGCACGCTGGTGATGAATCACTTTTCAAAAGCAGAACCTGGTGGACTCTGCAAATAAGACAGCGGTGGAGGATAATAACATCCTGTGTAGGCTCAGTTCAGGCCACGCCCTCGTAGGCCGAGTCCTTTGAAGGGTTCAGCCCCTCAACTGAGATGTAACAGCAGAGCCAACATGGTCTTTAAGAAGTGCTGTGTGTCCGTCAGAGTCCGTCCAGTCTGTCTGAGTCTCCGAGTCTCTGTAAGGTCAAAGTCCTGAACTCTGTACCTCCACAAACCAAAGCACCTCCCTTCAAAAAACAAACTCTAAACATGATCCAGGCAGCAACGATGGAATGAAAGAAAGAAAGAAAGAAAAAGAAAGAAACCTAAAAAACCAGCAGAGGTTGAGTTGTTTCGTCCACCCTGACTGAATTAGTGTGTGAGCGCACACTCATGACTGATAGTGACTCTGATGAGTGGATCAGCATTTCTATAAACCCCTCTGTTGTCCGATCTGGATTTTGGCAGCTGCACAGTCAGAGGACTGTTAAGACTGGGAGACATGTCCCATTCATTCCCAGTGGAAATTAGACTGTTGGTAATTAATGTGAAGAAAGGTCAAGTTTTATTAATGACTGAATCAGTTCTAATAGAAACGAGCTGATGTTTCATTAGTGAAGCTGAAGGAGGTCTGACTCTTAGAGGAACCTGAGGTGACTGGTTGTGTTATTGTTGTGAAAGGTTGTCTGTCTCTAGCTGAAGCCTTCACACTGTTTAAAACTCACTTTCAGATCCGAGACATTTATTTTTTTATTTATGACAGCAAAAAATATTTTGTTTTTTTTCCCATCCAGACAACAACAGAGCAGCTCGAGCTTAAAAACTTAAGACATTTAAACTTAACTAATACTAAACCATACTAGACTTCAGTAACTGTGTAAACCTGTATAAACTGTGAAAACACAGATCAGCTAGAACCTGGTCTGATGTGGTCTAGCTGAAGAAAACCACAGAAAACTGCCATTTGTTTTGTGTTTTCATGAATCGAATGAAGGTTTCACAAATGTCAAACTGTGTTTTAAAGCTCCATCCAGTCTAAAGGTAGATGTCCCCGTGTTTGTGATTATAAAGCAGGTCTAGGTTCTATATTAATACTGTGAAAGTATCAAAGCCTCAGTCCACAGAGAAATGCACACAGCCTGTATTCAGAAACTGAGCCTTAAAACCAGCCGTCAGGACTTCTGGAACTTTGTGACGCCAAGCTCCACCCACCTGGTTTCTCTGAACGTTTACCTGAAATTTGATATTTTTTATTCAATCACTCAGAAAACAATATTTAATTGAAAACACAGGTATGGGACCTTTAAAGTGCCTCTGGTGTTCATCTGGTCCAGATTAGATAAGTCTCGCTGCACTGGTTTTTGAGCTACACCTGAAAAGAAACATATTGTTCATCATGTAACAACAATAATTTAACTTTCCCCTAACTGCTGACCTGGAAGTGGACTTCATGTTGTTATCCTTCCTGTTATAATATGACTTTTAACAGTTGTTTGTGTGTGTGCAGCTGAAGACTCTTGCTGTCTTGCTCCGACAGCTGTGAAACTCCTCTGATCGAGTCGAGCTGCTGCAGCCCGTCCTGTTTGTGTGGACGTGAGTAATAAATGCAGGTTTTGCTTTCAGATCTCATAGCGTGATGGACGTTTTTTTAACCAGCCTCTGTGTGTCTCGTTACTGCAGTGAAGGAGCCGCTCGCCGGTACCTTTGTTTTCCAGAAGCTGGCTGTCACGCTGCTGCCTGCTTTTATTCTGTCATGTTGTTCGGTCAAATACGGCACGAACACGAGAGGCGGACTGGAGGGTAGTTACAACAGAGCAGCAAGCAGCAGGAAGCTGGTTCTTCCTGATGCACGAGCTAAGCTGCAGCTGTGTGAGGCGGTGACAGGTGTTCACTACATGTACAAACAAACATTTAACACTGAATCTGAATCAGTCTGCACGGACGCAGCTGAGTCACCAGTGACGCTGAATCAGGAGATCCTCCCCAGTGAAACACGGTTCGTCACATCCTGTCGCCGGGTTTAAAGGTCCCATATTGTATAAAGTGAGTGAGCCGTCAGGACCTCGGCAACTTTGTGATGTCACAACACAACATTCACCACCCAGTTGGTTTGGCCCTGCACAGGACACGCAATGACAATGAGAAAGGCAGAATATCACCTGGAACTGGCAGACACACTTGAGCTGAGCTCCGTCGTCCCTGCAGACGCCTCCGAATCGACAGGTGGAGTCATCGCAAACCCTCAGGTCACTCTTCTTCTCTGACAGATCTGCAACACAGAGACGACCAGAGGGAGAGGGTTAGACACACACACATACACACAGGACAGACACACACACACACACACAAAGACACACAGACAAACACACAGACACACACACACACACACACACACACACACAGACAGACAGACAGGCGGTGAGCAGGTAGATCAGTCAGGTGAATCAGACCCACACAGACAGCAGCAGTAATTCCTGATCACCCTGAACGCAGCTCAGACAGGTTCATGAGTGTGTGCACAACAGCAGGAAAAGACACCTGAGCTACAGGTGAGTGTGTGTGCTGCCTTTCCACCAGGGAAACAACAGGTGGAGAGGACAGGAGAACTTCAGCAAAGTTTCCTGTGAAACTTTCTGCTCATCCTGAGTCAGTTTCGCTCTTTTCAGTTTTATTACTGATCAGTTAATAAAATGTCACAATGTGACTTATTGACATTTATTCACTAAAAGCTCAGAGAGAGTCGTCTTATCAAACACATACTGGACCTTTCTATCACACACACACACACACACACACACGCAGCTGTCTTGTCTGATAATAACAGGCCTCCACGACTCAAAAATGTGCAGGCGACTTAAATTATCCACATTTTCTTTGAGATAAAAGCCACAGATTCCTGCCTGTGTGTGTGTGTGTGTGTGTGTGTGTGTTTGTGTGTGTGTGTCACAGGCCACAGCTGAGTGTACTTAGAAGAGTTGTGTAATGGCCTGTAATTACTGTTTGCAGACCTCCCCTACTCCTAAAAATGGCCGCTGCTGGCCGCAGTAACAACCAGCCGCAAAAACCCTGAAGCCGAGTGCCTGGGGGTGGGGTGGGGGGTGGGGGGGGACTTGGAGACAGTCACATAATTTCCAGCAAATTTCAGTGTGTTCTGTTTCCTGTTTGCAGGCTTCAGAAAGCCAGATTTTTAATATCCAGACAATTGTGGATTATGCTGAACAACAAGCAGCCTCCAGCTGGCGACAAACAGACACACAAATGAAAGAGTCTCTGCTGCGAGTGTGTGTTTCCAGTCTGAGGTGTGTGTGTGTGTGTTTACACTGCACGCCTTATCTGGAGAATGAGAAGCTGGCTGCTGATATATATGTGTGTGTGTGTGTGTGTGTGTGTGTGTGTGTGTGTGTGTGTGTGTGTGTGTGTGTGTGTGTGTTTGTAGTCGACCCCGGCCTTGTTGTGTTCAGGTTCCTCGCTCTCATACATTTTACAACAGCAGCAGGGATTTGAAATGCACATAATTCCCTCTTTTGGACCGGAGCAGAACTAAGGAAGCCGATGGAGCGTGGCAGCCGCCACCGCCGCCGCCGCCCATGGGCTCATCCACCTCCTAGATCCCCTGAGCCCGGCTCCGTCGCCATGGCCACTAGCCAGCCCCCAGCCAACCCCACCCCCCTCCACTGCAGTTGTGACTCCAGGAGAGATGGACGTCAATACCTCATCATCTGTGTGAGGCCTCCTGTTTCAGATGATGCTCCTCTGCTGCTTCACCTCAGGCAGACTCACTGCTCAGTTACAGCTTCACTGATCAACAACTACAACGCAACACGTGTTACAGCTCAAAGCCAGACGGCAAAGACTTCTATATTCATCAGCTTCAATTTATTTAAAGTTATAATCTGGAAGTTTTCCACATTAAAACGTCTAAAAACCACCAGACCTCTGTTCTACATGTTGCTGAGTTGTGTTCTTACATCATCAAATGTTTTCATCAAGTCTCAAACAGAGAAATCTGTGATTTTAATCATGGTGACTCTCCGTTTCATTGGTCGCCTGTCAGTGATGTCATATCCTCTTTGCTCAGGTGTCAGTGTTGTGTCTCATGTTTCAGATCCTCTTTTTCCTCCTCGGTGGTTTTCAGCTCTGTGTCTGAACCAGATGGAGGATTTTAGTTGTTGACGTATGGATCTGAAGTTATCAGAGAAACAAGCTGAGGAAATGTTACTGACAGCTCAGCTCCAGCCAATCAGAGATGTCCTGTGTCACTGAGGAGTGTCGACCAATCACTGACTTTAAATGCGAAGCATTTTACTGGTTAGGGTTGGCAGGTCAGCAGTCTGATAATGACTTTACGTTTCCACTGAGAGGCAGTTTTTGCTTTTTATTGTTAATCGATTTGTGAACATGTTTCACACATCGCACAAAAACAAAAAAGTCTCATTAATCCAATCAGCTCGAGATATTGTTCAGCCCGATAGGAAACTTCACAAAGACTCATCAGTGAAAAATACTCATTCATTCACTCATTCACCTCCGCTCTACTGGGCTCTGCTCTACGGTAGCCCAGACGGGTCAACACCATGCAAAAGCCACAGGACAAATACAAAAGCAAATGCAATAACAGAACACAAATGCTAAAGCCACAACACAGCATTCGTGTTATTGCTTTTGTATTTGTGCTGACCCGTCTGGGCCACCGTACCTCGGCCCCTGACAACAGATTATTTAAAAAGAAAAAAGACCCAAACCTGAGCTGTTTGACATCAAGTCCAAGGTTTTGTCTCACACACACACACACACACACACACACTGATATCTCCAGAGTGAGGTTTTCATTTCATAGAGGAGTGAAACCTTCTGCTGTGCTGTGCCGCATTGATTTGGTTTTCTCAAAGCGGAGAATTTATCCTCAGCAGACGTGAAGCAGGGGAGGGAGGAGGGAGGGAGGCGGCGTGACATTCATGTAAAATACCAACATCACTGATGCATGATGGGACTTCAAATCCCCACCGAGCTCAGAGACACAAATGTTCCAGTTTTGTGTGTCGTCAGGAGGCGTCATGGACCGACTGAGTAACATCGGCACCAGTCTGTGATTTTGAAACACTCAAGATTTCCTTTCAGCATCGGAGCTGCACAAATATTCAGGATCTGTAACAGGTTACGAGCAACACTCGCAGAGACGCCGTGTGGGACTGCTCCTTTAAAGCGAAGAGGGAAAAGATGGAGCAGCTCCTCAAACCTCATTAAACACAATCAGAACCTTTTCCTTTTGTCTTAATGTAGCTGGTGTTTCTCAGCTGAGCCTCCTGCCGCGCTGCCTAATTACTCCATCTGAATCACAGTCTGCCTCCACCTGACGGAACGCAGGAACCGTTCACACCTGCTCAGCATTCACAGGCTGCACACACACACACACACACACACACACACTGACACACTAATGAGGTGGCTCAGGTGACATCGTGCATAACTTCCTCCGGGGTTTTATCTTCCTAACGTTTATTTGTCACAGAGTTTGTGTCGAGCCGTCAGCGCTGTGTGAAAGATGCAGCCTCCACGTGCTGACGGAGCAGGGTTGTCAAATACACGAAAACTTCACTGGCCTGAACACAAGACGAAACGTTTCACTAATTATGTTTGAAAAAGTTTGGGTTATCTTGATTTGACGACTCAAAAGTTCCACGTTCACAACATCAGATATTCTGCAACACATTATGGGTTGTTTAAAAGTAGTGTTTCACTGTGTCGTTTCATTTGATTCCCTTTTAATCGACCAGGTCTTCAGCCTCCGGTCCATCATCCTGTCTGTTGTCAGTGTTTGATAGTTAATAATCTGCTGATAACTGGCGATATTTAGCTCAGCCCCAGGGCAGGCTAACCGTTAGCTTCATCCACATTTCCTGTCAAACGTCATGCTGATCATTTATGACATAAGTCTTAAACAAAAACTGTAAACTGTCGTAGCTACGTGGGCAGACTGTGTTGCAAAACGGTCGGTTACAGTGAAGTGAAACAACGCTGTAAAACAGACAATTCAGATACTAATTTTTGAATTTACTTGACAGCAGAAAAGACAAGAATCACAGCTGTGACAGAGAAAATGATTCGGTGGGGGTTTTTTTTTTTTTTATCACCGTGTTTCATATTTGTCTTCGAGCAGAGAAAAGGTTTCGACTCTCGTCTCACAGGGAAACTTTCCTAACAGCACCAGGGTCAAAGTGCTTCCTGTTCTCAAAAAGTCGCATCATCAAAAACAGATGTTAAAAGGGAGGGGGGGGGGGTCACATCATAATCAGGGTTGTCATATGTCCAGGCCAACACAGCTGCCTGTTTGGACATTCATACATGAGAAACATATCTGGCTTGTAAAGATCTGAGTATTAGAATGAAATTAAAACGAGCACTGAAGGTGCTTTCTGACAGCGAGCACCTCCGCTGCTTTTATGATCTGATGATATGATGATTTAACTTCCTCCAACTTGTGAGCTCACTGACTGATTCACCTGCTGATCAGATCAGTGAGGAGACACTGTCTGTGAGCAGCTTCAGTTTCTGCTTATCCTGCAAGGTG
Organism: Trachinotus anak; assembly: GCF_046630095.1. Classification (NCBI taxonomy): domain Eukaryota; kingdom Metazoa; phylum Chordata; class Actinopteri; order Carangiformes; family Carangidae; genus Trachinotus; species Trachinotus anak. Next base: position 25,845,458 of record NW_027273863.1, on the reverse strand, counting down.
TGTGGCATCTGCTACACCTCCTCTATTTTAAACTACAGCCACATCCTTTAGCCCCTTTAGCTCATTCGTGTGTCTTTGAGGTCAGAATCCCTTTGAGCTTGGGTGGATGTGAGGTTGAACAGTGCATTGCTGGCCTGTAGACAGAGATTTAAAGCTCCACCCAGTCTAAAGGTAGATGTCCATGTGTTTGTGATTATAAAGCAGGTCGTCAGGACTTCTGGAACTTTGTGATGTCGCAACAAAGCAGTCACTGCTCTCAGCCATGCCCCAAGCCCCGCCCACCTGGACCCACCATCCAACCTTGCAGGATTTGGTTTCTCTGAGTGTTTACCTGAAATCTGCCATATTTTTATTGGATCACTCAGAAAACAGTCAGCCAATCAGAAGACAGGTTCAGATCCTCTCTTCTGATTGGCTGACTGACCTGTTGTCACTAGAGCTCCAGAGAGAAGCCTGAGAGAGGAGCTGTAAAACTACACTGAGATGGTTTTTGGTTCTTAAAACCACAAATATATCTTCTGATGGAGATCAACACTTCAAATTAAACACAGGAGAAGTGTAAAACATGGGACCTTTAAAAACACACACACAAAAAAAGAAACCCTTACCTTTTTTTCCACAAATCTTTAAACACAAGCATGAAAATAACCTCTTCAAACGTCTGGTTTGAAGTCTCCACTGTAGCACAGATGTTATTTTCATTTGTCCCCCGCCTGATGAAAAGCAGATGTTTGTGCCGCACAACGTTTGTAATTCTGTGACAAACAGCAACCCCACATCCGTCACTGTCCACACTGCCACTCTGTGAAGTGTAAAAGCTGTACGGTCCCACAGCACAGTGGTCGTGCGTGGATGTGAGGCCTGTTCAGCCTAAGACAGACTAACCACTGTTCCTGGATCTGCTTTAAACCTGCAAACTGCAGCAGCTGGACGAGTTCCTGTGTGAAGAGCTTTTCTCTGTTCTCCTCGGCTGTTTGAATAAAACATGAAACCCTGACCTCTTCCACCCTTCCTCCTCCTCCTCCTCCTCTACCTTCAACCTTGTTGCTATGGGCAACGAAGTGACGCTGACGTCCTTTAGCATGAATATTTTGGATTTTTTATTCAGTTGTGATTTTAGTTTTTCTTTAGATGTCAGCTCCTGTCACCAGCCAGCAGTAAGTTTACATAACTGTAGATTTTGGAGGAAAATCTACAGTTCTTTATTTTCAGAGACCTGAACCCCTGAGACGAGTCTCCAGGGATCTGAATAGGAAAACATTAATAAAGAAATAGAATAGGGCTAAGACAGTACATTCAACATACCTGTGTTATACTCAGTAGCCATGGTGTTGGCCGTATGAGCACGCACTGCTACTGGATGGGTTGTCATGACATTTTAAATTTAATTTAACACTTTGGTTTGTGATCAAACAGCCTCTCAGAGCTGCTGCTTGGCTGCAGACTCGTACATGTAACCTGTAGAGTTTCATGGAACAATGCTTTTACAAGTGGACGCTCGCTTTGTTTGATGAAGCACATGCACACGTCAGAAATGCTCCTCATCCTCCTGCAGCAGCAGCAGCACAGGCCCAGGAGGAGAAGACCCTGAGAGAGCAAACATTAAAGCTCCTCCCAGTCTAAAGGTGGATGTCCATGTGTTTGTGATCATAAAGCAGGTCTAGGTTCTATATTAATACTGTGAAAGTATCAAAGCCTCAGTCCACAGAGAAATGCACACAGCCTGTATTCAGAAACTGAGCCTTAAAACCAGCCGTCAGGACTTCTGGAACTTTGTGATGTCACAACAAAACAGTCACCACTCTCAGCCATGCTCCAAGCCCCACCCACCTGGACCCACCATCCAACCTTGCAGGATTTGGTTTCTCTGAGTGTTTCCCTGAAATCTGCAATATTTTTATTGGATCACTCAGAAAACAGTCAGCCAATCAGAGGAGAGGCTCAGATCCTCTTCTGTACCTTTAATTAAATAAAGTATAGAAGTGTTAAACATCATGAAACAACCTCAGTGCTGTCAAACAGTAGACCAGTTGAAAATAAAATGAGGTTGGAAGGAATTGAACCTTCAACCTGACAGTGACACTGAGCAGCTGCTGCAGAAGGACCTGCTGTCTAATTGCCGCCCTGCCTTCCTCCTCCTCTTCCTCCTCCTCTGTAACTGCGACTCATTTGTCCAGTTTTGTGTTTTTTCCTCGAAGGCAGATGGAGGCGCCCGGAGGCCCGGCAGACGCTCGGCTCGTTTGGCTTCATCAGCTGTTGCCGCAGACTAATCTTCACCTGGGAAGCCGAGAGTGCAGCGCCGAGATAACAGCTTTGATGTTTTATTCATGTTGGACAGATCAGAGGGGCACAAAGACTCCTTCCAGGTTCATTCTGGAGTCTGACGCCAAGGCAGAGCAGGAAGTAATTGACCTCCAGGGAAGTCTCTATGACACGAGCTGGGTCACGCGGGCCCACTGACAGTTTGGTTTGTTACTACCAAGACAATTAGGCTGCAGACCTGCTGAAAAGAGTTTACAGATTTTATTAAAATATTGCCACAGGTTCCACACACACCCTGGAAACCTGGAATTTTGTTGAAGCAAAAAACCTGATAGCATCTACATTCTTTGACAAATAGATAAATTAATATTTCATGTGCACTAGTCATTTCCCAGATGGTAATAATTTGTACCTTCCAATATCTTCATGTGCTCTTTTGAATTTATGAGATGGTGCAGCTGAGGAGCTCCGATCTGAACCTCATGTCTTATCTCTTTTTTCTTTTCTTTTTTTTTTTTTTTGATCCTACCAGCTTCAAATCTGTGTATTTTCCTGACAAACCTATGACCATAGAGATGACAGAGCAGATTCTAACTCTTAACTACTCTGTCATTGAGGTATTTTTGCATCTTCATAGCTGCTCAGGGTGGGAGCTTGTCATCCTGTGACCTGGTCCTCTGATGCCTCGTCACCGTGTGTGCGCTGTGACCAGATTTTAGACTGAAGCAGGACTTGTTACTGAGCTCGGTGCATGCATGAAATAAAGCTGACCTGCAGTCTGTTAGCTGAGGAAACAGACAGAGCTTTTCACATTCCCACTGGAATCATGCAGCTTTATGAAGCTTTATAGGTCAAAATTTTACTCTTCTTCTGTGTTTTATCTGAAGTGTTGATCTCCATCAGAAGCTATATTTATGGTTGGAGGATCTGAGCCTCTCTTCTGATTGGCTGATTGTTTTCTGAGTGATCCAATAGAAATATAGCAGATTTCAGGTAAACACTCAGTGAAACCAAACCTGCAAGGTTGGATGGTGGGTCCAGGTGGGCGGGGCTTGGGGCGTGGCTGAGAGCAGTGACAGCTTTGTTGTGACATCACAAAGTTCCAGAAGTCCTGACGGCTGGTTTTAAGGCTCAGTTTCTGAATACAGGCTGTGTGCATTTCTCTGTGGACTGAGGCTTTGATACTTTCACAGTATTAATATAGAACCTAGACCTGCTTTATAATCAAAAACACATGGACATCTACCTTTAGACTGGAATGAGCTTTAACATTTACTGCGTTTGTCACTTTGATTTACAATCCTAATGATTCTAGTCGTCATAATTATTAATAAAGATGCTAAACAATGTTTGAGTAATCACAGACAATGTTGCTCCTCTCTCAGTGTTTTTAATTATAATGTAAAAATAAATGGTTATTCTATTCACTCCAGTTTTATTCAAGACATTTTCCCAAAGCCATTTAATACTTTTAAAGCTTCATTTCTAAAACGGTGCACTTATAAAACGTGCAGGGGAAATGAAGAGAGACGTCCTTAAAGCAGCAAAATGCTGTTGATGTTCTTCGCTGATTCACTGCTCGCAAAATTGTTGTTGTTAATGTTAATGGAAAAGCTATTTGCAGACATGAAGCACTTTAAACCATATATCTGGCTGGATTTTATTTGCAGGCGGCGTTCAGCTTTGCCTGACTCGCTCTGCCATTATACAGGTGCATATTATCAGCAGTAAAAGCAGCGGGACGCTGAGCATTTTTCAGCCAATTTGGTTTCACCCAACGGAGGGCTTAGCAGCAGGACCCGCAGACAGGAAGTGGACGGGGATCAGGTTGAGATTTGGCTTCAGTATGCAGATGTGTTTTTTTTTCTGTAGCTGAACACACTGCTGCTCTACTGGCATCACCACTCTGACAAAGCTCACCTGCTTTAAGAGAAACAGTGTTTATTAATGTATTTGTTAACATCTATAACCCGCAGGTGGAAGCCTCCGTAGAAACAGGTAATGAACCAATATAGTTAAACGCAGCTGGAATAATGTAAAATATGTCTTCATAGGAAACGTTAGAGCAAAAACTTGAATGAATAATGAATAAACATGAATAAAGTTTGAACGATGTTCTTACAGCGTCGTTATAGTCTGTTATAAACTATTTATTACATATTTAAATAATAAACATTTCCACCTGTAAATCACAGTAGCTTCAGTTATCAGACAGACCCGGTTGTGGGTTGTGTGCTTCCAGTGGTTGTTTCTGGGTCACCACTCCTACTTTTCTGTGTTTCACCCCGCGCCTTTAAATGAACTGAAAAACTGTAAATACACATGTTGGGAAACGTCACATACGTCGTGTCTGAATCTGTAACGTGCAGAGAGCGCTGCTTCAGATGTTATCTCATAATCATGATGTAGGATCTTATCTGAACGTTTCTTCATTACAAGATGTGGATCTTGTACTGAACGAGATAGAATCAGAAATTCACCGCGCTTCCAAGGAGATGTGAGGTTTTCATGTTGTTTATAATGTTCTCTACATGTGTTATAGACTAGTTCATTAGTTCACCAGTTAACCAGAGTGGTTAGTTACACTGCATGTTCAATACACACGTGCAGAACCTCCCACCAGTATGTGCATTATGTCGGTCCCAATTTTTTCTCACATTGTTGATCCTGCATGTGAGTGTGTGTGTGTGTGTGTGGACAGTGGGAGAACCATGACTTGATCTTTGATACCTATTATCTAAACTGTGAGCAGAGGCCTCCATGAAATGGCCTTCAAGCAGGCTCATTAAAGAGACAGACAGTGTGTGTGTGTGTGTGTGTGTGTGTGTGTGTGTCAGGTGTTCCAGTACGATGGTGTAACTGAGGTGGAGGTGCAGAGAGTCTTTTCTCTGTCTCCCCTTCAGTCAGCTGTGCCTTGAAATCTCCACCTGCTCCCTGCATTTTTCGAGCTGCTGGGTCTCCTGACCTCCCCCCTGACGCAACCTGCCTCCCCTCCCCCCGACTCTCAGACCGCCACAGGAGACCGAGGCACTGAGGCCGAAAACACGAAAAGAAGTACAGAGGAAGAACCGCAGGCGTTTTCATTCTCTGTCTTCTGCGTTTGGAGGCAGCTTTTGTCCTGTGTTGTCAGAGCTGAAGGGGTCTTACTGACGACAGGAAGGTGGACGGTCTCTGCAGACCAAACCTCCACCAGCCGCTTCCCCCCCGTTCTAAAATCCCAACACATGTTTAGAAAAGAGCAGGACTCCAAATGACTAACAGCTCCTCTTAGAGAATAATGAGGCCCAGTCGAGTTGAACAGCTGCAGCTGTCAGGGACTCACATCCACAACTGTTCACTTCACTGTAACACCAACTTCATCATGTGTATGGACAGATGTGTTGATCCAGGGAACAACTGGATTCCTAGAGCAATGACACAGGTCGAGGCAGTGACACAGGACGGTGGTTGTTCATCATAGCTTCCCACAATGCTTCTGTTTACATCGTCTGTCTGACAGCGGCACATCGTCTGAGTGGGGGTGGGGGAGGAAGAGAGGGAGGTGTCCTGTGACGTTGACTTTTAAACAATCAACAGTTATTTTACATTCAGTGTTTCAGAGACCTGACAAACATCTTATTGCATCACCTTCATCAAAAACATTTGCACAGCTGCTATTTTTTAAATATTACATAATATAAATTCTGAACTGTTTCTTCTTCTCTCCCTTTACTGCTGCGTTAGCACCACCGGCTGCCCGTCAGCCGAACAGTGAGAAACCGGCGGCAGGAACGTGAATCATGTTGGCTGAACCTGGACCCACCACAACATGACAGTACCCAGATCACAAAATTAAACTTCTGGCCCAACATATGCCAGGATGAGTCTGGCCCAAATACCTCCACATCTGGGAAGATTCCCACTGTTGTCCTCTGATACTGACTGACAGCCAGAAGACTTAGTCCAGATGTGGAAGAGGCATCTGACAGTCATGCTGTTTATGGGCCAGATTTAAGCTGTGGAACAAGCATGTGGCCCACGTATGGCCCGGATTTATTTTGCTATCTGGGTAAGATAGTTACAAAGGTTATAAAACACTGCAGTTACTTCCAGTCTTTGTGCTAAGCTAGGCTACACACATCCCTGACCTAGTTTTGCACTCATCTGACTTTCTGTCTTCCCTCCTCTGTCTGTGGCCATTGGTCCCTACTGAAGGAGCAAATATTTAAAAAGACCTCATAAATATATAATTTCATAAAAAAAAAAAAGCTCAGTAATTTCCTAAAACAGCTGCTCACTGATGGGGACTATTTTCAGTGGCGGATTAGTCCATGTTTGATGTTCTAGTGTAAATTTGGGGCAGCAGGACGCTCGAATCAAGATAAACTACAGTGTGTGTGTTCATGGTGTGAGGAAAAAGATTAACACACACTGTTCTTGTTACTAGGATACGTTCATTGTCGGTTTGGTTCTGCAGTTACTGAATTTTTAAACCGGAAGCAGCAGAGCAGCTCTCTGGTGATTCGTCTCCAGCAGTCTCTCTCCTCTCTCTCTCCACCTTCAGATGTTTCCATCGAGCACTTGCAGGCTGTAAAAGCAGGGACCTGCTCCACCATCATCACCATCACCCTCGTCTTCGTCACCCCGCTGCCGGCTGTGAACCAACTTGTGTGTTAGCCTCCTCAACTCCCTCCACCCACGCAAACCGCCATGTAATTTGCATAATTATAGCCCCATAACTTCATACAGTATAATTTGTCTCAATACGATGACGGCTGGTGAATTAGCACTGCAGCGAGTGCAGCTCATGCTATGTTAGTGTGTGTTGTTGTTGTATTGTGGCTTTTTCTGTGGCGGGTAGGAGTCGTTATGCAGCTTGCCTTTTGTTGCACGGAGCCACTTCACCCTCATACCACTCTGGTTTTTATCTGTAATCACAAAAACCTTCATTCACTGCTCTCAACTATGAAAAAAGACAACATCAACGTGGAAAGATGTCACTTTCTGATCAGCAGCCGACTCTTCAATCCGCTGAGCTGATGCTGCTACAGGGAAGTGACTGATTTGATCCAAATCCACCTGCGTTGATGTGCAGAAGATCTGATCCTCCAAACCACATCCAGAGGCAGATTTGGCCTCATTAACAGTAGACTGGAAACATGGAGGAGGACAGATGTGGATCCAACAGGAGGTAGAAGAATAAACAAATCTGGACCGGAAGCCGTCAATACGATGTGTTTACTGACAAATGTCTACAATGGGGCACTGCACATTTGAGAGGAAACAACATGAGTGACAATTAGTCATTAGTTTGTGGAGGGGGAAGAGACAAACACAACTAAATAAATGTTACGTCCAGATGATGAAAACACAGTTTAACTAAACAAACTAAATTTGTATGAGGAGGAAAAGTAACTGAAAACATTTACTCCAGCAGTTTATCTTGCACTTCCTTAAAGTTAGGGGAGTCCCAACAGATACATCAACAAGACCGGGTCAAAACCTAGTCTGTGACTGGACCAGGCCATGTTTGCATCCTGCCTGGTTTCAGCTCTTTATCTGTCTGCTCATCTCCTCCTCTCTGTGCTCACATATACAGTGTTTTAATACAGCTGAATTCACAATAAAGCTGTTCTCACCGACATGTTTTTCTGTTTCTGTTGACAACAGAACAAGGTTGAAAAAGTGACTGAAATGTGGCCCATTAAGATTTAACTAACAAGTCATTTCCACGCTGCTGCTAAAATCCTGATTTTAGCAGCAGTGAGTTCACTTGGGTGGGCCGCCCAGGTATATTGATGGGCGTCCAGGTATAATTGGCGACGCATAACAGATTTATCTTTGTTTTTTAATTTGTTCAAAAGTCTCCTCCCTGTAAGCCGACCTTTGCTGTAACAGTGTCTTATAACGTTGGCTTGTCTGTGACTGTCACGTAGCCTCGGCTCCTCTCTCTGTTCAGTGAGTGTGGAGCTTTATTACAGTGGTCCACATGTAGCCTGTACGATCAAAGTATTAGAAAACAGCGTCTGAAATACGCATCCATTCTTTATGGTCAGGTTACTCTAAGCTAGAATATCAATAATATGCTCCAAACGGGGGGCTATGGATGCTGATGTCTATATTTTGACAAGTGCCCCCCTGCCCGGTTACCACCACAAGTAAATCCCAGATCTGTAGGAAACACTGACCTTGGCAATTTCCTGTAGAGGAGAACCAGCAACGTTTGTCTGCATGCTTTTTTGTAAAAATGTCAGTAAAAGTTGTCAATAAAGTTAACAATACAGAAGCAAAGCTTCCATTTGGCAACACTGATAGTTTGCACCAAATCATGTTGAAAAGAGCAACGACCAATGGTGAAACACCTGGCCAGTCGACCAATGGTGAAACTTCATCACTCAGTCAGTCAGTCACAGACATTCGTGTTTACAGGAGGGTTGCTTTCCCCCTCTGGAGACAGCTCTCCACAGTTTGATGCTGAACTCACAAGATTTCTTCTAGTGTGATGAGTAAACAGCTGCTAATGCTAACGTTAGCTACGTAGTAATGCTGGATCCTACATGCTAATCCTTGAGCTTTGGAGACGCTTTGTACAGTCTTTATGCTACGCTAGGCTAACTACATCCTGTCAATATATATATATATATATATATAAAAAGAAAGATGTTTGATATGAGTAAAAGCTCAGTGGATGGTTTTCATTTCCCGAACATTGCTCCAAACTGTATCTGTACTTACTGAATCTCTACAGCGAACTGCTATCTGTTCAGTTAAAAGGTTTTCCTGCTGTACCAGTGACTCTCTGAAGTCTCAGCTGCTTTCATCAGATTTCCGTCTGGTTGTGGTTTGCTGCTTGTTTATCAAACCAACTCAGCTCCTTCACTGAGGTTTTATTCTTCCAGCAGCCGACTGACCACAGCGGGAGAGTTTCAGTCTAAATCTCCCTTTTGTCTTCCAGAGGAGACAGAGCGATGTCTCACGTCAAGCCAAAGCTGTAAAAGCAAATCAAACGCCGCTCACATCCAAACGGCTGGGTCATGTGACGCTGCTTCAGAATCAATGCCAGGGTGAAAAATTTTAACCCGTCTCTGCAGAGCTGTTAACGTGCTGATTTTTGTGATTGCTGAGGTTAAGAGAGAATGAGGTTAAAGACTTAGAGCAGAGACAGAGTCTGACAGATGGTTAAAAAGGAAAAAAAACTGAGAATAAAAACAACCTGAGAGCTGGAAATTGAAAATGCAAATGTGAGCAGATACACAAAACTGAGACGGCGCTCTGCTCAGCTGTCAGGTGTCTTTGACTTCAAGACGGCTGCGTTAAGCGAAATGCATCAGCTTTATAATTAAGGTTTCTAAATGTATTGCTCCTGCCGTGACGCTGAATGACTCTCTTTGTTCGGTCTTTGTATTTCAGGCTCCTCGGGAGCAGTGGCAGTCTGTGACGGATTTTGGGTTGGTTGTGAGCCTTGTGGCGTCCTGACAGCGGCGTCCACGAGGCTCATAAACAGTCCCAACATGCAGAGAGGCCGTCAACAGTCTGTGAGAAACGCCTGGAGGAGGACAAAAGGCCCTCTCAGTCTCTGTTTGGCTCTGTGTGCAGACTCTCTGAAGAGCTTTCCACAGTAAAAGCAGCACTTCACCCCGAAAACAAAACAGATTTATTGCAGGCAAATCACACAGACAGAGCAGATCTGAACACAACCTGCAGAGGGGAAACTCAAAGGCTGCAACCCCTTCAGTAGATTTTAGTTCTGGCTTTTTTATGCTGTTCATGGCCAACACTTTTACAGCAGCAGCCATTCAGTGTATTTACATCCAGTATTGACCCGTGTTTGTTCATTTGTATTGTTTCTGGTGGAGGCTGTCTGAGCAGGATTCAGCTGTAAAACCATGCACAACATTTGCTCTGCCTTAATTTGCATACTTCCTTACTCACCTTGATGTTTTGAGTGCAGAAGTGCGTTCACACTAGGGGTGGGTGCTCTGGCCAAAAGATCATGTGACAATCTTTCTGGTGGAATCGTAATCCACGACCTCAATCATGATCTGCATCCTGTTTCCCCTCAGATTTTATTGTGAAAGTCATGATTCGTATCTCTCTGCTGCTTTCACACTTTGTCCACTCGCTGCTCTTTTTTGCCCACAATGCTGTCTTTTGTTTACAGCTTGCCTCACAACCAATCGCACTTTTTGCTTAGTTGTTACTGCGTATTAGTTTGGACAGCGTTGTTATTTATTTTACGCGGACTCACCGAGGCACCGGAGCGGAACAAGGACTGCTGTCTCCAACCTGCTAAGAGCATCTTGCACTCACGTGGTATGCGCCCCAACCACTCGGCTATCAGGTAGCCCCATTAAATATAGCACCTTTTTAATGAAGCGATCTGTGCGATTCATCTGAAAAGTAGATCACACGCTAAAGTAGGATCGAAGATATAAGATCGTCACCCATAGTTCACAATGACAAGTGCGGCAACATGCGGCGCACTACAAGCACCTGCATGATGCACTCAAGGATCGATGGACACATCCCACCTCAACAGTCGCCATCTTGGCAGGAAGGGAGGAAGTGCCATCATATTTTCAAACTTGTAAACCGCAGCCAAGGAAGCACGACACAGCACTGGCGCCAATGGTGGCCTAATTTCTCCGTCACATGGGCACACACAGGAAAGTTAAACATTAATTCTTGAGTAACGTCTGCAAAGCGGCCAGTGGAGATTTTGACAGGCGGCAGTCAAATGCTGCGATTGTTATTTTCGGCAAGTGCACAACAGCAGAGACTCTTAGGCCAGAAAGATACATAGAGATACAGTAGAAAAGATGCATGTGTGCACCACACAGGAGGAGGAAGATGACCACATTGGACCATGAGGACGATGTTGTTGATGATCTTCTGCTTTACTAAACAAGACTGAAGCTGCCTCTTCAGAACTGCCTGTTGGATGATCGGATAGCTGTGGAGAAAAACCCTCCAACCCAACACCAAACCCTGGACATCACATTTCGGAAACCGTGTCCAACCGACAATCTGACATCACACCCACGTCATGCTGCGGTTGGTGAGCTGTGTGTCACTGGGACTGGACTTCTATCAATGTGCAGCACTATAAATATCCTCCAGGAGAGACTGTCTGACCATGCGTGTCATTATCCCTGTTTTTATACTGTATCATGAGGACATCTAAAGCCATGAACGTCTGCACTAAGGTGTTCTGTTGAGATGTCGCAGACCTTTGAGCCATGCTGCTCGCGTGGTCATTAGCTGCAGCTTTAAACTATTAAACTACACTCACTCAGCACAGTTAAAGTTTCAGTGCAAGTGGATTTTCATGGTGCAGTGAATTTAATGGAAACAACAGCAAACTGGAAGGTCAGGGAAACACATTCACAAATCCCTGACGCCGAGTTGATGATTGAAAACACGTAAAAACACTAACGTTCTTTAAATGTCTAAACATTTGCTCAGAAACGCAGCTTTCACCCTTCATCAAACCCGCTCATCTTCATCATCTGAACCCCAAACTCCAAGCCAACACACTGACAGATTTATATGTGACCCCCCCCCCCACCCCCACCCCCCCTTCTGCCTTGTTGCGAGATTGAATGGATTCTCCCGAAGAGTCGGCCAGGCGAGACTAATCAGGTCCCATTCCAATTCTGGGCACAGCAGAGGAGACCAGACCCCGGTCCCCGAGCTCAAACAGTAAACCAGCAGGTGATTTGCACTTGATGCATTTTAATTGGTGCACAAAGAGATCCAGAGCTGTGTGTGTGTGTGTGTGTCATGGGCTGTTAAATGCATCTTTGCCCTTCTGACTCTCAGGAGCCTTCAGACACTGCTGTGGGTTTAGAGATGCACGAGTTGACCCCGGCTCGAGCTCGAGGCTCTTTGTCTGTCCGAGATCAATGTGGACAGGAAGCTAACCCTGAGCGCTGCGGCGGCTAATGGCTCCACAACAAACCCTGCAGAGAGTATGAGCTCCTGAAGCTCGCAGCGACAAAGGCTGAGGAGGATGAAAGACGGCTGAATAGCTGCGGACACGCATACCAACAGACCACCGTGAGGATGATGTATGACGGCTGCAGAATTAAAACACAGCAGGGCTGAATTATGAAGTACCTCTGGCATGAAAATATTGGTTCAATCAATTCCTGGAGAATAAATAAATGCATGAATCGGCCTCCGTGGGTTATTTTGTCATGCAGAATTCATCACCATCAGTGAGACGCTGCTTTTTAATCCTCTAGCTAATAACAAGAGTGAGGGGACATGAAGACAGAGCTGGGTCTTCAGGTGAGACTGGAGACACACAGCTTGTTTAGACAGTAGCCTACATATTCATCAGGAAAGTGGTGATTGTTTACAGGATTTAGTCATTGAAGAAGAACTCCTCAAAAGATGTGTGAATATCTCTGATATTTCAGGTGTCACATTTCACCTGATCTGAGAAGAACATGAGGAAGGGAAAACTGTAACGAATAAAAACTATGTTAGTGGTGCATTTAAAAGGAGGAAGAATACGTGACTTCATTGAGAGATTCTAATATATAAAAAGGTATTTTTAGTTAGTCCGTGATGGTTTAAGGGATTTTAAGAAGGAAAAACGTGTAATAATTAAATAACCAACATTAAATCCACCCCTGAGTTTTAATGAAATGAAAGCTCTTTGAAGGTACAAAGGTTTTTAATGGGAAAATCCATGGTATAATTAATAAACGATGATAATATATTAAAGACATTTCTCTTTGGATTTCATCATAGTTTAACTGGTTTTACGATGGAAATTAACTAGCTAATATTAAAGCCACCCTCCTGCTTGCACCTTTTTCACAGGATTGAAAAAAGAAGGAAAATGAATCGATTAGTTCAGGGACTTTGATAATAATGAGGCGTTTTTAATGATTTTTTTCAGATTTTAGAGGTTTTTAAGAGACAAACATGAAAATTCAGGAACATTTACAAAATAACTTTAAAGCCAACTATGAATTAAAACCTTAGTTGAACATTACAGCTGCTTTTTCATGGGTTTTAACTAAAAAAATAATGTATTCATTATCATTGGGTATATTAGGTATAGTCATAAATTGGCCTTCCACCTGGTTGAGGAGGTTTCTAATCACTAATGCCACCCCTGAGTTTAAATCTTAATAAAAACACAAGGTTTTTTTGAAGGATTTTCATAAAGTGTTAAAGGAACACTTAATAGATTAATTAATAGATAAACATTTTAAGGAATTTGTATGGGTTTGATTAAGAAGAGAAGAAGAGGAAAAACCCATTAAAACCAACCAAAAACATTAAAATTCCCACTTAATCTGAACCTTCATTAAAAATCAAAGCCCTTAAAACAATGTCAGAAGTGTCTTAATGTTATTAAACACCACAGTATAATCTATATAATCTGTAAATTAATCCATTAATTTTTCCACATATAAGGACTGTCGTCTTTGGACAGATAACTCATTTTTCATTTTGTGTTATCAGTTTCCTCATTTGGTTGGTATCTCACTTTGTAAACAGCTCTTTAATATTCCCAGTCAGCTGACGTTAACAGAGGTCTCATCTATCCTCAGCGAACTGACAGGGAAACACTGGTCCACATTCAGCTCGTCCAGCCATGTCTCACACACAGGAAGCCCTTTACACTTGAGCCTGATTATGGAGGAGAGAAAATGTGCAGAGCAGCGGTGGAAGCTAGCAGAGGCAGAACGTGGCTAATGTGGATGAGTGCTCGTGGTTTTCTGAGACCCAGAGGCTGAAAAACAAAGACGACAACTCCTGCTAATGCGGACACAACATGGTGGGAGCAAGGCGCCGGGCTTCTCCTGTTACCATGGTGTTTACCACAATGCCGAGCTCCAAGCAAGGGATGTGGTTTCACCAGGAACAGAGAATATGATTAAATGAATCCCTAGAGGCTGCGGTGTCGACATTTGAAGCTGCAGTAATCAATATTTTTATATTAGCAAAGGATCCAATGAAAGGTGTTGCTCATAGTGACAATATCTGCAGCTTTTCAGCCACTTTTAGCTCCTAGTCTTGGCAGACACACACAGTCAGAGAGCAGCTGGTGAACACAGTGGAGCATTTAGCAGCTGAAGAGCCGGATGGTTCCCTCAGGAGGTGGAGGAGACCAAACACAGAGCAAAAAGGGGGGGAACACTGTTGTTACTCTCTTCTGTGTGTTTTCTGTGGAGCTGTGGTTCTCAAACTTTTTCCTGACACACATTAGACCCTAGTCTGAGAAGACTTTGTTCCAGGGTCCCCCATCTGATAAGATTTCTGCTGTTTTTAAACCCATGATTAAAACAGTCACACATTCTGTCCTTGTGATCAGTTTATAGTGAAAATAATTTCTTCCTTGTTTTTGCTAGGGACCTAAGGAACTCCCTCAAGGACCCCTGGGGATCCTTGGACCCCACATTGAGAGCCATTGCTCTAGAGAAGAGTCTCTACTCTGTTGAACTTCAAAAACACAGGTCACCAGAGGCATGTTACAGAGTGATGTGTCTTCACTCACAAACAATCTTTGGCAGAGTTCAGTCAGCGGCTGAAGTTTCACTGGACACATTACATCATGATGATGTAATGTACCGCTGCTGATGTCACTCATTTGAACTGGAGAAAGACACGGTCAGCGGAACGAGAAGCTGCTGATGTTACCTGCAGGTTTTCTACATCAGTCTTTACTAATAAATGACAAAAATAAATAAAAATAAAAAACTTGGGAGTCAAAAGGTTTAATAAGAGATTTGTTAGCACCAGGTCCCATATTTACACTTTTCCTGTGTTTTATTTGAATTGATATCCAGGTGAGTGAGCCAATCAGAAGAGAGGCTGTGTGAAAACTAAAAATACAGCAGATTTCAGGTAAAACCTCAGAGAAACCAAATCCTGCAAGGTTGGATGGTGGGTCCAGGTGGGTGGGGCTTGGGGTGTGGCTGAGAGCAGTGACTGCTTTGTTGTGACATCACAAAGTTCCAGAAGTCCTGATGGCGGGTTTTCAGGCTCAGTTTCTGAATACAGGCTGTGTGCATTTCTCTGTGGACTGAGGCTTTGATACTTTCACAGTATTAATATAGAACCTAGACCTGCTTTATGATCACAAACACATGGACATCTACCTGGTGTGGAGCTTTAATAACCTGGATATTTAGCAGAGTGATTTAGAGTTAGCAGAGGTCCTTGTAACTTGCAAACTCACCTGTAGAACAAGTCCTCCAAATTAAAAGACACACACCTGGACACACCTTGACGCTCCATTAGTAACATTAATACTGATTATATCAGCATCTTTTTCTCAGTGATATCTACTGAGCTTCTGCTTTTTACCATCAGATATATTTACATCAAAACTTTACACCAGCGTAAAGGAGGTGCGATTTATGTCATCTCTCTCCTGATCTGCCTGGATGAGCCACAGAGGGAGGTCAGCCATCTCCACTGACACCAGCTGAATTTGCAGAAGCTGCTATTAGAATAAATATCCGCCGGCGAAGGCAAACAGAGAGAATCGCGCACATGAAGAGCACCTAATGTGAATAAAACAGACACAGCTGCTTTCTGCAGTAAATACATTGAGAGCTGAGAACATCCTCCGGGGAGCTGGAGGTCTGAGAGTAAACAGAGCAGTAGATCAGCTGGTCTGATGATAAAACATCCTCTCCTCCTCCACACGCTCCCATCTCAGAGTGAAACCAAACACTTCCAGGTTCCTAACACACTTCCAGCAGGACAGCAGCAGAGCCATGTGACCTTTGCCTGGCGTCAGATTCACCGTGGCACCGTGTTCAATGTCAAATGTTTCTTTAATCAAGCAGTTTTTGATCCATACTACTCTTTAATATCAAGTATGGAAATGTAAATAAAACCAAATCAGTTACAAATGTAGCAGAATCTAAAACTTGAATTTGATCATATTTAATACTCAAGGCAAGTTTTCCTTTTTCTTTCTTTCTTTCCTGCTGCTTTTACACTTTGATCTGTTTTATTACCTATTTAATTGTTTAATTGTGTTCAAATTTAAACTATCTGGATATTTGGTGATTCATCTACATCTTCATTTCATTGTGCCGTCCTGTGCTGTATAATATAAAGCTCAATCACAAATCTATAACAAACACTGAGGAAACTAAAATGCACACAGCCTGTATTCAGAAACTGAGCCTTAAAACCAGCCGTCAGGACTTCTGGAACTTTGTGATGTCACAACAAAGCAGTCACTGCTCTAAGCCATGCCCCAAGCTCCGCCCACCTGGACCCACCATCCAACCTTGCAGGATTTGGTTTCTCTGAGTGTTTCCCTGAAATCTGCAATATTTTTATTGGATCAGCCAGAAAACAGTCAGCCAATCAGAGGAGAGACTCAGATCCTCTCTTCTGATTGGCTTGCTGACCTGTTACTAGAGCTCCAGAGAGAAGCCTGAGAGAGGAGATGTAAAACTACACTGAGGTGTTTTTAGTTTTTTTTTAAACCACAAATATATCTTCTGATGGAGATCAACACTTCAGATAAAACACAGAAGAAGTTAAAATATTGGACCTTTAAACACTTTGAGACAGACAGTTAACACAACTGCGTGTCTTAGTTAATGTGTAACTGTAAATACAAGAGGACAGTTAAAGACAGATGATGTCATTTGTGCTGAACAGTGGAAATCGCAGGATTATAGCACTTTGAATTCCACTTTACTGTCAGAGTCTGTTGAGTCAGTCGCTTTAAAAACGTCATCATTACTCGACCTGACTGAGAGCAGCTGCTCATGACACCTATGTTCATACCTTACACTTTTCCAGAAGAAGTCACTGCTCATGCTCCATGCCGCGGCGCCGGCTGGTCAGTTACTTCTGATGAAAATATACATCTTTGCAGTTTAGTCCTGTAGTTTGTGATGTGTGTATATTGTGCGCGTCCCCACACTGTGCATCGCTCTGCTGTGTGTTGACTGTTTGTCAGCCTCAGTGCCACTGAGGCAAACGACTGCACTGCCACCTCCCTCCAGATATGAAGTGACTCTGGCTCCCTGCAGCTTTAAACACACTGCGGTTCAACTCATCCTGACACGCTAACCAAACCTAAATCACCACCCTCGTATTTAGCATTTTGATGAGCCCTATTTCTTTAATCGAGCCTGTGTTCCACAGGGAGAGCTGGTCTTGGTGAAAGAGAGCAGCAGCAGCAGCAGTGTGGAGGCCGGAGTCTAAATCTGACAAATGAGGCCTCCGCAATTTCACTGCCTTCATAAACCTGCCATTCACGCCTAATCTACAGAGCAATCGACGCATGCAGTATTACCTCGCATAATTGACGGCCCACACATTAAGCCAATGTCACAGAAATCATTTTCATTTTCTCAGTGAGGGGGGGGAGGTTGTCGCCAAATCTTGATTGTTCCGTTAGTTGGACGCCCAAACACCCAGGAAGATCACGACGCATTAGTGGAGCGATGTGGCGATGGCAGAGAGTCTGAAGCAGAGCGTAAGAGGCGCTGTCAGGATGATGTCAGGAAGACGACTGTCTTTGTTTCACCTCGTTCGTATGTGGGCTGCACGGACTGCTGCGTCACAGCCAACCTGCCTGAACACACACAGGATAAGTCAACGTCTGCAGAGGCTTTCAGGTGATGCAACACCTACTGTCAGCCCCTCCTGCGTCACCTCAGTTGCGGTGACCTCTGCCACTCGTCCACATCACGCGGCACAAAGTGAACGTAAAGACTGTAAATGTTCAGTGGAAAGCTGCGTTTGTTCTCGGCACCATGAACCGAGATGCGCCCGCTCAACTTGTTCAGGATTCATAAGTTACATTTCATCACTATGTGTAAAAACAAAACCAACAGGTCTGGTAACACTCGGATGGGGGCGACCTGATAGCCGAGTGATTGGGGCGCAAATGCTCTGAGCAGACGAGTCCCCGGTTCGATGCCCAGCCGGCCGAACTCTTAGCTGGATTGTCATCCTCCCTTGGTCCCATTTCCTGTCTTCACTGTCCTATCATCTGGGGTGGATCTGGGGATCGAACCACCGACCACCTAAAGGACGGCCTAACTGCTCTACTGTACTACTAGTCTTGTGAGCAGCTTCGATGTCGACTCGTCAAGCTCTCAGGAGGTCACGATACCCGACGTCTGGCAGCTGGTACCAGTGAACTTCCACTCCACTGCAGTTTAGACTGATCAGTGTTTCATTTTGAAAGACTGAACGGTGATGACGGGACCCTAATAATGTTGTGAGCACCCAGCTCGCCATGTTAGCCAAGCTAACGTTAGTGAACATTGTGTGTGGAGTGTTGCTACAACAAAACAATATAAAGTTTATTATACTAAAAAAAAGCTTTTTGTGAACAACTTTGTTCAGATATTCATGATCCCAGAGGATGGATCCTCTGACTTTTCTTCTGGCACCCATTGATGGAATGATGTATTTTAAAAGTGGTTGTTTTTAAAGCAGTTACAAGGTCAGAGGTCATCGGAAGTGTCAAAGTATTTGAGCAGGACAGTGACCCTCTGCCACTTCCTGCACTGCTGTTCTGTAGCTGACCTGACCTTTGACCCCTGACCTCACATTGGAGGAGGTGGCATGATGGAGAAAAGAGGGGAAAAAAAGACATCCCCTCCAGGAAGTGAGATATCAGGTTCCTTCAGCTGGATCGCCATGAAAACAGTCTGAAGTAACGGGAGCGAGATCAAAGAGCTGGATCAATCACATGCGCGCTGCTCCACACGTCCTCACCTGCGGCCGGAAGGTGTCAAGATTTACATTTTAGAAGCAAACTTGATCTGAGGCTGCGGCTGAGTGAGATTAGCCCTGTTTGAAGTGCAAACATCAGCGTTTCATGGCGGCTGAGAGCCGGCGCTGCAGGGCGACGGAGGGGAGCTAGAGAACAACGGGGGTGGGGGGCAGCTCTGTGTGCACCTGAGGGCCTGCAGGCTCCAACGCACCTGTAGAGCTGCGGGATCACCTTACTGTGAGTCACTGCAGCGGCCGCTCACTGCTAATCAAACACAGCTTCACAGGTTTCCACTACAAATCATTTGTCTAATGACAGGATGGGTCTAAGGGGATTTTTTCTCTGCTGAGAGGTAACACCCAGCTCTCTCAGCTCCTACATACAAAAGCTGCCAAAAGGACAGATGTGAAAAACTTTTTTTTGTCTGGCACTAAAGGACACAAAGTGAAAACATTGCTTTTTAGCCATGTTACTGGCCTACCTGTTGGTCCATCCACCACTTTGGTCCAGAGTCAAGTATCTCAACAGCTACTGGGCGGACGGGTTTTTGTTTAGAGATTCACGATATTCACTTGGGTGAATCTGATCTCAGAGACTCAACATGTGAACAAACCACAACAACAACAACAACAACAGTCGGCTCCAGACAGTTTGACAGCAACAGACTCTCTCCTGACAGACAGCTGTGGCTTCACACGAAGAGCACCTTGACTTTGCAACATGTTTTATCCTCCAGGCTTAATTAAACTCCAAGAACCATGGCAGATTTAGAGAGTCCACATGCAGCCAGTTGACAAACAGCTTTTATTGCCTCATGAAAGACAATTAAAAGCGTCTGTCACCCTGTAGCGCTGCAGATAATTCGTCTGCCCTAAACTCAGCTGGCAAAACTGATCGGTGGATAATTCCCTCTCAGCTGGAGAGAAGCGACGGCTCAGAGAAAGTGAAGCGACATCAATGAGAAAACCCTCCGCAGGCTGATCCGATCTGGCCTTCAAAAATATAATCTGTCATACACACTTGGTCCTGGCATTTCGTTTTAAGGATGCTCCGACTCAAAATGAGCAGGCAGTTTGTCAGTGATTCTCAGACTAAAAGAGCAGCATGACCTAATGATGTTTTTTATCCTTGAGGATCAATTAAAGTCCAAGAAACACAGGTTTTTTTCTTTTTCCACTGATATCAACCACTGCAAAATCCATCCACGTCTCCGCTTCATGAACCTTGACATGTCTCCTTCATTTTTCTTAGTGATTTGTTGACAGGAGCTCCATGCTAACATGGGCATGCTAACATGCTAACGTGCTGATGTTTAGCAGGTACATTTACTATACTCACCATCTTAGGTTAGCATGTTAGCATGCTATCATTCACTAATTAGGACTGAACACAAATCACTAGTTCTGCAGGTGTTTGATCATAAACCGAAGTACTGGACAAAATGAAATGTGACCTGATGATCGCGCGAGAGGAAAAGTCAGAGGATCATCAAAGTTGGTAGGAGTCATCCTCTGGGGACCATGAAAATCTGTGCAGAATTTGGTGCCACTTTATTTCATAGGTGTTGACATTTTTTTCACAGGAAGCTGAAAAAATGTGCCTGCTGGTGTCAGAGCATAACCAAAGACTATAGATTTCATTCTTTCATACACAAAAAAACTGGCAATTTATTAGCTGAATATTTTACAGCCTCCTCGCTCCTGGTCTCAGTCTTTCCTCCAGATGTTGAACCTCCTGCAGAGATTTACTCCCATTCCATGTGAAAGTAGCAATTTCTATTATCCGTTTCTATTATCCATGACCATTCGTTGTTATTATTGTAACCATGACAACAAAGATCATCTTATGTTGTGGAAGTTCTTATATTAACCCAAATCACAATCTTTTCCCAAACCTAACCAAGCACCATGGTTATCATAGTAACCATGGCGACAGAGGTAGGTACACCACTCTCGCTGCAGTCAGACCTGTCAACATGCTCCATATTTCCCTCCAGACTTCGTTACATAACTCAAACACCTTTCAAGGCCATGAAATGAACCCGGCACGTGTCTCCGGACCGTCTGAAAAGTCTCTGTTTTCCAGATCGATGCTTCCAGCTCACACAGGACTTCAAAACCTGCATTGTGTTCGAGGGCTGCTGTCAGTCATGTAAGCGACGGAGAGTCTGAGTGGCTGATGATAGCAAACAGAGAGCAGAGCTCTGACATCTCCGAGCCTCCAGGGACGAGAGGAAACGACCTTGACTGAGATGCAGGAGTCAACAGACGCCACGGGGGGAAGTTTTCCATCTTTAAGTTCCTCCAGCTCCATGAAAGCACAAACCTGGCTACAAAGATGCCTCTGTTTCTGGATACAGACACTTCATAAAGCCACAGAGCATCAATATACATCCTGCACTGTGAAATATAGGAAACACTGCAGCTTGCAGCAGTGAAAATAACCACCGGCGACTTTATTTTATGGATTTTCTAACTCATTTTCTGGAACCTTTCCTCATAATTTCCTAAAAATGATTTGGTATTTACACGGACATCATTTTCTAGTCTTGAACGTAAAAACCTTAATAACTGCAGCAAGGGACACTTTCTCCATTTCCGTCATAATTAGCAACAAACTGCATCAATCTTTCCAGATCATTTTTAGGAAATAACAGAAGTTTCCAAAAAAATTAGATAGAAAACATGGGACCCATTAAAATAAAGTGTTACTGATTCATCTTCAAACCTGGTTTTAGGAAAGTCTTATTTCCTAACATAAAGCTGTTTGGAAGATTAACAAACTTCTTTTTAAAAGTATTTGCTGAACAGAGAGAAGAAACAACAAGTTGTCTGTTCATGTAGCATCAAAACCACCACGTACACATCAAACGCACAATGAGTCTCAGTTGTGACGACATCACTAGTAAAACTCAACTCTTAACACCGTCCTGTTGTGACAGAGGTTTCATTTGATTTGATGAGTCCATGATTTTGTCCGTTGTCGGTGATAGATAATTAATAATCTGCTGATAACTGGTGACATTCAGCACAGCCTCAGAGCAGGCTAACAGCCTAACAGCTAACATTATTATCATTAAATCCGATTCTTAAAAAGCAACCTGCCTCAGTCTTTCCTGTTTTACTTTCAGACATATTCTGGGAAACTTTGAATTCGATTGGAAACATGCTGAAAGATTCTTCCTGTGTTGACATTTTTTAAAGACAAAAATTAACGTGGAACGATGGATTTTTATCGTTATCATCAGAGGAATTCCGCAGCTTTGACACGTGACGATACCTAACATAAATCAAACGGTAAAAATGTCCTTCAGACGTCAACGTTTGTGCTGTGATGTTGAGATGAAGAGTCTCTGAAATGAACTTTTTATGAGGCGCAAAAACTGAAAAAAAAAAGATTCTGAGTTTAATAACCTCAGCACCGCCCACCGCCGGCCGCCCTCCCGTTTATTAAAGCAAGTGAAGTGCCATCAATCAGCTGCATCTGCATGGAAATACTTAAAAGTGCCTGATATGTAAAAACCTGGGGGTGGTGTCGTCACTGTGCCAAAAACATGATTAATGTTGTTGTTTCTGCTGCACTTTGAATAAACTGATATTTTTTCATAAGGAGACAGGAAGCATGTTGTCGTTTATCATCTGTTTCTGCTCCATTACGAAGAATGAAATGCTTGTTAAACAGCGTCTGAACAAACACACACACACACACACACACACACACACACACACACACACACACACCTTTAACCTGGTAACCTTTAACCTTTGACATTTCCACGCACTGGAAAAGATCATAAAAAAGTTTCAGTCCTGATCCAGATCTTATCCAGGAAGTCAGAGTAGATAAGCTTCAGACCCAGTTTTTTTTTCCACTTTTCATTTTAAAGTGAATCTTTGATGTTTTTTTTCGTTTTACATGATAATGAGCTGAAGATCTTTGGATTGTGACAAAACAAGACATTTAAAGACGTCGTCACAGGTCCAATTCCTGCTTTCTCTAAGATCCAGCACCTTATTCTCATCCTCAGCCAATCACAACCTGGCACGGTCACCGTTAGCCAATCACTATTATAATGTAAAGAGATGAGGGATAAAATTAACAGTGAGGAATGATGCCAGGAAACACAGAGGGAGGAGGAGGGAGTTTTATACTAAAAAGACTTCAGATGAACTTTAGAAGTCAGGGTCAATCCATCCATCCATCCATCCATCCGTCCATCCATCCATCCAGATAGTTGTGGTTGTTCAGTTGTTAGCTTGTTAGCTCTGTCTCTGAGATTTCTGTCTCCTCTCCAATACCCTGAAGTCACTGACAGTTCAGTTATGGTGCTGGCACAGAATTCAGTGTAAACTTGCACTTGCAGAGACGATGTTCTGGTTCCTCTGAGTAAAGGACAATGACGGTCTTTCACTGAAACCACTTCCTACTGAACCAAACAGTTTCCCTGACAACTGCTCACGCTGAGGTCTGTCTGAGGCACCAAGGACAAGTTTTTAATTATCGTTTTCAATAACATGGATGTGGACAAACAGAGTCTGACGGCAGAGACACTTGATGTGAACCGACCACTTAAAGTCAGACAAATACAAAATTGCAAAAGCCCCGAACTGACCGTTTGCTAAGTTCTGGTCCATTCATTTACCTGCTGATTTCCCAGCAGCCAGAGGGCCGTTCTCGAGAGCCCACCGCTGAATTATTTGTTGAGAGGCGTTGTTATATCAGCGAATCCCAGACAGGCCGAGGAACAGCGTCCACGTCCCACGGCAGCACCTGAACCGTGAACACTCTTACCCCAAAAAACTCCCTCCATGTTTGGAGCTCTCTATCTGCTCCTCATTCTGCGCCATCCCCACGGCGCCACGGGAGGATTACTGTTGTTCTCATCATCAGCTGCTCTGGATGAGAGCTCCTGCTAAATGGCCTGGGTGTAACTTGTAAACAGCGTCGACAGAACATCAATATTCATCTGCAGCTCCGTTAATGTCAGAGCTCCTGTTGAAATTTTAATCACGCCTGCTGTGGAGTATCTGTCGTGGACGTGGAGTCTCCCTCCGCCAGACGTCACGCTGGGAGGCGAGGAGGCTGATGAACACGATGAGCCACCGGGCGTCATCTATCAGCCGCGGGAGACAGATTTCATGAGTTTGTAAGGGGCTCTCCCAGGAGGCGAGTGTTTAAAAGCCTCACAGAGGGTCACATTATTCAGGAGGTTTTCATTTATCCTGGCGAGGGTGAGCGGGCTCCTTCCTGATCACTTACAAACTATCTGTGCTGTCATTTCCTGTTGTGCTACAAGAACAGGTTTACAGGCGACGTTTCAGCAGAAATAACACAGATGTAGAGTTTGGTTTATGACCTCTCTCACTTCATAGCTACACACTGTACCTGTTGGGGTTCATCCGGGCGCTCAGCCAAGTTCTGCCATTTTATGAGATTTATTACAGAAACTAAAGACGTGTAACTTCAGAGCGGAGCAGTGGAGCTGGGAAAACCTACTCAAGTAAAACATCAGCGTGAGTGAGTGGAGTCTGGGGCTGTTGACAGTGTCATCTAGTTTGTTCCTGTTCCTCTGTCCGGAAAACAAGTTTATCATCAGTCATGTGACCAGTCTACGAGCTGTGACTGCCGGGCTCAAAGTGGACGACTGTCCAACTGTCCCCGGGCTCCAGACGCCGAGTTCAACAAAATCCACACTGAAACGTCAGTGTTGCATATTTGGCGTTCTGAACAAACTTCCCTCATGTCTTTGCAAACGTATCTCACAGACTTTAACCTTAGATCACACGACACATACGCGACGCATAACTGCATAATATTTCAAAATCCTCAGTGGGATTTTGCTCTTGCTACATAGCTAATGTTAGCATTAGCAGCTGTTTACTGAAATGTTGTGAGTTCAGCATCAAACTTTATTCCTTTCCTCATCAAGAGCTGTCTGCAGATGTGGAAAGCAACCTGCTTGTTTTGTTTCTATTTCTAACATTTCTTTTTTTTCTACTGAAGTTAGCATGCTAACCAGCTAGCACCAGCCCGAGTCATTGTAGCGTCTGGTCTGTCCTGTAGAAGTAGCTGCTCAGAGGATGAATTGTAACTCTGAATTTGTCAATACTGGTAAGTAACAGCTGATAATGCTAACGTTGGCTATGTGGCAATAGCAAAGCTTAGAGATAGCTACTTTAAATAGATAAAAAAGAAGAGGTGAATCATCCCGATACCCAGAAACACTAAAATCAGCACTGTGACTTTTCTCTGTGGGTTCGGGTGTTGCCATGACTACACAGCCAAAGGGAAACGTGACCAGGTGTACCTACAGCTTGGGGATGTATTTGAACTGACACGCTGTGGTGATGGACAACCAATAAGAAACTATTACTGCTGAATGGAAAACATACAAACCCATCCAGTTGGTGACTGAAATATACCTGGAACACCTGCCGGATGAGACTAACTGTGTGGGAGGAGAGAAAAAAGGACCTGGCTGTGATCTACCAGACTGTCGTGACGATGAGTCGTGTCATGTGTGCCTCCAGAAAAACACGCATCCCAATTCAAAAGCTCTGTGCACCACAAAATGACATGTTACCGAGCAGAGCTGTGGTCCGCACCAGCTGCCAGGAAGACGAGCACATGCAGAACATTTACAGCGGAGGTTAAAGTCAGAGATTCATACTCATTGATCTCATTTGTTCTCAGAGTGCTTCACAGACAGTCGACCTCAGAGACGGACAGAACGTCGATAACCGACTGTTTCCGACTGAAGACGACTTCTGTCTAAACGCTCCGCAGCAGGACAGTTCACCAATAGCTGTTTGTCCAGGCTGGGCTGCTGTGATGGTGGAGCAGCTGTCAGCACGCTGAGGTTTTAAACTGCTCTGAGGACGAAGCCACACTGGTCTCTTATTAAAACATGACTGAGGATTTGGTTTTTTTTTGGTTGCAGCTCAATTTGTCTCATTAATGAATCAGAAACAGCTCATGTTTTGGCTGCAGAAACATTTCCAACGCTCCCTCAATTCTATTAAAAGAAGGTAAAGTGGAGCAAACAGACTCATCCTCAGCTGGAAACCTGAACCCCCCCCCGAACCTGCAGAATGAGAGGAAAGATTCTCTGTGGTGACGTGAATTTAAAAAAGCTCCAGCTTCTCTTTACAAAATACAAAAGTTTGGAGTCTCAGTGTTTCATGTCTCTCAGAAGATAAAGACGTTTCCAACTAGAACTGAAATGATTCCTCTAATCATCACTTAATCTGCAGATGATTCATTTTTTGTATTGACTGTTTTGTCTACAAAAAACCAGAAGATAATGAAACATGTTTTACTCTCCCACGGACAAAAGTGACGTCTTCAAATGTCCAAAAATGATCAAAATTTCCTAATTAATTTTTTGTTTTTGATCCATATGAAAGCCTGATGTATCTTCTTCCTCTGAGTCACAGAGCATTGTTGTTTCCAAAAACTGTTAAAGGTCCCACACAGTCTAAAGGTAGATGTCCATGTGCTTTTTGATTATAAAGCAGGTTCTATATTAATAGGCTCAGATCCTCTCTTCTGATTGGCTGACTGACCTGTTGTTTCTAGAGCTCCAGAGAGAAGCCTGAGAGAGGAGATGTAAAACTACACTAAGATGGTTTTTGGTTCTTCAAACCACAAATATATCTTCTGATGGAGATCAACACTTCAGATAAAACACAGAAGAAGAGTAAAAATATGAAAATAGTCTTCAACAAATTCACTATTTTTGAAGAATATAACATTTCCCTGGCCGTAGACTTTATGATGTCAGGTTGAGCGTTATATCTGAGGGAACTTCTCCACATTAGGTACAAACATTGACTTGGACTGAAGGATGAACTCATTACAATTTGGTGGTCAAAGGTCAAAGGTGACTGTGACCTCACAAAACACACTTTAAGCCATCGCTCACAAAATCCTACTCTAATTGTTATACAATTTAATACAAACATGTAACAGGATAAAATGATTAAGTGATGACATTTTATGACCAAAAGGTCAAAGGTCAACTTCACTGTGACATCATAATGTTCAACAAAAACACTCCTGGCCATTATTCAATGCTGTAGCTCAGGAACGGGAGATTGTGACCATACTTCCTGCAACCTGACTGGTTGGCGGAGGAAACAACCACACGCCGGTGATTCTAGTTAATGAAGCTATATATCTGTGAGGTGTTTTAAAGATTTACATCATCAGTAGGAGCCAATGGGCTCAGAGCTGAGAGCCACAGATCGATAACAGAGGTCAGAAAGTGCTGAGAGAACTAACACACTGCTGAGTTGAGTCTGCACATGGGACCCGGTGACAGTAAGAAGAACGTAGAGTAATATGTTGGTTGCTGTTTGCATGTTCACACAGGCACCAGCTTCTTTGCACAAATGTGTATATTTTGGATAAAGTAACTGAAAAAGATGGCGGCAAGTGGTGAAAGTAAACTCTGGGCTTCAAATCGTCCTCCAAGGAATTCATAACTGACGTCAGAGCGGCCATAACCACACTCTCCACACACTATGTTTTACAGAAAAGTCATAATACCAGTGAATAATGGTTTGCTATAAATACTTGATGTTTCTCCAGGGATGTATTTTCCCTTCAAACTCTGGACACAGTGGCCCACTGCTTCCAACAAAGTGCCACAAGCCATTTCGCTCTGTTTCTCCTGCAATTGTAAAAGCCTTCCTTTCTTCTGTTTCCTGACAAACAACAGTTCTGAAAGCAGCACAGTCAATTATCTGGTATCAAGACTCAGTACAATGCAACACGGTTACTGCTGTGCATGGAGCGGCCAGTGTGCCTGTGTGTGTGTGTGTGTGTGTGTGTGTGTGTGTGTGTGTGTGAGAGCGGGGATCATCGGAACGGCAGCACACTCATCTGTGAGGAAAAACGCTCCACTTCTCAACGCAAACACCGAGAACAGCACAAGAAAAGTCGATTCAGTGGCTCATTAATAAAACATGGCGGAGGCAGGTTATTCCAGACACTCCAGAGTGACAGCTAACACTCATTTACATGACTGCTGTTTTTTTCTTTTAAATATTTAATGACGGCTCTAAAGAGAAGGAACAGGACAACACTATAATGAATTCATGAATATTATATATTAATGCAGCAGGAAACATGATTGCAGATAGCAGTGCGTATGATCCCTGTCAGGATGTACTGCAGGAAGGCTGAGGCGATACCATCAGGCTGTTAGCACAGAAACCTCCATTATATTCATTTAAGCTTTTTATTAATGGAGATTTGTGCCTGTTGTCTTCATGTAAAGTGTCCTTGGGTTCTGTGAAAGACAGCGCTGGTTACTTTATACATACAAAACATATGAACTGGTCTTAAATTTGATGCAGTGTTAAACATTAAACAACTACTGGATATACAAATCAGCTCCGTCAGGGACAGCACTAATATTCAGCTTGAATGTCAGTGCATCAGTAATAATAAACTCATTCTCTGACGGGCCTGACTTTGTAATGGACTCTTTTACTTTCCCTTCATTTTGCTGACAGTATTACACGATATCATCATAAATCATACCTATTTAGTATTTTTATGTCTGACATTAAATGTCTGAGAGCTTTTGTCTATCACAGCAGTAACTTTTCAGACTACGATCAATTAACTATAAATGTCAAAAATCATTTTTCATCTTTTAAAGTTTAAATGATAATATTTTAATAATAACAATAAACTGTATTTGTGTAGCACTTTTCAGACACAGGGTGCAGCTCAAAGTACTTTGACAAAAAATAAAAGTCAGTTAAATAAAAAAAAACAAAACAACTAAGACAGGCGGCCGTGAAGGTTTTGCAGGTGGGTCAACAAAACATCTGCAGAACAGTACAATTTTGGTGAAAAGATGTAATTATTGCCAAAAAATATATAATGCTTTTAGATGTTCAAAAACATTAAAAATGTTGAAAAACTGTGTTTTTTTTGCATGAAGACTTCTCACTGTGAAAGGTCAACGACAGGAACGTTTATGTTTCACGTTTACTAGCATCAGTCTGATTGTGCACTGAAAGATCACATTTATGGTCAAAACTGGAGAATCGACATGGATAGCTGGTTAGAAACAGGAAGAATTAAAAGGAAGCAGTAAAGAGGCAGATGGTGAATCGACTGTCAAACAGAAAAGAAAAGTTGAGCCTCCCTGCTCTCAGTTCAGTCCTGAATCATTAAAATATTAAATTAAAAAGTGCTCTCATTAAAAGTGCTCTGAGAAGGCATCATTTGGCCTTCGTAGAGTTACAGGGTCGGATGTGGGCTGCCAATATTTTTAGGATTTTCGAGTTAGAAAAGGTTGGAAACCACAGCTCTAAGAGCTCATTAAAATCTAAACTGAACAGGTATGTTTTCAGTCGTCCACTGAGCCCACCCCTCTAATATTTCAGCCCTGCGGTAGAGGGTCTAAGGACTCGTGGAGAGACAGAAAACTACGGAGAATCAGTGATGGAAGAGGACACAAAACATTTCAGAGCTTTAAGCAGAAGGACTGAGGTTACAGGGAGACAATAGTACAGGAGAAACCTGCTCTCTCCTCCTTTAAAACAGCACAGCTCTGAGTTAGTTGAAGTTTCTCGACTGACTTTTTCAGAAAACCAGTAAAAAGAGCTTCACAGTCGTCCAGTGAAAGCATGAAAGAGCTTCTCAGCATCTGTTGAGTTAAAAACAAGAACAATGCAAAAGTATCTCTGAGATGGAAGGAGGCTGTTTCAGTCACTTTGCTTATGTGGGATTTGAAACCAAGATCAGAGTCTAAAATGACGCCCAGATTTGTTTCTTCTGTTTCATTCTGCTGGTTTAAGTCTCCAGTCCTGGTAGAAAGCGTCTCTCCAGCCAACAGTATTTCTGTCGTATCCTCGTTCAACTTTTAAAAATGCTTTGCTCGTCCATTGACTGATCGCAGACAGGCAGTCAGGGAGCATAATGCATTAATGTCATTTGGCTGGAGGGAAACCTACAGAGCTCTTTGGAACCACCTCAAATATGAATTATAATGAGATTTGCCTCGTCTTCCAGCTGAAGTGATTTATTTACTGTTTTGCTGTATTGAGTTTATTTGTGATGAAGAAATGTGGTCAATAAATAAAAAACTAACTCTCTGTTGTCAAACACTGAAAATTAAATCATATGAAACACAAACACACAAATTCTCCATTTACCATCATATATTTAGCTCTTGTGCTTAAAACAACCTACAATTAGGGATCATTGCCAAAACTGCCAGTGATGAAGTGATACAGTTAAAAAATGCCAGTATCAAGTGGCAGAGGTGGATCATCCTCTACAGGTCTGCAGCATTAACACAATGATGGCAACTCAGATTCAAATACCTTCAGTCACCTCCCAATACTCAGCGTTACCCGCCACTATATCGATTTTCCTCCAGGACCATTAATGTGACTGTGATCTGTCACTCAGCTGGAAACTACGAACACAAACACACCAACATGAGCCATTTGATCCACGGACCTCTATAATTAGACTCATCTGATTCCTTATGAGGTGCAAAGGTCAAAATCACTGACACCCCCCCCCCCCCCCCCCCACACACACACACACCTGCAGTGTCAGCCCACAGGTGCTGCTGATCTCCCCCCGTATGAGTAAGTGATCATTTTACAAGGTGCATGCTGCGCACACCCAGCAGACGCATCACCGCGGCAGCGGCAGCGGCAGCGGCGGCAGCGGCTTCCTCACCTGTGCAGTCCTTCCCTTTGCCTTTACACTCTCCGCTCTGGGGGTAATAAGACGCCCGCGCCTCCGGCAGGTCGAGCAGCAGAGACAGCAGACAGGCGGACAGCAGGCACCGGACAGCCCCGCCGGGACACCTCCCAGGGCCTGACACCATGATGAGGCTGATGGTGGTGATAACGGTAATGATCCGACCTCCACACACCGGCGGACGCAGATCCCTCGGTTCTCGGTGCAGGTGAAACGGCGCGGACAGAAGCAGGCGGGGACACAACGGACAACACGCCGGCTGCTTCGCGCCGTGTCCCGCTGAAAGCAGAGCACCGAAGGCCGGAGAGGGGAGAGCAGGGAGAGCGCACAAGTCTGCGGTGCAGATGGAGGGATGTGCAGAGAGCGTTCAGGAAGCCTCGGAGGCGGTCGGGTCCGTCCAGGGCAGCGGCAGCATCCTCGCCATCCGTCCTTCCTCCGCACCGAAGCTCCGCGTCCTTCCAGGCAGATCTGTCTGATACAGCTTATTCTAGTCGGACGTCGCACACGTAACGTCCCTGCACGTCCCGATCCCCGGGACGGAGTGATGATCCCGGCGCTCCGGAGCGGTGAGGCGCGGTGCGGTGAGGCGGTTCGAGGCTCCGGCGGAGCGGAGCGGAGACGCGGTGCGTAAAGAGAGCGGCGGCTGCAACCACAACAAAGAGATCCGGACCGAGGAGAGGACAGACAGGCTGGTCACGTGAGAGGATGCAACACACCCCTCCACGCCCCTAACGCGCGCGCGCGCGCGTGCACGCCTCAATATTGAATGCAACCCGCAAAATGCAGAGGACACAGTAAATAAAGTGGTTTTAAAGACGGATCCGGATCACAGTGTCCCGCAAGAACCACCACAACTCCGCAGTGTCACCGAGTCAACACAGTCTGCAAATCCCTATCTGATGAATAACCATTCAGTTAGAGAGTTTCCCACTTCATCATTGTCAGGAATTAATGTCAGTGAGACAATGAAATAAGATTTAATAAGAGTAAATAATATTATCAACGCTATGAAATCTGTGTGACGGTGTGTGATGGAGCTGAGATTTGTGTGACGATGCAGGTGGAAAACGGCAGCGACACAAGAATCCTCAGAACTGATGTTGAGTTGTAGTTACTAATGTTACATTTATACAATATATTGTATTTCTACGTGTCATTTCCATCTGTAAATCAATAAAGTATTCTGATCATGGAGTCCCAGTTCTAAAAAGTAGCAGGCCTAATTGTATTTTAAAAATAAAAGTCTTCTGATTTTCTCCAGTATTTTCTGCTGGGGTGATGATGACCACCTGATCAGAGCTGATCCTGAGTGTGATTGATCCAGATCCATTAAAAATACAGACACACAGGTTAGAGACCGAATCTGAACCAACCAGACTGAGTACAATACGGACGGAGGCGGACAAAGTACACACTCCGATACAAGTGATTGTTGTTCAGCCACATTTGTACTTGAGTTACACAGTATGTAACTTCTCTTCTGACACTAAAACAATAACAAAAGACCACATTGGATGACGTCATGAAGCAGCATAGGCTCATGGGAGATGTTGTCTTCACCACCAGTGTCTCCTCCTCTACAAAATAAACAGACCCAGTGATTATGAAAGCAGTTTCACAGTTAAAGTCTGTGTTTCACCAATGCTGTACAGTGGACACAGGACATCGGGGAAGGGTTGGGAGCTTAGACTGGTGATCTAACTAACTAACTGATAATTTATGAACCAGACGTCCAGGGGGGATTTTACCGGCGGCTGAATTATTATATTAGAAGTGTTCTCCCCTCCATAACACATGGCCAGGGGATTAAAACCAGTAGAAACACCAAATAGAGCAATGTCACTTTAAAAATTATTGATTTGTTGATGCTTCTCTGCTGACATGACGTCTTGGAATGTCTGGAAACTGAGACTCCTTACCTTTGTTTCTTTGATAACTTACGAACCAGACGTTCATGATGTTTTTGCAGGCACACCACGTAGCCTAATACACCAAGCAGCCAAGTCCCAGGACTGTTTACTGCAGGTCATTCCCCTTCTCTCTGTCTCTCTTCACTGGTTTTTACCGTCAGTCAATCAGTAGAGGTGCCCTCCTCTCCGTAACAAACGGACCAGGGGGTTAAAAGAAACAACACATAAATCAGGGATTTGTCGATGCTCTTCGGTGGACACAGGACACCTCAGAGTTGATGCATGGACATCCATGAGTGGATGGGACCTGAGCTGCCATTTGCCTGGCTGTTTTAACTTAAAGCTAGACATCCGATGACTAAAATCCTTCATCTGGTTAAAATATATAGTTGAAAATGACCAAAGTACAAATATCCCAAGATTCATTGTGTGGCAGCAAACAAGTCGACAAAGAACCTGCATGTGGATCACACTTTTAAATGTTAGTATTGTGTTTCAGTTCATTTCAGCAGCTAACAGTACACCTGTTAAAACCAAGGGCCTGAAACCCTCAAGTTTTTGTGAAAAAAGAAAAGTTACGTGTTGTCAAGGTTGCTAGGAGACAGGAGTGGTGTTTTGTGATGCAACAGCAAGGGCGGGCAACAGCTGGTGACGCCAATCATTTTGGTTCTGCCTTCATGACAGCTACGAGGGGCCACACCTTCATAGACCGTGTCCTCTGAAGGATGCCGTCCCTGAACTGGGACACAGCAAAACAAACCGAGACACGTTTGCTCTGAAGCCACAGTACTGGAGGGGAACCAATTATTAAAGATTTTTTAGATTTAAGGGAACAAATTGGGAACATTAGAGCGGTTAAAGACAGTCAGTCTCCTCCTAAGTGGGTGACATCACAGGAAGAGACAGACTGAGGACATGACCCGTGTGTCCTCAGTGGGAGTTTCAGCGGCATCACTTGTCTCCAGGAGAACCTCAGACTCTCAGATTAAATGGCTCGTTAAGACTTTTTTCCAGCACTTGAAGGGATGTGTGGTGATTAGTGAAGGGTTAAACTCGACCCCCCCACCTCCAGCCCTGCAGGATGGTTTGGATAATCTGCCACCCCCCACCCCCGCCCCCTCCCGTTATCAGCAGCAGAGAGGGTTGAGAGTCCCTGGTTGAGGAGCTCGTGCTACAGATGGTGGAGGAAATTAGAGTCTGCACGCTACAATCAGGATCAGAGCTAAACCCCCCGAAAGCAGCTGTGTTCCCCTCAGGTGGAGGTTTCTGTTCACAGGGGAGGATCCTGCTCTTTCTTGCAAACGTTTAATTTGACTTCATTTATCTCACTCCGTTTAATACTTCACTAATTCTTTGAGTCCACTTCTAACTGCAGGACTTGTTGTAGCATTTCTAATTTTTCCTGCAGTAACAGATCTGAGTGTTTCCTGCTCTTGAATTATCTTTGGAGACATCCTCGCAGTGACGCCGCTGCGAGACGACAGACTCCCAGTGTCTGCCAATCCACAACAAACGCACTAAGCCAATTAGAGATAACTATCATGGAACTTAATCGAATTAGTATTGCTCATTCGCCATCCCTCTCTTTCCATTTGGGCCTTGCAATCCACACAACAGCCCCTCCCTGCTCCCCTCCACCCCTCCCATTTACACTCCATTACAGCAGGCAGGCGGCCCACCAACAAAGCCCTCGTGTCTTTATGTAGGGAGGAGGCGTGCAGCTTTGTGAGAACATTTCTAACCCTTAGAACAAGTGAAAAAACCCGTGTGAATGTGTAGGAACATTTGAGAGTGTCTGAATAAAATGTGTGCAGCAGCAAAGGTTCAGATTTCTGACGGCTGCACCTGCAGAGATGGTTTAGTCACAATGAGTTTTTATCCCAAAAAGCTCGGCCAGGATTCCTGTTTATAAAATATCTGGATGCAACATTGATATAGTTTGTGCACGACTTTTTGATGTGATCAGATTTAAGACTCATTTCTCCACAAGAGGAGGCAAAGTTTACAGAGAGGGATTTGAACTTATTTCTGAAAATCTTATCTGAGCCAAAAGCAAAAGTAGAGCTGTAGAAAAACTGCTCTGTTTAGTGCTGGTGAGGATGCTGACATGTTTCTGAAGGGATGTTGTCTTTTCCTGTTTACCACTGTCTTCAAGTCACTGCAGCCAGGAAATTCAAACTTCAGCAACAGGGAGGAGCTGAGGTGGAGATGACCACTGTGTCTTTGGGCGACCTGTTTGAATACGTGCACGTCCTCAGTTCACACAGACACTAAATCTAGTATATTGTCCATTTAGGACTTTGTTCTGCCCCTAAACCACTACCAAGCCTCTGTACACGGTTGTGAAACCTGCTGAGATAATTCGATTCCTCGTGTCCTCTAACCCAATCGGGGTAACCAGGTTTACATGACATTTAAGAAATCAGTTTACCGCAGAAAGCCAGCTGTAACCTGGTTAGTTAAGTGCATGTTAACACACTCACTAACTTAAGGTCTCATTGTGTGTCAAATAATCTTGATGTGTTGTGTGTCCATGTCTGCAGTGAGACCACACTGTGTTTCATGGTGAAAAGCCTCACCGCCTCCAACATAACATCACCACGAACCCAACACGCCTCACACTGGTGTATCCAAAATTTCATGTCTCGATACAGTCCAGCCCAAATATCCCGATATATGTTGTCATTGTGGGGGGCGGGGGTTATAATATAATTTTTATATTTACATGTTTTATGTCTCAGGTGTTTATTTGTCACATGCAGTAACCAAAGATCACAAAATATCACATATGGCAGGAAATATGGCAATATTCAATGAGAAGTTCACATCCTGGCTCCTTTCTTACTGTGGATCTTTGGTTTCAGGAAGTCACTTAAAGCGCTGAACACTCCCCTGCCTCTTCCTAAGAAAATCAGAAATCCCCTGCACCATATGAGAATTCACAATCTGAGAAACTTCCAAATAATTTCCCAAGAAGTTTTCTTAGATAAAAGTATAAAATAGGAATTTTCTTCAACAATAACCTTTAAACCCAAGTAAATATTCAATTATCTTTCATTTTTCTTACAATCAGTCACAGGTGACAGTAATTTAACATGATCAGGAAATCACCCACTGTTACTGAGTATGGCACAGGCCCAGTCGGAGCCAGGTGAGCCGTAATTCTCTGTTGTGGGATTGAGACATATGGTGGGAGGAATAATCTCACAGCGACTGCCGGACGACCACCGGCCTTCAGTTTAAACCAAAGCTGATGAAGCTTAGTGAGAAATTAAGACAAAACCTTCTCAGCTGATCAGAGAAACAGACGAGGGACCAGGACTGTGGTCAGTCACTGCGTCACCTGTTGGTTTTAGAGTCAGCAGCTGCACTGTTACAAACAGAGTTATTCACCAACAAAGTAGTAACTGGGGTTTATAATGTGCCGCTGTGTCTAAAACAGGATTTTATATTTGTGTGAATGTCACCTTTATGGGAAAGACTCGTCCTCTCCGGTTAGCTAAGGTTAGCTTAGTTTAGCTTCATACATCTAATTGTAGATCTTTCTGCAGATTACACACCTGAACACACCTGAACACACCTGAACACACCTGTTCAGACAACTGTCAGCCTCACAATCCAACTAACTGCAGGTCTCTGTAGGTTGAAGAGTTTTAATCTGGACTTGTATTTATCAAATTACTAAAAGTAAGTAAGTAAATAAATAATTAATAATAATAATAATAAATGAGCTGAAGCAGTAAAATTAAGAATAGTTTTGACTGATTTGAATTTGATAGGATGTTACATCATTTTTTCTGATCTGACACTGATTTGACTGACAGTCACTGAACATCTTTCCTCTTCATCTTCACTGTCTGATCATCTTCATCTTCACTGTCTGAGCTCATCAGTGTGGAACTGACTTCACCGTCATTATCTGATTCTTGTGTCTCACCACCAGCAGAGCGTCTGACAGCAGAAGTCTGTTTCCATTTCGTCCCTGTTTTTTACATTCACACGTAAAATTATCATTCTTGATGTTTTTACTGAATAACAAACCTCTGAATAATCATTGTCTGGCAGACGTCGGGTTGATCTATGTCCCTGATTGGATATTCCTGCTCTGATCGGACATGTGATGAGTGTCATGTGACTTTTTCCACTTGGCTGTGAGTAGGAGGAAGTCACTTGATGAACGTGTGTTGTTGCTCAAACTCAGACAGCAACTGTTTTATTCTGAAAATCAGTCTGACTCTTACAGGTCTGAGGAATCTGGGTCTGGGTCTGACTCATGTCCTGAGCTTTGGTGACTATAAACCAAGTACAACTGTTACTGCTGCTCAAGATAAAAGAACAAATGATGAATCTTTCTGTCACCGCTCTACATTCACCTGCTGAGCAGCTGAGGTTCAGGGCCTCGCTCAGGAGCATCTCAGTCATCAGGGTCTCAGTCTGTGTGGGTCTGCTCCTCTGGTCTTTGGTTCAGTGTCAGTCTGAAGTGGAATAAATCAGGAAGACTTCCATCTTACTGCTGTGGTCTCTCCCTCCACACCTTCTGGAAGGTCTTTGCCCCCGTCCAGGAAGCTCATCAGCAGTGTTGTGAGTGATTTAGAACAGGCGCGCTGCTCTCTGCCGTCTGGCAGGCAGTGATAGCGCCCGGGAGAGCTGTTAGAGCCGCTGGCGTGGAACGAACCATGTCCAACAGCACCACAGAGGACTCCACAGCAAAGCCACCGCCATCGCCGCTGCCGCCGCTGCTGCTGCTACTGCTGGATGTGAGGAAGAATCTGAAGTCTGAGCGTGATGGAGAGACGTCAGACTAACAGCAGCTGGATGAAAGGCGGTGTGCCAAATGAGTCACCAGTCCGTCCTGGTGGGGTGCCAGAGGAGCCCAAGATGGAGCCGTGAGCCAGTCTGAGCTGTGTAAATATTAATCCAGTCAACATGGGGGGGCTTTAATGAGTCATGTTGGGTCCTGTTTAAACAACCAGCTCAGGTGAGGACACAGCGGTTATGAAATCCTGTCTGAATTCAGAAACAGGAAGTCTTTAACCTTCCTCTAATATCAATGTGATTCAAGGGATTTTAGCTTTTCTGACTCCTTCCTGTAGATCAGGTCGTGTTCAAGTCATGTTTTAACTCTTCAAATGTCTAAAGATTATTACCAGTGAAAAAGTGGTGCAGATAAACCAGTCTCTGATCTGACCTTTTTCTAAAACCTTACCTACACCTATGAGAAACCTTTACAGCCTCCGCCCACTTACAGTAAGAGCAGCACCCACCTTCAGCTCCTGTGTGTGTCTAGTGTTTGACCTACAAGACTTCCTGTATGTTTGAATGTGTTTATTCATCACCTGAAATGTGGGAAAGTCCTGGTGGAAGCTCAGTGATGAAATCCTCTGCAGGGCCACCGTTCCCAGACAGATGTGCTGGAGGAGAAGCAGGAAAGAAACCTGCAAAATGGAAAATAAACCCTGAAGGACGTGAGAACAAATGAACTGTTTCTCCTCATAACTCACAATCATTTCGTCTAATGTCTCATTTTAAAAATGACACTTTCAGCTGCCACATAAAAGCTGATTCATAATGTGTCATTCAAGCACTTTCATGACTGTGAAGTTTTATGAATATACTCAGTTTATCACCTTTTTATGGTGTCTTTCAGGAGAGGACGGGGTCAGCTTATTAAAACGTTATTGCAGTCATTAATTATGTAAAATCAGCCCCCCACACACCCCATCCTGCACAGGAAGACGACTCTACAGTTACTCTCCTCCACTGCAGCTCGATAGACAGAGGACAGCTCTGCAGGCTGAGGTGTCCTGTTACAACAGTCTGCAGCTACACAGGGAATCAAACCCACAACCTCGACAGTATCGAGTTCCTCCACAAGGACAAATTACAGACATACTCCAGCTGAACGCACACAGTAATCCACGGACTGAGCACCGTAAACTATAATGTAACACTTTCACAGGAACATTCAGAACAACATGACAACAGTCCCGCACAAAACAAGGTGTTTTCGTCCTCCTACAGGACACTGACTGTCGGTTTGGTGCCATCGAGTCTCACCAGCTCTATCTGACAACCTGCGCTACATCCAGAGAGCGGATGGAGACACAAACCGGTGTTATTCCGTTTTTGTTTGGTGTGCAGACTAAACGTGTTCACCTTTAGAGCTTTAGATGTGCTGTTTTTTTAGGTTTGGACAGAGCCAAGCTGGCCGTTTCCCCCAGCTTCCATTCTTAATGCTAAGCTAAGCTAACCAAACCTTAACTCCACCTCTGTTCTGTTCAGAGAGATGAGATTGATATTGACCTTGTAAAATAAAAGACTGTCCTCCTGTTAGAAAAAACGAGCCCACAGGTCGTCTGTCAGCAGGTCACTATGACCCATAGTTCTGTTGCTAGGCGACATCTAGTGGCAGTAATGGTAGTAATGATGACAGGAGCAAAGGGAAAAGTGCGGCGATGTAGTTTATAGAGCGACAAAGTCCATGTCAGTCACTGATTCGATTTTGGTGGTCAAAGGTCAAAGGGCAAGGTCACGGTGACCTCATAAAAGGGTTCTGATCTCTTGAATGTGGTACAAACATTCACTTGGACTCAAGGATGAACCGATTAGAATTTGCTGGTCAAAGGTCAAAGTTCAAGTTCACTGTGACCTCACAAAACTTGTTTTGGCCATAACTCACAAATTCATTCACTAATTATGATACAATTTAACTCAAATGTCTGTAAGGATAAAATGAAGTGATGACAGTTTATATCCAAATGATCATAAGGTCAATTTCACTGTGACATCACAATGTTTGTGACCATGTTTCCTGCAACTTGGCCACATACCGCGTTTTGACCTGGTGCTGGCGCTAGAGGAAAAGCCAGAGGTTATTACAGTTATTACAGTGAATCCTGAGGGAACATGACTGTCTGAACCAAATGTCGAGACAAACCATCCTATAGCTGTTCAGACATTTAACTCAAAACCCCAAATGTCAGCCTCATGGCGGCACCAGATAAAAAGTCAGAGGATCACCCAAGTCAAACATCAATATCTGCACTGACTTTCATCACAGTCCGTCCAATAGTTGTTGAGCTATTTCAGTCTGGACCAAACTTACGACTAGTGCCATCATTAATCTGGTTTAAAACTCAAAGTTTGTAGGTTAACAAAAGTAAAACCAGGTCAAAATACCACAAAATTCAAGGCAAAATGAAAATGATGCACAAATCACTCGAGCTGCAAACAGCCCACAGTGAACTGGGTGTTGGAAACCAGTCAGTGAAAACCTGACGCCACTCCTCCTCCCATCAGAGCAGCAGACTGAACCGAGCACGTCCCAGGATTTTCAGACAGATAATTCAACTTCAGGTTGGATTCATTCACCCCCGGGCCTCGTTCTTTTTACCCACATCAGAGCTTGAACAGGAAATGACTTTTCCTCCATCTGTCGCCGAGCTGCCGTGCTAATTGAAAGCTGAAAGCATGAATCCTTTCAAAAGAAACCACATTTCCATTTCCATACAACCTGTCCCGATCACAATAGTCAATGAATCTCATTTCAAAAATTAAATCAGGATGAGTCATGGAGGACCATTTGTAACTTTACCTTTGATTTCATCCCGTCTTCGAATTAAAGGATGTGATGATGTACAAATCAAACGTCTCTGTGACATTCAGACTTTAATGATGCTGATTACTATCAGCTCTTGATGCATCGCAGAAAACAGAGGACAACCAGTGAGCCTGCCTGATGTTGAATGTTTCATTCAAAGCACCCAGCCAACCTTTAGATGTTGAGTAAATGTTAATGAAATACAACCGGCTGCTCGTCAAAGACGACTGACTGTGATGCTGAAAAGTACAGGTAAGGTGACGTCTGCAGCTCCTTCCTGAACTCAGCAACATTCATTAAAGCTTTATTTGACGCCTTCATGTATTCACACTGTGTTTGTGTTGACAGGAAGTCCTCCAACCTGAACCAACATGTGCCTCATTTGTTCCAACCCTCTGATCCGTCACATAGCAGCATCTCCTGACCTGTGGGCTCGTGACAGTCTCCAAGCTGATTGGAGGTCGGGTTGGTCCGTGCGTCCGTTGCTTTTGCTGCAGCTCAGCTTTATCAGACTTCAGCTGTACAAAAGCATCATGGTACATTTAAAGTCTGAACCTACATGATCTGAGATCCTCTCTTCTGATTGGCTCACCAACCTGTTCCTAGAGAGAAGCCTGAGAGAGGAGATGTAAAACTACATTGAGATGGTTTTGGTTCTTAAAACCACAAATATATCTTCAAATAAAACACAGAAGAGTAAAATATGGGACCTTTAATATTCTGATGAATTTAATGCAGGACAATTGTTGGTTTTTGTTGCTTCTCTTCAGCCTGTGACACTGACCGTGAAGATTTTTCTGTCTGTCTCTGCTGTTTATCTTCAAACACACAAACCCTGTCCAGACTTGTTTCCCATCATCCCCCGCTCTGTGTCCCTGCGGGTGTGCAGTACTTGCCTCGTCGCTTGATCATCGTTCAGGTTTTTTTGGCTTGATCGGGCAGTTGATCCAATAATGAAGTGGAGCTACTCGAGACCCTCAGATTTAATCCTTCAATACAGCAAGAGCGTTATTGATAGAGCTCTCCTCACACCAGCACCATCCAGTTGTTTTGGGTTGTTGTACCCCCCTCCTCCTCCTCCTCCACCTCCTCCACCTCCCCCCCTCCCACCAGCTCCCTCTGAATCCTCCTCCTGGTGACAATCGATTTAGCTGAGCCACGGATCAGAGAGCAAGCTTACCAAAGCAACTCATATTGATTTGGACCCCCCCCCCCCAAGCATGCTATGAAGTCAATTCAGTCTTGACCTATAAGAAACAAGTCGCCGACGTAGTAATCATGGATCAGAGAAATAGATACAGCCTGGTAATAACACGGTTGGAGAGCTGCATCAGAGGCTCAGCAAACACTGAGTGCTGCAGCTCAGTGATAAGGATTCATGAAAATAGACAACACGACTGTCTCTAATTGGCCCTCGGGGATAAATAAAGTTTAGTGAATTGAATTAAAATAAAAAAATGACTCACTTTTGGATGAAAAATGTCCCCTCAAATATCTTATATAGCTGATATTTTTCTCATGTACAATGTATAGTTTTCAGCCAGGATTCATGACTCGGGTTCCTTCTGATCCATCAACAGCCTGAAAACACCCAAATTATACTTCAGCAAGTTTTATCCAAAGTGTTTCTAGACCTCCGAGGCATACAGGTTGTACAGTTATATTTATATATGCTTTATAATGAATAAAGCATGTAAGAGATGATCTTATACAAGTGTAGACTGCACTTATTTTAAACCAGACATCCACAGATAGGAACATATAACATGTATGGAGTGATTCCTGTCCTGTCACCAGCTTGATCATCACTGAGAATGTGCTGGAATAAGATCTCTACAGAACAAATCCTGAATAACTTGATGAAAAGAAGTATCCATCCCTGGCAGCTAGAGACAAACACAATATAAATACAGTCATTTCAGCTCATTAAAAACAAGCTGTATTGTTGCACTTAAGGAATCAATAAATTACATTACATTAAGTCATGAAAGTGTCTCATTGAGACAGAGACACGCCCCAGTTAAATAAACTTACATTAACGAAACACAGGACGGCTGACTCTTATCACGCTGTCAGTCTGTGTATCTCAGTGACCGGGGAGGTTGATGGGAATCTGTTCGTCTCGGCCGTCATCATCAGACTAAATGATATTGACAGCTGCTGTGTCACCGCTCATCAGCTGCTGAAGGACGCCGCTGTGTGACCGCGGCCTCTGTTTGCATTGTCAGAGGAGAGAAGCAGACAGGAAGCAGAGCAGAGTCGACTGTGACTGAAGTCAAGTCAGGTCAAAACTGAGATGAAAAACATTCATCATTTCATTGTCAGTTCAGTTAAAACCAGAGAACAAGATGATGATGCAGCGAGGCAATAAACGATGTTTAAATGTTTGATTTACACTCGCAGCTCATCACAGTGGCCGTGGGACACAGTGGCACACGTTAAAAGTTCATTTTCAAAATGTAGATGTAGAACAACGAGAGCCCCCTGGCTGTGGTGCTGCTGTCAAAGTGTGTACAGATAATGAAGATGAATTTACCAGGGAGCTGTCAGAGCATCGATCACAGTGACGCTGAGGAGCAAACCACAAGCTACTAACAAACAAAGAGCTTCATCCAAAAACCTGCAATGACACAGACAAAACGACCTCGGCATGAGCTCGCAGCA
Source organism: Trachinotus anak (assembly GCF_046630095.1). Lineage (NCBI taxonomy): Eukaryota > Metazoa > Chordata > Actinopteri > Carangiformes > Carangidae > Trachinotus > Trachinotus anak. The sequence continues at coordinate 25,802,575 of NW_027273863.1, read as the reverse complement.
AATCAGAGATCTGTCATCTCAAAGGTCGGGAAACCTGCAGGGGGGAAGGAAGAACAACTGTTAGCAGAGGTATCAGTTCCACAATGTAAAAAAAATACCCCGTCCAAGAAAATGTCACAGATTCACAATGTCAGTGAGTACGTCAGAAAGTAGTGTCAACAATAATGAGTAAAAGGACTGTGCTGTCAAATGAAACCCAATTCTTATTCTAGTGTTGTGCCATCAGCACAAAGTTTTCTGATCGCAGAGCGCTGCAGGGATGATTTTAGCGTCACCCTGGTTCCCTCCACAAACAGCCAATGAGATTTCTACATCGTCTTCTGGGAAATAACCAACAGTTTCTGATCCTGACAGGTTTTGTTCAGCAGGATAATCTTCAGCAGCAGTAAAACATGTATTAAAAATATCTGTATGATGATTTTTATAAGGTTTTATAAGTTTATTAAAACAACATACATACTTAATTTTAAACATTTATACATATAATATCAATGGGCTTTGGGATGTTTTGTATTTATGCAACATATGTCAAAGAAGAATACATAACATACATATTTGTATGGGCTATGTCAATATATAAATGTTCCAGTTTCCACATATAATTTTCACATATATGTACATATGTTTACATAATATTTTCATATGTTTCATATATGGAAATTAAATTTATGTACATATATTACCTTTATGGGTCTGCAGCAGAGCCTAGTGCATGTTCTCTGATGAGGAAGTTTACTTCACATGGACCCTCATGTACATTTACTGGATGAACAGGTAGTTTGAGATAAATAAAGACTTTTTCTGAACTGTGAATCATGCAAAGCTCCTCGAGTGCAGTCTGGGAATGAAAATATAGAGCTGCGAATGAGCACAACAGGTCTAATGCCACTGTATTTCACCACATGCTTCTAAGTCACTGAGTTGAATAATTGTCTGAATGTCAGACTTGTTTACATATTGAGTGCATTTCTTGAGAACACGGGAAAAAAAATAAGTGTGTGGGTAGATATTTTCAGCTAAAAGCTATTGTGCTGTCTCTCACATGCATAATGACTCAAAGTCTGAACAAACACCGCTGGTGTAAGCTGACACAGCTGGCACAGGAAACACAGCTGAATATCTGAATAATAATGGGAAACTGATACAGCAGCAGCAGCAGCAGCAGCAGCTCTGTGATGTGTCTGTCAGCGACTCACCTGAACATCAGTCCAGTCGGTGAAGGAGGAGGTGGAGCACACTGCAGGACTGAAACAGCAGCCGTGTGTTAAAATGAGCTGTTTTCTGAGCAGAGTTTGGTCAGCTGTGATTCAGTCAGTCATAAAAAATGTCTTGCTGAACATGAACTGTTTTTGTCAGCGTTGACTGGTTTTGTTGAGCGGGACACAAAGCTGAAGAGAAGATCATGTCCATCCAAATCCGCCGCCACTCTGAGACTGAAACCTGAAACTGAAGCCTACAGCACCTCGATCCCTGCAGACAGTTTTGGTTTCATCTGCTCAGATTCTGGGAAATCTGTTGCAGAGATTTTTGCACAGCTGTCACACAAGAGTTGGGGTTTTGCTTGCAGAGCATAGACGGCAAAAGCACCTTGGTTAAGGCAGATGGTTTCCTGTATTAAACCAGACCAGGATCTTTCCCTGATCTAAACCAAGTGCTGCGAGAGTCTGAACAGAACCAGCAGCGAGGATTCATCCAGGCCTGATTACAACATGGTTGCTGCACAAGTCTGCAAGGTGTGGAGCCAAGGCTGCAGGGACCCCCCTCCCCCAAATAATGCTGAGAACAGTCCTGCGTGGATAGATACAAGCTGGGGAAATTAGATGTAGCACTTAACTTAAGAGCTGACACCCGCTGAGACAGAGATAGTGGAGGTCAATAACAGAAGGTGGATTTCTTTTGAATCTACTTAGGGAAATCTCCGTCATATAAGCTATTTATTTTCACTGCCCCCCCCCCAAACAGAGGATCCCAGCCAGACACAGAGATCATGAACAACATCTTGTTTTATTGTTTGCACATGATGTGAATTAAGTTGCATTTCCACAAATGACATAATAGTGATGAGTTCATATTATTGTAAATGAACAAAGCTGACAGAGCACGGAAACAAAAATACGCTTCAGCTTTTGCATTTTGTGGCTTGAAGATGAGATTTTGAAGGTGAGGTAGATTTTAAAAAGCAGAGCTGAGTAAGAAACCCCTGAGTCACGACACTGACAGAACCAGTCCATGTCCATAAATACATTTATCAGCTGTGGGTCAGCAGAAATCCTGTCTGTCGTCCCTTTGATCACAGTTAGAGTGAAAGCCTGTCATGAGGTACAACGTTCACGTTTAGCGGCGATGGGCCTAACGAGACCAGTGAAACACAAAGCGGCGAGCACTCAGCTGTCACATTAAACACCGAGACGGAGACGAGCCTGAGTATTTGATGTTTCCCCGACAGAGAGGAGTTTGTTCAAATAAGACATCTGTGGCGCAAAATACAGTTTCATCATATCCTGTCATAAAAATTTCATCACATCCATCATATTAAAGGCCTTAAAAAGCAAGTTGACGAAATTCTCAGACACACTGTAAAACCTGTGAAATAATGAGTGTCAACGCAATCGTCTGTATTTTAACAGTAAGTGGGTCATTCTCTGTCGAAAGGAATCACAGTTTTGTCTAAAAGTTAAAAGATGAGAATGTCTTATTTAAACAGTCTCTTGGTTTGTAGATTAAAGAAAGAAGTCATTTTCTCCAAACATGAAATAATAATCATGAGTTTGTAGTGAGCAGACCGACACTTCATTTCACTGGTAAATTAAAAGCGCCACCAAAACAATATCTTCTTCTATCTTTGCTTTTATCGTTGGGCTGTGAAATGTCGTGGACTCTGACATCTCTGCTCACTCAGAGTTTCAGCATCTCGTACCTCTGCTCACTTCACAATAACACTGAGGGGACGACGAGACGGTTGCAGCACTTTTTTCTTTTCATTTCTCTCGGTTACTCAGAAACTATTTGGACCAGATCAAACAAACTTTTACATATTAAACTTACATGTGTCTGCACATCACCCACACCATTTGAAGATGAATACATATGACGTGTTCACAATATTTATCTGAATGGGAGAATTCTGATGTTGCAACTGACTGCAACCCCAGGGACTGTTGCAACACAGATCGCGGACAGTTGCAACATATTGAAAACACATTAAATGTCACTAATGAACTTTGGCCTTTTGTCTCAATAAGCATAGGAAATATGCATTGATTTACAATATTATTTAATGATACAATTATAGTATTATTCGTTTGTTTCATGATATTTATCAAAGAACAGCTGCTGAGTTTTGTTTTACAGAGAACAGGGAACCTACCTTGAACCAAAATAGGCACAATACTTTATTGCTTATAATAAACAGAACAGGATAACAAGAGAGGCTAATGAAATAATTCCTAAAAACAACTTGTTTGTATTCTCTTATGCATTAAAGTATTTGAAAATACTATTGTCTTTCATAACTTTTATAACTTTTTTTTAGTAAATGCAGCAGCAGATGTTGGATGTGTCTCTAATCTTCCTGGTCTGGGGAGGGTCTTTTCATTATATTGTACTTTATTGTTTATTGTATCTATTAATTATAATTTTGTTGTAAAGTACTTCGTACAATGTTGATGCGTTCTGTCAATAAAGTATTATCATTATTATTATTATTATTATTATTATTATTATTATTATTATTATACATGTGGATACAACATGTATATGAATGAATATATTTTATTTCCAATAAACAAGATTAATATGGCAAAAATAACTACATTAATAACAATAATAAAAAAGTGGTAACAATACAAAAAAATAAAATAACATTAAAAAAATTTATAATAAATACATAAATGAATACATAGGTTAACAGTAATTCATGCAGTTACTAAGAATTGTCTTTTTTCCAGCAGTTCTTCTCAGCATGTAATATTCTCAGAGATCTCTCTGTCTGATATTTACCACACATCAGTTATGTGAGCCCTCTGCAGAGGGGGGGTTTGTTGTGAAGGGTCGCCCCCTTGTGGGTATTAAAAGTAACACTCCAGTTACTCCAGTCTCTGCCTCTGTTCAGCATTTAGGCCTGAACCTGGAGCTGCATGTAATGAAAAGATAATAAATATATAACTTGTCTAAAGTGTCTGCACTTTCATTACGTGCTTGTGGTAATTTTCAGCGACGGTTTTTAAATGTGACAGAACGACGTGTTTGGATCAGGCGAGGAGGCCTCATTCATGCAGTACAAGTCGACCTCAGGACTTTTCTTTCTGTTGATTTCTCGTCCTCTGTCACTAAACTGTAGGTTTATTCTACATATTTATACAATTATTTATGCATTATAAATTATATTAGATATGTATTAAATAAATTATATTTGTGTTTAAATAAAACAGCTGATAAAAAACGCAACAATTTCCCAGTTTGGGATCATTAAAGTACTTTGATTTGATTTGAAATGGGATGTTTTATGATAGATTCAGTGGCTCAGCAGTCTATACAAGTACAGCTGAAATTATAAAATTCAAGTCAATGGCAACTATTTGATAATCGTTAATATTGTTTCATGCAAAAACTGAAAAAATATTTCAGGGTCTCAGATCAAGAAAATAATCAGAAGATTCATTTATAATGAAAATATTCATTAGTTTCTGCACAAAACAATTGGCTCCAAACCTGAACATTAAAATCCTGCCTCAGTAATAATAATGTGGTGATATATCATCAGTCCACTGCAGAGGCAGCGTGTTTCCACAGCTCAGGGACATAAAAACAAAAAGCTGCCTCACCGGTGCTTTTATGGGACACATAAGGGACATTTAAAAGAAAGGCAGTGGAGGATGTTAGTGATCTGGCAGGAACAATAAAAAGCTCGCTGGTCCTGACTGAAGGGGTAAATCTTTTAAAAACTCCTCACACATTTCACTTTAAAAGAAAGACTCAGTCATTTCCTGAAACAGCAGCTCACTGTAGTTTTCATCAAACCAGAGGAAATAGCACATTTGTTGGGAACTACTTTTACAGGCGGATTAATCACCAAATGTGGAGCTGCTTCTGGATCAGGACACACAGGGTCTGATGCAGGTGGAGCCCCCCCCCCCCCCCGGAGAGCTGCTCATCTGCCCCTCTAAAGTTCAAACGGAGCTGAAAGCTGCTCTCACCCAGCCCGCAAGAACAATATTAGTTTAGGGCCGAGCCGTGGCTGTTGGATGGGTGTGTGTCTGAGTCTGGACCGAGGGCTGAATTATCCTCACAGAACAAGCTGAGCAGGCACAGCGCTGCATTTAAGGACTGTGGGATATAAGATGTTTGAGAACTGCTCATAGATTCTAATGTTTAAACTATTTAAAGTATAAAGAACTGAATGTAGCCTCACTGAGAGCTCACAGATACTCCTAACACAAATAGGTACACTCAAAAATGTCCCCATTGAAACCCGTTAAAACAGATTTTTCATCTGTCTGCCACTACGACATAAAATCACACAATCTATTTTATTACGCTTTCATTCTGGAGTCCTGGCTCAGAGGAGACAACTTTTGGGAAGACGCTGCTTTTAAGTCTGTTTGTTTTGTATTTGATTGTCTTGTATCTTCTTCCAGACGGGAGGGGGGCAGACAGGGAGTGTCCCGGGTGGGATGAGTCTCTTATATACATATAATGCAGCAGGTTTATTTGTGCAAACTGCCTCCACCACCCGCTGCAGGTCCTGCTGCTCCTCCACGGTGCAGCTGCTGGACCACACGCTGCAGGCTCAGGAGCCTCAGTAACAGTTGTTGTGGGAGGTGGGACGACCTGTTTTAAGAAGTGAAGCCTCTGCTGGGCCCCCCCCCCCACGCCGTAAGATTTGTTTCCAGACGAGTTGATGTTGGCAGAGATGCAGATCCCCAGAAAGTTGAAACACTCCTCCCTCCTCCCTACCTCCCCCCTCGTACGCAGAGGGCCTCAGTGAACCTGGATCTCCTGGAGTCCTGGAGGCTCTGAGGTCCAGGTTATTGAGGGAGCTTCTCTCTGCCAGGTGTTGAACCTCCTCCCTGACGGGCTCGGCGTCTGTCTGTGGTGGTGCCATCTGCACTTTTGACAGAAGTGTTGGAGGAGTAGATGGACTTTTGTTGCTTTTTAACAAAGATCTGTTCTGATGATATTAGGTGACGCAGTGGTAAACGGCAAGAACTGAAACAACAACCGCTCTAAACACTAACTAATCCTGCCTTCAAACTCAAACACTTTTCTGTCTTATGCTCTTGGATTTAAGAACCACTGAGTTTTTCTAGTTCGTCCCCGTTGGTTTTAAAACCGAGAAGAAAACACACACAGATGTGAGCGGGGTGACTCGGCTGTTTGTTGTGTAGGTGGGTTTGTTTGGTCGCAGCTCTCTGGAGCAGGTGGTTGTTGGGCTTCAGCTCTGCAGGGTGTTATCTCCACGGCGTCTGGGACGTCGAGCAGCTGACGCAGTAGCTCTCAGCACATGTACGGTTATCTCAGTACAGTACGCGAGACACTGCGCCGTGTATTTCACACAGAAAGAAAACATGAACAGCAGAACGTGAAAGTGTTTCTACTCTTTATTCTCTTTAGTCAGAAACTAAAGATTTACAGAGTCGCTGCCATGTTTGTCCAGTTTGGAAATCAGAGGAGAAGCTTGATTTGTCAACATGAGACCATGGTTCAGTAATTCAAGGGATAAAATGACAATTCAAGGTACGACCCACTAAGTCTATAATTCTAGCCCACGGTGTGACTGTTGAAGGTTCCCAGGTCTTTTTCTAACTAATCTCCTTCCCCTCATTCCTCTCCCCCGTCAGCCTGAGTCCTGGACACCGGCAGGACCGTCACATGCTGCCAAAGCCCAGTCACATGTTCTGACCTGCCATCCTCCATCACAGCATCTGCCTCCGGTCCTCCGGCGGTGCATTCAAGTGCTTCAGGGACAATACTACCTCCCAGCCACCCCGGCTGCTGCTCTGCACGGCATGTAACTTCTGTACCACAGCCATCAAGTTACACACGTCTGGTGTGCTGGTGTTAGTGATGTGGAGATTCTACTTTTGGCTCCTGTGGCTCTAGTGGTAACTAGTAATAAATGTAATGGAGTCGATACAACGTTTCCCTCTGAAATGTAGATGGAAATATTCCAGTACCTCACAGCTGAACTTCAGTGCAGCACCTTGTACTCAGTGACTTTGCTGTGTATCATGATTTTCATGTGAGGGTTGTCCCAAAGCAGAGAGAGCTGGGAGCGTCTTTTCAACCTTATATCATCGGCTTTCAGTTTTATTCTATTATACATCACTGTAAGTGTGAAGTGAGTACAGGTACAAGATGCTGAAACTGGTATCTGTCCTACAAAATTGTTTCTTTTTTTTGCGTTGTTTAACTTACTTAATATTCAAAATTGCGTTACGCAGTTTGTTCGTATGCAGATTCGGCTCCCGCCCCCTTCGGCCAGCTCCGCTCTTTTCAGAGAGTGCCTCAGATTTCCGACAGCCCCTGAAGCGGCACGAACCAAATCCATCATCCTTCGTTACCGGAGAAGAGAGGACCGAGCGGCACCGAGTGCGAAGCGGCCACAGGTCGACGAGGGATCGGACACAGCGCTCCACTTCACCGTGAGTCATATCCACGCGTTTTCACGCTGCCTTTTGTGTAATCTGTGACCGTGAGGAGATGAAGCGTGTCCGCTCCACACGGCGGCTGGCTTCAGTTTCCGGGTTTGCCGCCTTTGTGCACACGGCACCGGGCTGGTGCAGAGCGCACAAACCCAACGTGTTACTGTTTACCTCCGGTGTGTGCCAGGGTTTTAGGGCAGCGGCGGACACGTCTGGCTGCTCGCACCGCGGGAGCGGGACTTTATGGTTTTATGACTTGATAAACGCAAGCCGAGCCTCGGCGGCAGCAGGAGGAGGCCCGGGCCTGGGCCGAGGTCGCCTGGCAGATGCCATCCGTCAGCATCCTTTGAGAAATTTAACCAAGCAACCGCGGCTAGCAGGGAGGCTAACCTAGCTAATTCACTGTAACAGCCTGAAGAGGTGAGGGGGCTTAGATAACATTATCATGAGTTATTACTGAATATTAGACATCGTAAATCAATATTCACTGTCACTACGAAGGAGGAACTGTTTGTTGTGTAAAGCTAGCTATCTGACGGTCCAAACAGCCTTCCCCAACCTGCTTTCACACCAAACTCCATTAAGAAAACGTCCAATTTAATGTCTCTTTCCGTATCAGAGCGCGGATACCATCTCAAAATAACTGAACTAATGTTCTATAGGCTGCCTTTAATTTCGGCTTAATCAACCAACAAAGAAAGCAGCCGTTTGGTAGATTTTTTTATCCGTCTAATTAAAAAAAAAACCAATACTGTGGATTATAACTACAAGCTATTTATCGAATAAGCGGAGTTTTGTAGTAATCCATATCCGGAATTAGCCGTAATCCGTTATAAAGTCCCCCACCATGTAGCCTAACGGACATGTTCTGTAATCGTGGTTTCTATTGTGTAAGAATGTCAGTGAAACAATAAGAGTCAGACATGTGGTCAACTTGAGCCGCACAGTGCAGGTGATTCAACAGCAGGGGTGGAGGCTGTGATCATGATTCCACCACATCAGGGGATTTTGTTCTTTTAACTCCGCTGCATCTGTTCCACAGCTGCAGTTACGGTTTGAGTTTGCAGATAGACATTCAACATGAGCATATAAAATACACTGCAATGTCACTGAAGTAAGTCAAGCTGCTGAACAGAAAGTAAAATATGCAGAATTAAAAAGGAAAAAGCTGCATACAATGATTAACATATTACTAATAATAATCGTTTTTTTGTAAATATGTGATTACCATTGTGCCTGTACAATGAGGACTACCTCTTATACTTAAATAATTATATTTGAATGTCATACTTTTACTTCTGATTGGTATTTTTTTTACATTGTAGTAATTTTAATTTTGCATAGGCCTAAGAATGCAACAGTCAAACAAACCATTTCAGCTTTAACATGAGGAGCTTAAGTGGTCAGACTGTGTTCAGTTATACCAGGTGGCTAATGTTGCAGTTAGAAGCTTATAAATTGGAGCTGATATAATGAGTTGATGAATCAGCCACTCAACTGACAAACTAAACTGCTAAACAGTACCAAGCTCCAGCTTCTTCAGTTTGCTTTTTTTTAAAGAGTTGTTTAAATTGACAACTACTAGGTTTGCAAAGGGGTGGAAAATTTCTGGTAAATTTCCGGAAACTTTCCAGAAACTTTCCATGGGGAGTTAAGCTGGGGAATTTTGGAAATATTCCAAATTGGAAACTTTCTATGGGAATTATTGGGAACTTGTGGGAATTAACTGGAAATTGGGGGTAATTGAAACAAACTATCATATACAAACATAAATGTAAATATTTTTGTTTTGTCATTTTTCTGTAGAATAAAATAACAAAAAAGCTTGTAAAAACACTAATGCAATGGCATGAACAGAAATATAGTTGGCTAAACAACTGGAATGGTCTTCAGAATATTTTACAATTGATGTATAAATTCTTGTGTGGTTACAGAAAACCGTCTTGCAGGAGTCAGAAGAAACAGCATCACATTTGAGGTAGCTATAATAAGCTAGGCTCTTAAATGGTCAATGAAATGAAAAATAGCTTACATTTAGCACCTAATTTACCAGCTGTGTGGCCTCCAGGCTTTAAGCAATCATCAGTGCATGTGATGGAGGAGGAGTGCACAGTGTATGCAGGGAATAGCCCTGCAGTAAGCAGTGCTGTGTGCATGTGATTGAGGAGTGTACTTGCATTAAATCTGGTTGTTTTAGCCAAGATTATGCTACAATGTATTTTCCCCAACTATATTTAAGTTCCCTGTTGAGGGCCAACCTTCAATTTTGTAAATTTCTGTTTTATTCCCATAAATTCCCGTTAATTCCCATAAATTCCTGTTAATTCCCATGGAAAGTTTCCAACTTGGAAAATTCCCGGAATTTTGCAACCCTAACAACTACACAACATTGAAAAAAGAGATTTTAGCTCGGGCCGCACAGTTAATCGAAATATAATCGAAACTGCAATATGGCAGAGGGCGGTATCCAACTCACAGGAGCTGCAGTGTTTTTGACAACAGTAAAATGTGTCACAACAGACCATTAAAAAATCCAAGGAAATTTAAAATGACACCATGAAAAAGCCACTGACCACATTATGTTGGTAAACAATGAGCCTGTGATACTAAATGTTGAGTAATTCTCAGAAGTTCCCTAAAACCTTAGGTGACGTCATCACATTGCTCGTTTTGGTGAGTAACATTCAAAGTGCGGGTTTCCAGGGAATGAAGCCTCATCTTGACGCTCTCCTGAGTCTTGATCCACTCTGAAAAATATTAATCCACTTTAAAAAGGATCCACAGGACCACTAGGTAAAGTTGAGCTGTTTACTTCGACACACACACAAAAAATGAATAAAATAAAACAGACCAATGTCCATTTCAAAAATTATTAGACTAATTAAAGAACGTGGAGAGGGCAAAAACCTGTGTGGCTCCTCTCTCCACTTACCTGACCGATGGCCTCTTGTTTTCCCAAAAGAAATGATGATCGAGGGGAAGAGTCGAGCCGTTCTGGCCGTGATGGTTCTCCTCGCCGCGAGCTTGTCTGGCGGAGACTTTTCGGCCAGTTCCGACTGCAGCCCGTCCGCCATGGAGACGAACAGCCGGGTGCGTTTACTGTCAGCCGTGGTGGACACACAGACGGCGGAGCAGAGCCAGAGACAACACCTGGAGGCTCTGTTCAACAGGTGAGCACCTGGCCCAGACACCGACAGAAAAGTATGGCTGTTGATGACACTGAGCCAGGATTTCAGTGCATCAGGTGGAGTGTTAATAGCTGTTGATCTTGTGATGTTTGAGTATTTATAGAAAAGTTGATAGGTAAAAATATTTTAAAGTGCAATCTCAAATCCATTTTTCTGGTCATTTCTTTAAACTAATGTTTTTGTAACGTGAAGAATTACGTTTTCAGTTTAGACCTCATTTTGCACAAAGAGGTATGACATTTTTCAAACGCTGACTGATCATCAGTGTTATTGTTGGATGTTAATTGTGATGTTTTTATGAACTTTATCAGATATGGAGAAAACGGCACCATCTCTCTGGCTGGGTTAAAGCGGCTCTTACAGAACGTAGGGCTGCATCGCATCAGGACTGTGATGGTGCAGCATCACGAGCAACCGGGCCACCATGATCACCACCGTCACCATGAAGGCCACCACCACCAACATCACCACCATCTCCATGACAACAGCAACACGCATCATCAGAAACATGTCCACACTGAACCCTCACAGCCCAGGAAGTTTCCAAAGACTGCAGACAATCAAGACGGCATGGCGGGGAAGAAAACAGAGAACCCAGAGAGCCACCACAACCTGTATGATAAGAAGACCACTGCGGCGGCGGCTGCCCAGGTCGGGCCTACGCCGGTGTACAGTGCTCAGTTGGTGGTGAAACCAGATGAAGCTCATAAGAGACAAGGCAGCGGCCTGGAACAGCCCAGTCCTGCAGGGGAGGAAACCACCAGTGCAACATCAGCCAGAGTGATCACTGAAAGTCGGACACAAGCCGCTGCAGTCAGCCGGGGGGATGATCGCAACCACGATCATGATCATGACCACTATCATGACCATGACCACGCCCACGATCATGCCCACGATCACGACCACGATCATGCCCACGATCATGCCCACGATCACGATCACGACCACGATCATGACCATGACCACGATCATGACCATGACCACGACCACGCCTACGATCACAATGACAGCCATATGAACCGCAGCCTGGACAGTGTAGAGGTACGACATAACCTTCTAACTCAGAGATGTCTGAAAATGATCAACATCGGCTCCAGTTCAGTACCTGAGTTCCCGTACCAACACCGAAAAAGAGCACTGGTCCTAAAATGGGACGAGCTGGGATATGGCTGCATCTTATCGAGTTTAAATCCACTTATTGAATCCAAATTCTATTTAATCTTATTACACTCACCTTTCAACATTAGCAAGTTGCTACAGGCTAAAATAAGTCCAACTCAAAGGTGTCTAACAGTTGAAGATATGAGAAGTTGATAAAATATCACAGGTGTGCAAATCTATTCACATTGACGTTGCATGGATGTTGTAGTGTATCTACAGGTCCTGAGCTGCTGTTGAGTGTCTGTGTTTTCTCTCCAGTGTCTGAACGCCTCCAGCCTCCTCTTCTCTCACGGGATGTCTCAGGAGGTGGGCGTGTCCTTTGGAGACCTCAGCCTCCTGTGTCCCGCCCTCCTCAACCAGATTGATTCCGGAGCGTGCATCCTGCATGGAGACGCCCCCGAACACGGGGAGAGAGGTAGGAAGTGGCTGACCGGTCAGATTTCTGTGAACAGTTAATCAGTCGAGCAGCAGAATCTTAGAGGCGGGCTGTGACCAAATAATCACCAGCCGTTTCTGATGCATGATTAATTCTTTCATTCATTTATTGTTTGATTTTTCAAGATAAAATAGTGAAATATCCCTGTTGTCTGATTCCAGCTTCCAGCTTGCTTCTTTACTATGTTTTCAATGATTGGAAACTAAATATATTTTGTTTTCAGGAGCAGCATCATGTTCCTGTGGATTAATTTCTGACATGAACACTGTATTAAAGTCGCAGTCCCAGAGGTGTAGAAGCCCGTCTCTAAAAACCTGCTACGACCCGCTAACATCGGGCTGTAATGGGAAAGACTGCAGTCTGCATTCACGCCCACGGTTGTTAAACCAGAAACACCGCAGCTACACTGCGCTCAGGGATGTGAGCTGCAGCCCCAGAATAAATGTCAAAAACACACAATCACTGATATTATTATCAACCTCAATGTAGTGGTTTTACGCCTGATTAATCTTCCAACTCCTGGTTCTGTTTCTCAAACTGGATTTCCTGGATCATAGGAATCTTGTCTGACCTGTTGCTGAGGACAATTACTTCAAGTTGACTCACAGGCTTAATAACCTGGCATGTTCAGGAGCACTTTGCCTGTCCAGTTATACCTGTTTACCCAGCAACAAGGAACTCCTCAGTTGTAATAAGGAGGCTGCTGTTTATTAATAGGTTTTATTTGCAGTTCAGTTTTACAGCAGTTTTGTAGTTTGATTTGATAAAACGGGATTAATTTAATCTTCTTTTTCTAGACCATAAACAACATAAACATGCTCACGGTCACCACGGTGACCACAACCACTCAGACCACGACCACAGCGAGCGCACCGGTGGAGAAAATGGCAAGAACATCGCAACAGGTGACATCATAAATGATTAAATCTGGCAATAAACTTTTTTTTACTTTATCTTCAATCAATCTCTTAATAAACAAATGATGGCCTAGATTCACATGATATATTTGTAAACTTTAAACTGTATTTGTGGAGACGCCTCCGTGAGAGTAAAGGAGGTGTGTGTGGTGTGTGTGTTGCAGCGTGGGTCGGTGGCTTCGTCTCCATCACGATCATCAGCCTGCTCTCGCTCCTTGGTGTCGTCCTCATCCCGCTCATGAACAGAGTCTTCTTCAAGTTCCTCCTCAGCTTCCTGGTGGCGCTGGCCGTCGGCACGCTGAGCGGCGACGCCTTCCTTCACCTCATCCCCCATGTGAGTTGGCGTGGTGCTGCCCGACGCTCAGTTGTTTACAGTTACAGTTTCTCGTGTACCAGGAGGCGTCTTGTGTTATGTGTTGCTCTTTTTATCAGCTCAGTTTAAACCAGAGTTAAACTGTCTCTGTTACTGGTCGTTGCTCACATACAAACATATGTAACCAGGCTGAAATGTGTGTCCACATACTTTTGGTCACATAGCATCATGATGTGGTTTGTTCACACAAGGTGAGATGATTAGATACTACTGTCAGAGTGTCAGCACAGATACCAAAACTAGAATTATTTAAATATATATGAAGCTACATTTATGAAGATTAAGTGAAGAAGACGACCGTCAGTTTCAGTTTCATGCACTTAACAGTTTTCGACACTTGGTCGATTGTGTTTCGATGCTCGGGTCTGGTCTTGTACAGATTGTGATCTTGTTTGACGGGAGCTGATCTCAGTCCACCGTCTCCGTTTCTTTGTCCACAATCTGCATTTGGGGAAAAAAATTAAATTTTTAGCTGAATTCGCACCATGTTGAGACTGAACTGGCAGCACAGAGTCTGAGAGATCTGAAACCAAAGTCAAGTACAGAGTATGGTCTTGAGAACCAGGCCCCTGAAAACAGCATTTATTTATTTAAGCACACTGAGTGACCTCTATGTATAAATAAATTAGCCTTGCCTTGCCAGTCTTTATGCTAATCTACGCTAACTGTCTGCTGTTTTACCTCGTTTGATCAGCCTCTTGATGTGTTTGTCTCTGCTGATGCTTCAGTCTCAGGGGGGCCACCATCACCACCACGAGGATTCTGGGATGCACGTGGAGGGACATCACTTCCACGACGAACAAGGCGAAAACCTGGACGCCGTGTGGAAGGGTCTGACGGCTCTCAGCGGAGTCTACTTCATGTTCCTCATCGAACACTTCCTGACGCTGGGAAAAATGTACAAGGACAAGAAGCAAAAGGTCAGAGATTCATCAGCTGTTTGAGATCAGGTGGTAAACATGAGGTTTTATTGCACAGGCTTCCAGACCTGTGAACTTACACATGAAAGTCAGGTTGATGAAAGAATAAGTCGACAAGATTAAGAACCTGCCCACAGAGCATGTGCCAACTTTCTGTGCTTCTGTTTTTAATCCTCTGTGTTCAGACTTCATTGTTGTAATTTGTTACTTTAACATTTAAACTTTAATGAATTTACTTATTCAATTATTATTATTATTAAGATTATTTTGTGATTTATGCAAACTTATACATTTATGGAGCTTCTTCCTTTTTTAAAATATGGTGAACATTCCCCAGGTGGTTTTTGGTGCATAAGGTGTTTGTCTTCACCTGCTCAGAGATTCACACTCACTTCGTTCAGAGTTGAGCTTTTAGCTGAGGTCTAAGGTCAAACTCACTGAAATTGGAGGTTTGATTCTGTATTAATAATAATATTAACTTTATTTGTAACTTTACTTTTCAAAACAGAATTACAAAGTGTTCACACATGAAAACAGAATAAAGCAATAAAAGGGAAAAGAGGCAAAGTGTCATATAGCAAGGCAAGTATAAGAGGGAGACAAATCACAAATACATAAGAAAAAAACAAAATCAATAAACGAAACAGAAGAAAGAAGAAATAAAATAAAAAAAAAACAAGGATAAAAGCATCGAAGTCTAGAATTAAAAGCAGCTTTTTACAAGTGTGTTTTAGCTGATCTCCTCAGGCAGGACTGTCCACCTTTGGTTTGGACAGAGGACAGAGTTCTGCCTGAGGATCTCAGGCTCTGTTGGGTCGGGAGGGGAGAGCAGCTCTGAGACAGAAGAAGGTGCCAGAGCAAGAAATAAAGACAAGCTGTTGTGTCCAAACAGATCCAGAAGAAATGGGATCAGAACGACAAAGCAGATCCAGAGAAGCAGCCTGCTCTGGAGGAGACCGACCTGAAGCCGCCCGAGGGTAAGACGCAACACGAAGCCGACGCGCTGCAGGTCAAACTCTCTCAGCACCACAAACCGTAAACCTGTAATCTGTGTAACGACGCGGCTGCTCCTCTGGACTCTTAAAGTCATCCTAACAAAGTTGTATCAACAGTTTTCACTCAGTGACGTGATGTGAGCAATGGATCAATCAATATCAGCTGATGGCAGATATATTGGTATTAGTTATGTCGGACATGAAACATGAAATATCAAGGATACATTTGAGGTCGACTACATGTCAGAAGTCCATTTTTTTTTTTTCATCTAAATGTTTTGTTGTTTATCTCCAGGTCAAACTTACTTGTCTAAGACTGGTCATGTGGTCTGTTTCTGTGACATCAACATTCCAAATTTCAGCTGTAAGAATAAATGTTCTGTCTTTCCCCAGATGTTGAGACTAATGGCGCCGGCGCATTTGCCGACCTCGCCAGCGGCCTGCATGGCGGCAGCGTGGCGGAGGAGGAGCAGGTGATGCTGGCACCGCAGGTGTCCGTTGTCTCGCCGCAGGGCTACAGCCGAGCGTTGGGCGCCACCGCCTACACCGCCGAGGACTGCGAGAATAAATGCCACTCCCACTTCCACGACACGGTGGGTCAGGCCGACAGCATGCACCACCACCACCACGACTACCACCACATCCTGCATCACCACCACTCCCAGAACCACCACCCGCACAGCCACTCCCACTCCTACTCGGAGCAGCACTTCCAGCAGGCCGGCGTGGCCACGCTCGCCTGGATGGTCATCATGGGAGACGGGCTGCACAACTTCAGCGACGGCCTGGCCATCGGTGAGTAGGCGTTACCGCCAGGTCACAGCTCAGTGTCAGGATCTGACGTTGACCGGGGACAGAAACGCTCATCATTACCAACCCTCGGTAAACTGTCACTGCAACAACCAGTCACAGAAACTGAGCTGTCTCCAGCCAATCAAATGACAGTGAGTTACAGCTGATCGCGCTGCATGATGAAAAGAGACGACGTTTCCTCTTTTTCACATCAGCACAGGAAGTGACTCAACAGTCACGTCAGCCTCTAATGTCGTGGGCAGAGGAGATGTTGGGGGTGTGGCGACACCGCCAGGTCCCGAACAGGAAGGTTGAAGGAAATAATCACCTTTTATTAGAGCTGCAGAATTAATAATATAATCAAAATCACAATTTGGCCAAGTACAACATCCAAATCACAGGACTTGCAGTTTTAAAAAAAAAAATGTGTCACGACATTGTTGGCGCCATAAGCGTTGCGGTGCTACAGAGAAGCCTCAGACTATTAATTATATTCTCCAACCGTTAGAGAAGAAAAAAATCACATCATCATGATTTTTTAATTGATGTCAGTGAAAATGAAATTGTGACTCATGTCAGCTAAATCACGTCGCCACAGCACACGCTCCCTCCACGAACTCGCCATTATGTTGCTGCCGATCTCTCATCCCAGTTAATCCCATTCAGAACTCCACATGGTCAGGCGGGAACAGAGGGGCAGACTGGCCCTGCACTGTCCAGGCTCCAGTCCGACCATCACGTCCCTGTGAGCAACAGGAAGCTGACTGCAGTGTCATTTACAATGAAGATCCTTTAAAGGCAAAAGAGGAACACACTGACGTGTATTTCAGAGCCTGACTGACCAGCATTACATGAAAACATGACATTGATTCTGTTCTGTGGTTCTGCAGGAGCTGCGTTCACCGAGGGTCTGTCCAGTGGTCTCAGCACATCTGTGGCTGTTTTCTGCCACGAGCTGCCTCATGAGCTGGGTAAGACCTCTGATCTGGTCCCAGTCTGTGGGCGGGAGATTCCTCAGCTACCGCAGCACAGTATCTATTTGTTTATGACATGGTTTTAAAAGGATAAACTAATGTTTGCATCAGTCAGATGGATGTTTATGTTATCAGTAGATGAGTTGACGGATCGTTTCTCCCAGGTGACTTTGCGGTGCTGCTGAAGGCGGGCATGACGGTGCGTCAGGCCATTCTTTATAACGTGCTGTCAGCCATGATGGCGTACCTGGGGATGGTGACCGGTATCTTGATCGGCCATTACGCAGAGAATATCTCCATGTGGATATTCGCGCTCACCGCCGGGCTCTTCATGTATGTGGCTCTGGTGGACATGGTGAGTCAACGTGTCGTCTCCCGCACACACACACACACACACATCTCATGTCATCTCATGATGCGTTCACTTACCAGTCATTAATCAGAGCAGCAACAGTAAGAAAAAAAATCACACATTCAGTCACATTCAGACACAAAATACCAAACACAGTCTGAGCTGAAACGAGTGTGGTATTGATCAGCTGCTGTGTCGCTCGGACCACACCTGCTGACAGGTGAACTAAACAGTGGATGAATCATAATACTTCATCACACACGGGTTTCTGGGGCAAACAAACAGAGAAGAGCAGTCATTTAGGGCGTCGTGTTTGGCATGAAGTGCTCAGCTCCTTCCCTCCGAGTGACGAGAAGTGAAACTCCTCTGCTCGGTGTTGTGCGATTGTTATTGTCCAGTCAGCTGCATCTGTTCTGTCATCTGGACAGGTCTTTAACCTGAGAGCAGCAGCCCTCAGGACCAGATGGCCTCTTCTCTCACACACACACACACACACAGCAGAGGTGAGCTGTCACCGTCAGCTGCTGTCTGGAAAACACAGCTGGGCTTGTGTTGTCTGAGGCTGCCCTCTAGTGACCACTCTCCTGCACAGCATCCAGTTAAATCCAAAGTACACAGGGCGACAGTCGAGTCCATCCTGCTCGAGCTCGTCACACAGCTTTAAGATGTGCACGTACAAATATTTAGTCTTCTCTGTCCGAGGAGACATGTGATATCAGAGGTACGGTGAGACTGGACTGAAAAACCATGTGAGACAGTTTATTATTAATTTTAAATCAGTTGATGCATGAGTGGAGGGAGCTTCAGTCATCATATCCTCAGTGTGAAGTTTTTTCTTGACCTTAGGCATCTCAGTCCTCCTCAGCAAACGTAGCAGGCTTAGTTGTTATTACGTAAAACCAGTTTTTAACAGTGACTGTTGAAATCTGCAGAAAGCTGCTAAATAGATGCCTAAAAAAACATTTACTTTAACCGACAGTGAAGATCTAAACCCTGCAGTTCCTCTAATGACCACTAGAGTCTGGCTCCAGCAGTGAGTCAGTCCCCACAGACTCCCATGTTCAAATGTCCAACTTTACAGCAGAAAGAAACATGTTTACAGCCTGGAACACAAACTGTTCTGGTCTCTAGAGATAATTTCCTCCTTCATGACACCTGTACGGCTGAATTTACAGAACTCACCTGTTTACATTTTATTAAGGAGTAAAGTGATAGAGAATTGAGGGCGTGGCCTCTTTGAGTGACAGGTGGATGAACGTATGCTTGTCACAAACCGACATGCACCAAAGTCTCAGCTCACATGCTCCACCTCTTTGACCATTTTTGGATTAGCTGGGAGTTGGGGGCGGAGTCAGACAATGTCAAGATGGTGACGGCGGAGTAGCTCACTCTGAGCTTCAGAAACCTGGGGGTGACGTCACAGAGGCTCCGCCCATCTTTATTTACAGTCTGTGGTTTCAACCCAAACTCCCTCACAAAATCACATGTCCTCTGTGGCTCCTGTTTGATCTTCAGTGTGTTTTGTCTGCACTCAGATGAACGTAGTGCTGACGATGGAGTGGATGTTACCGACGAGTTAGAATCTACTGTACCTGTTGCTGTCTGTGATGACTGCGACAAAAACACCTGATAAAGTTGGATAAAGTCAAATCTCATGGCTCCTCCCTCCTGATGACTCATGAGGTTGTAGACTTTCCTGCGGTGGTAACACACCTGTTCCTGTTGTGTGTCCTCTTTGTCCTTTCAGGTGCCTGAGATGTTGCATAATGACGCCGGGGACCACGGCTTCAGCCACTGGGGCTTCTTCCTGCTCCAGAACGCTGGCATCCTGCTGGGCTTCTGCATCATGCTGCTAATCGCCATTTTTGAACACAAAATCCAGCTGGACCTGGGATACTGAAGGGGGGGGTATCCAGTCCTGAGCTTCCTGCGCATTCCAGTGTCTGCGTCAGACGTGTAGTGTGTTTTTATTTGTTGTCTTAGACAGAGCGAGTCAGTCAACTTGATTTAGTTTGTGTAGTCACATCATATAGAAAGAGGCTCCATTTCAAACAGGTGGTGTAGGAAGTCACCATGTTGACCCCCCCCCCTCGCTCTTGCAGCTGACAGGAAGTGTGCGTTCAGGAGCGTCTGAGGCTCACATGTCTTCTGCTTGAACGGAGATCGGGTGTAAAAAAAAAATAAGTGAGGTCATTAGAAACATGCTGCAGTTCACTCTCAGCACCACACTGCTCGCAGCATCAGGTTTTACTAGGTAGCGTTCATTTTTACAACAAATCCAACAAAACGTGAAAGCAGCATGAGAAAGCTTCTGTACCACCCCAACCCCACCCCCACCCCCCTCCACCTGTTTTTTTTTTTTGCCGTGACATTTGATTGATTTGTTGCCTTTTTTAAAACATTTCTTTTATCTGATGTGTTGAAGTGTTTCTGCCACGGGATCAATGACTCAAAGTGCCATAACAGACCCACTGATAGGACAACGGCATGCTGGGTAACAGTCAACGTTTTACACTGATCGTTGCGGTTATTTGACGTGGGGTTGTGTGAGGGACTGACCTACAGTCAGTTCAGATGCTGAGCAGCTGTTGGCAGCGTCAGAAAACTGTGTTTTATTTTGAAAATTTTTACCACTATTTGCTGTCATACCGACCTTTATTTTGAAGCTACTGTATTAAGCTTAGGTTTACTTGTGCATTCAACAGTTGAGAAAATGTAGTTTCAAAGTAAAGGTCTGTTTGACAGCAGATGAAGTGGTGAAAACTTCCAAAATAAAACACACACTTAAACTGATAGAGTCCACAGTGGCTCATCAGCTTCTGCTGCTTCTCTAAACTGGAGCTGATCTGAACTGACTCTAGATCAGTACCTCGCACGTCTGATAACCTGAACCATCAGTCTAATGTTCCTCCTGCAGGCATCGAGATGGTGTGTTCAAATCAAAAATCTCTGTCTTCAATATCATTGTGATTAAGGTTATGAATCAGTTGTTTGTTTGTAAGATGTTAAACTTTCACAGGTCGACATCTCTGACCAACAAAACTCCAAAAGAAAAACACAAAATATTCAAATGTGTGAAGCTGAAACCAGGAAATGTTTTTCTCAGAAAAATAATTAGAGACTTGTTGCAGATTGATTTTTTTTTTTTTTTTTTGTTGATAGGTTTGTGGTTCCAGCTCCCGGTGGTGCCACAGAGCTAACTCTTGTGTTTATTGCAGCTTGTTGTGATAATGACTAAGATGTCTACAGGAGGGACTTGAAAAGTGTTACCCAGTAGTGTTAAGTTGAGCGCGAAGGGCAACACACACCAACCCCGTCACGTCTTTTAACGCCTGAAGCAGCCTCCCGACGAGCGGTGACCTGTGACCTGGGAGCTGATGTGATAAGTGTGTTGCTGCTCTGCAGCCCTGGGGCCAAGTAACAGGACAGTGACTGCCCTGAACTGATCATCGGTGCCATACACAGCTGCTGGAGGTCACCCACCGACCTCAGCAGGTCTACAGTCCGTCTCTGAAGCGGCGAGGCTGCTGAACTCACCACAGGAGGCGGTTTTTAGACTGGTGCAGCACCAGAGAAGACATGAGCCCGTTTTATTCAGTCATCAGACATCAGCTGCGCAGAGGCCTCGGTCCTTATCAGATAAATAATTTTCTGTTTATTTTGTGTCAGTCCGTCCATTAAATGAGCCTGATGCAGGTTTCAGAGACGTATTAGTGATGATTAACACTACATCACTGCTGCTGTAACACTGAAGGTGTTCAGTGGTTAAACTGACGGTGCCTTTGGACAGATCAGCAACAAGCCGTCAGTCACCCGCTGTCGGGCCGCCGTTCAGCATCTGTCGTCAACCATCGCCTGAAATATTCGTGGTAGATTTGGACACATCAGCTGAGCTCAATCCTTCTGCTTATTATTGGCTGGGTCTTAACATTTGATGCTCACGTTTCCCATTTTTAAAATGGCACTTGAAGCTAACGGGTGCTGTAGTAAATGAGGTTTGATCGGACACAGTTACAGCAGTGGCAGGGGAGAGAGACCAGCACAGCAGTCCTGACTGAGTCCAGCTGCAGGGGTCAAAGACACTTTGAAATCAGATCTTCATAGATGAATACCTGACCTTTGACCTCTCAGTGACCCGTGTAGAGAAAAGTCAGGGATGTTGTGCTGTCTGATGAGTGAAGAGCTGAGGAGCTGAAAGAGAAAAGGGTGAACTTGAGCTGGCGATCTGTTCTCTGATGTGTTTTATTTTATTTTATTGTTATGTTATTTTGGCAGCTTCCACAGAAGAAAGTCTGGTAATCTTTGTTTCCATGTTACACATGTTCAGTTTGAACATTTGATACCAGTGATCATCATAAACCTGTAAATGTCAGCACGAGCTCAGTTTGAATCTTTCTCTTTGTCACCATGTTGTTTTTTTTTTTTAAGAGGCTGCTCTGAAGTTTAGGTCAAAATACAAGGTTCCCAAAACTCAGTTCAGAGTTACATGTACAATATTATACTATATGTATATATTCATGTACAAGTTTGTGTTTGATTGGTTTCTGTTGTTGACTGTAGTTTCACTCACTGTGCTGTTTGTTGTGAAGGACATAAAGAAGCCAAACAAAAAAACAAAAAATCAAATTCAGAGGAGTGATAAAAAAACAGTCCTTCAGATCTGAGGTGATGTTTAGGAATCTAGAAAAAGGAGGGAAATGAAAAGGAAAGTGTTGATGAAGGGATCTACAGCAGGTGGACGAAATGATACACAGCTCACAGCTCTGCAGCAAATACTGACGGGATGATCACACATGCAGAAACATGCAGGCTCCACCAGTCCTCTCGGTCGCCATCTCCCCTCTGTCAGGATGTTTTTTTTCATCCTTTTCTCACAAAATACAAAAAGTATTTTTTGTATTGACATCTGTAAAATATTGACAACAAGATAAAACCAAGACACCCACCCCCAAATGTACAAAAGCTCATTTCATCAGATACTTCCTGATTTAATTGTGTCTCATATTTACCATGAGATCATAGAAACCAGCTCCTCTTGTTATCATGACTTTGTAAAAGGAGGTTTCAGTTGTGTTTTATGAAAATGCAGGAGCCCGTGGAAGTTGATCCTCAACTGTTTTGTTCCTGAACTTGTTAAAAGCAGAAAAAAAATGAATCAGTCTCTAGTTGTTGTCGCAGCTGAACAACCACAGTTGAGCTTGATGAGTTACAAATCATCAATCTGTGTTTTATTTTGGTGAATTTCTCCAATGACTGTGTGAAGATGACGTTTCTTTTGCAGACTTTTTTTTTAAACACTAAATATCTTCACACTTTGCGAAGTGTTGTATCTTGCCATCATCACCAAAACTCTGATATTTTGCCAGTTTTAAAGACGTCATCGCCCCAGTCTGATCCAAGACACCGACACTCACTGTTTAAACATCAGTCCCAGAATCTGAGCAGCTTCCAGACAAAGACAGAGAGAGAGAGAGAGATGGACCAAACAGAGGTTTTGCTGCAGAGCTGTTTAAACAGTGTTTCTGTTATTTCCTCCGCCTTCAGGCAGCTTTGACGTTGACTCTGTGCTCTCTGACATTCCTGAATGAAAATAAACCACAATTCACCTGAACCTCTTTGTCCTGCCTGGATGTCTCCTAACTCAGAGAAATGCGAAACCACAACAGAAATATTTATTTCTATGTCAGTTTTTTTTTGTCCTACAGAGTGCTCATACTTATACATCATTTTTACTTAAGAGCAAGAAGAAGTGTCTTTTTGTCACCATCTTTGTCTGAAGAACCGGTAGCGTTTAAATATCTTCTTATGCTGCAGATGTTTTAATTCTTGATCCAGATGTAAAAGTATTTGGGGAATACATCAAAAAAGTGATACTTGCTGTTGAACAGCTGGATGTTTTTAAATGCAAATGTAATTTTTCTCGTTGATAAACAGAAGTTTTGTCATTCGTTATTAGACACATTTACTTTCACTAAGTGGTGGATGTTCTCAGATCATTTACTTCAGTACAACCAGTACAAGAATGTAAAAATACTACACCACAAGTAAAAGTGTGAAAAAGTACACAAGTAGGCTATTATTAGTATTATTACCAGCATGTAGTAAAAGTACACATAGGTATCCTCAGCTTTATGTAGTTCAAATATCTGCACTAAAAATACATGTACACAAGTATCAACTGAACCCAAATATTCAGGCTTAGAATAAATAAACCTTCACTTTAAACACATGGAGCTGCAACAATCAGTTTATTTGTTGTTTAATTCACAGAAAGACAATACCAATCATTTGATGGATACAACAAATTGAAAATCACACGATTTTCCTGGATTTAGATAAATTACATATGTTTGGCTGCTGGACTGCTGCTCAGGACAAAAAATAAAAAGCTATTTGAAGGCGTCAGCTTTGGCTCTGTGAAACTGTGATAGTCGTTCTTCATTTACGTTATGAAAACAAATAATCAGCGGATTGATCCATGACTAAGATAATCATTAGCTACAATCCTAAAATTCATTATGTGTGCTCACTGTTGTGGAGAGTTGCTCTTTCACTTAGTACAACTCCTCTAGGGTCGACCGGCTCTGGGTAAATTATATTGAAATTGTCCTTCCGTAAAAAACGAGGACTGGTTTATATCACAACAACAACACTCATACAACTACATTCATGGTTTACGATTGAGAAGATGGAGAAGATGAAAAACATGACAGATAAAGAACACCATATGTGCTGTTTATGAACACATTATCAGATACTTAAAGAGTTACGGTGTAAGCTACAGTACAGCTCATCACTCAGCTCCGGCTGCCTCTAAACTGGAGCTAATCTGAATCTACTGCTGATAATACACAGACTATGGATCAGATCACTTCCTCACACAACCCCACATTTAATAACCTATCACTTTAAGACATACTTTTAGGGAGGGTTTGTAACAACTCTTTTAGTGTCTGATAATGTGTTGATATAAATATACTTGTAAATTTTAATGATTTATAAGTAAAATGTATTGATTATTATAGGTACAATATGAGTACTGAACAGTTTCAATTACAAAATTAATGTTATCTTCCTCCAAACATCTGCATGGCAGCAGTTAATTTGAACAAAGCTCTTGCTAACATTAAATGACACTGAACAAACAGAAGAGAAACAATTTACTGTTTTGAAGAATGAAATATTCATGATTAAAAGCGTGAATCAAATTTTACTGATTTACCAACAGTTTTGAATTTTCAAATGTCTAACAAGTTATTTGACTACAAGAGATTAAAAATAAAAATGTTTTATCAGCATGCTGCCCTACATTAGCCATTAACATTTACCTTGTTAATTGTGAGCATATTAAAATGCTAATATTAGCATTAGTTGTTTTTGTTATACCCTACATTCCAAAATAAGATCCACATTGCTGGAGCCAACCTATTTTTTCTTTCTTCTCTCGTCTTTCTTCAGACAGTTCCTCCTCTGTTTTTGTAAGTTTTTCTCTTCTGGCCACCTTGGAGATGATTTTAGCCGGGTCCTTCATTGCCTCCAAAGACTGGATTCGTGCCTGGTAACCCTCTTTGGCCTCGGTCTTTTCTCCTTCAATCAGCAAGTCAATGTACTCTGGGGTGGTCAGAGGGTTAGACTTCAGGGCGATCTCTTGCAGACGAGTTATACAACAAGCTGTCTGATCGATGAAGGACACAATCATTTCTTGAAGGTGAACAATCTCTTCTTCTTGCCTCTCAATCAATTCCTCAGTTGTCATCTTTTCATTTTTAGCCTTTTCATACTTGTCTTTCATGTCTTGCAGTGTCTGCTTCTCTTTCACTCTGACATACTCCCAACTGTAGGTCTGGTTGAAGTGCACTCTCCAGATGCATTTTCCAGGGCAGACAGTGCATTTCCCTGTCCTATCCATTGCTGCACAGCCATCCTTTTTATCATCATCTGCTATTGCACATGGGTAGTGGCATGTTACTGAACATTTCTGGCAGTTGGTAATGTACTCTCCTTTCTTTGTGAGCTGTTTTTTTACGGGCTTAATAACATCCACTTCAATCTGAACGTTACTTGAAGTCATGACTGTTTCATGCTTTTTGATCTTTTCTTTGGTTGTCTTAATTTCTTCAAGTTTTGCTAATCCAGCCCTAATTTGTGGTTGCAAACCTTCAACAGCTGTTTCAAGCTGCTTTCGTTCTTTTAGAACCTCTTGGGTCATTACCAAACTCTTGGTTGTCATTTTACCCAAAGCAGTGAAGAACTTGTCCATACTTTTGGCACCCATGTTCCAAAACATTTCATCAAAGTCGTTATCATCATCTGAATCCTCATCACAGGCCCCGTCATTGATGCTTTTGTTGTCTGCAAACAATGCTGAGTTGTTGAACTTGAAGTGAACTGGAAGCCCTATGTCATTTTTTGGACATGGAATGCCAGAGACATTTATTGCCTCAAGAACCGGTGGCTGCTTGCCATCTGCAAAGGTCACCAGCATCTCAATGTTTTCTGCCACATCTTTGCCAAAAATGGAGAGCACAGAGTCAAACACATACCGTTGTGTTGCAGTTAGTCGTGCAAGAGACACCTGGGTAACAAAACACACTGCATCAATCTCGCGGACTCCGTTAACTGAGGTGAAAAGCCTCCGGATTTGTTCTGTGATCTCTTTGTCTCTTCCTACTCCTCTTGTATCCCCAAACCCTGGCGTGTCCACAACAGTCAGAGAGAAGGGGATTTTAAACCCTTCTCGGTAGTTGATTTTGTACACAGTGACTTCAGAGGTCTGGCTTTCAGCTTGTGATCTTGACTGATCCTCAACAATTAATTTAAATCTGAATTTGTCCTGCCACTCTACACCAACAATGTAGTTGATAATTCCATTGATGAGAGTGGACTTTCCTGATCCAGTTGCTCCAAGAAGCATTATAGTACGATTCTGCCTCATGCTTTCTTTGCCAAAATCATACCTCCGGCATCCATCTATGTCCATATCTTTTTCTTTTAGTGGCAGTTTGTAAAGTGAGGGGGATCCAGAATGTAGACTCTTGCTAATATGTTTCACGAATTCTGCAGGGCGAGAAAATTCACGTTTTGTTGTGCGTACATGAATAGTGATGCTTTTGTTGCTTTTGCCAGTTCCACCACAATCACATCTGACCCTGACTGCATATTCTGTCTCTGACTGAAGCCCTGAAATGATCACCTTTTCAGCTCTTGACAATGTTTGTTTCCATTGGAGATCCTCTTCTTTCACCTTGTTGTCTGTTTGGGCATACTCCACGATGTAGCTGAGAATCTGGACATCTTGTCCAAGCTCAGCAGGTTTCTGCCAGCTAACTGATATCTCACTTGAGTTTGGTTCAACCTGAGGTTTTCCCGGAGGGCTACAAGGCAATGTTTTAATGGACCCACTGACTTCATTGGATGGTCCAACACCGACTGAGGTCACTGCTCTGCATTTGAACACATACTCTGTGTTTGGACTCAGATCCCTCACTGTGACTTCTTCAGCCTTTGATGCTGTCTGTTGCTGCCATCCATCCTCTCCTCTGACACAGTACTCTACAGAGTAGGAGGTGATGTTCTCTGCTCCAAATCTGGGTGGAGAAATCTTCAGTGTCACACTGTTGTGGTTGATGTCACTTCCTGTCACAGTTTCAGGCTTTGAAGGAGGTTCAAAGTTCTCATTGACAAGAAGACCCTCTTTATAAAGGTAGATGCTTGAACCTTTCTGTGTCTCATTTGTCAAACCCACAGTCAGGAACTTTATGTTCTCGTTCTCCTTGTTGGCTTCTGCAAAGTCACTGAAGAGCTTTGCCTTTTTCCTCATTATATCAAGGACTTTGTTAGGTACCACTGTTCCCTCTCTATATCATGAGTATGTGGATGCTGAGGGTTGTCTGGTTTGGTTGTTCCTTTTAAGTAGTTTGATAAAGCTGAAAGGTACGGTTCATCACTTCCCAGTGAGGTGAACACAAAACACACAGTATGTTGTGCAGTTTCCTCATGAAGACCATTCTGAGATGAGACAATCTTTGTGTTTTTCATCATGCTTGTGAAAGATTTAAGAATGCAGATTTCTCTCTCTTTATAGTCCATCCACTCATTGAGGCTTTTGTTGTTGAAAGGAGAAGAATTTCTCTTCTTCAGGATCTCTGTGAGCACAGCCTCCTCTTCACCTCCGCCTCTGATTGACGGCAGTTTCTTTGATAAAGTTTGTTGAAATTCCAGCCTGAAATCAGAGCACATTTCTTTAAAACTTTTAAGTTTTTTGCCAATCTGTGGGAACTGCTGTGCAGTTGTTGTTCTTATTGCATCATTGCACCTCATGTCCAGCTCACAGAAGTCCTCCAGGACTCTCTGTGCTTCTTGAACTAATCTTATACTTATCTCACGAACAAGCTGAGCAGCAGAAGAATCTAAAATTGTCAGTGGCAACAGCCAGACCTTCATTGGTACAGCATTTTGTCCATTGGATCCCAGCAATTTTGGTAGGGTTTGATAGACTTGTACAGCATCCTGAAATGACACAGGATTTTTCTCAAGAGAAAAGTCTCCATGGAATTTGCAAGAGAATTTCTCAATATTTGCTCTGTCCTTGTCTTCTAGTGTCAGGGAACCTGCATCGTCTCCAGCAAGACGTGGGATCTTCTGGATCATGACTTTCAAGTTGCCCTGAATGTCTTGATGATCTTCATTTTCTGACACCTCACGATCAAACACAAAGAAAGCCTGTGCTCCATAAAGAATACCTGTGACTACATGTGTGGCTATTCCTTTATCAAAAACAAATGGATGCTTCACATTGCCTCTACCAAGATGACTCATTGACAGTTCCTGGAACTTTGTGGTAGTTCTGTATTGCAATGTCACCCTGGCCTGATTTTTGGATTTCTTGTGATCATTCAGGTATTTGGCTGATCCATCCACCTCTACCAGTCCACACAAGAAACTTGCTTTCAGAGAAGCTTCAACCTTTAGTGCTGATTATTTATCCTCAACTGATTCAGACACAACTATCTCAAATTCACTGTCAGGATTTGGTCCTCCTCTTGTATCTTTTTTCCAGGTCATCATGGTCCCACAGTGTCATTCCTGCCAAAAAAGAAGAGAAGAATTTAAACTGCCTTTTATTGCATGCCAGTTAGGCTTAGTAATGCTAGGACTAAACGCAACAAAACTCATCCAGCACATTGAAAACAGGACCAGTTTGCAAAATAACTAAAAAGTTGCTTCTTCTGACCCATTAAAACATGTTGGTAATTTGTTGCAGAAACACTTGCATTACATCTAACTGGTTCTGAATTCAAAAGCCATGTAGGGAAAATGCTAAATAAAATCCAAATACAAAAGTGAAATAAAACTAGTTGATGAATGTATTTCAGGGTTAAAAAAACTGCATTTACATTACACTTTTCTAGGCTTAATGACCAATCAAAGCACTTTACACTACAAGTCACATTCACCCATTCAGGCACACATTCATACATATATACACAGACCATCCCCATCATATACACACATCCAATAATGGCACATCAGGGGGCAATTTGGGGTTCAGTATCTTGCCCAAGGACACTTTGACATGCGCACTGGAAAAGGCAGGGGGACTGAACCACTAACCTTATGATTAGTGGACTACCTGCTCTACTTCCTGACCCACAGCTGGCCCCAGGTTTGTACAAAGCATAAACTTTTGCATGCTTTTACTGGCAAACATTAAACCACTGCTAAACCACACCTTTGCATTTGTAGTTCCTTCCTTGCTATTTTATGTACATGAACTTGTATCTTCTTTCTTCTTGTATCTTTTATGAAAGAGGAGGAGTTACAGAAGAGTCAATTGTCAATTGTAAATTGTCATTTACCTAATTTTCTGTTTATTTTTCACTGATCAAACAATCTCTCTACTGTTACCGTGCCCCTTTTCATTGCTCTCTTTCCTCTTGGAGCTCCTTCCAGGAGCACCAAGGCTCCCAGCTCTTCCCTGCAGGCCTGCTCACAGCAGACTGCTCCACTTCACTCTTCTTCAACAGCAGCAATACGAGTGCCTGCTTACGGTTAAGCAAGAGCGAACAAGTTAACTTCAGTACCAGCTGCTATTACACCAAGTCTGACAGCGGATTTTACAAGCAACAGGAGCTACAGTAGAGTCAGAGTTGAGAGGCTACCTCTGTAAGGAGAACAAAGGAGTAACCAGCACCTCCTCAGTAACACAGAAGCCACACAGGATTTCACTTCACTACACTGACTTAGATCTTACAATCAGTGGCTTTGGTGTGCCTGTTAGGCTGGACAGGAACTCAAACAATACGGGGAAATCCCAAGGGGCGGAATCTGCATATACATAAACAAGCAGTTGCGTCACCACCAGGGACATCCATATGCACAGCTGGCATCCAACTGCTATCTATCTCTGTTCGTCCTTTTTATCTCCCCAAGGAATCCCCCCAGATATTTGTGACAGTGCTGTATATACACCCAAAAGCAAACACCCAAACTACTGCTGGCACTATTTTCAGACTCCAGACCCTTTCCCCTGATTCCCCGTACTTATTGATAGGGATTTTAATAATTGCAAACCAAACAGATCCCCTGAATCTCCACCAGTGTGTAAACTGCAAAACTAGAAAAAATATAACTCTAGACTTGTGTTATGGCTCTATAAAAGATGCATACAAAGTGTTCTGTTTTTAGTGTCTGATGTTCTTATTATGTTGTGTGTTTTTTTAGCAACCATCTTCAAATTCACCATCTTGTTTTTAGTCTTTCTTGTTTTGCCGTGTGCTCACAGTGACAGCTTTGAATCAGCCATCTTCTCCTTGTCTGTCTCTGCACACACACACACACCTGTATATACTTAGTAGATCAGACATTGTTTTACCAATTTTATAATGTAAATAAATGTCTGCATATACCTGCTGGTGTGTTTAATGTTGCACAAGGAAGAATGTTGCCAACCTCTACTCAGTCGAACTTGATAAGGTAATTAGGGCTCCAAGCCCACGGTGGGCTGGGGACACGTTTGCAAGGCAACACTTCTCCCTATTGTAATTGTAGAGATTTTTATTCTCTTCTACTTTATTTTTCTGCCACTAAAAGTGGTTGCACAGCCTAAACATTTCAAGGTAGGGCAGTGCCTTTCACAGGGTAGGTACACCCTGGTACCCAGGTACACCAGGGCTGGCACATAACCCAGACGCAAAAAATAACACACATCCACCAGTAGGGGGCGCTTTAAGCAAGGTAAAAACTCACAAACCGTATGTCACACATTCAAAAACCTTATATCCTCAGGTTCCGTGAATTGCGCTGAATCTCATGAGCTAGGTCACGCCCATTTCTGCCTGACAATTGTTTAATAAAATCGCAAAATATTTAAAACCTACTTTTTTAAAAACTCTTTCTTCAGTTTTTCACTGATCTGCTTGAAACTTGGCATGGATAATCTTGAGACCTATCTGATCTAAAGAATTTTGTTATTTCAAGAATTGCACGTTATTGACGAACAAAATTTTATAGCTCGCTATCAAAATACAAATTGTTGCATATCTTGCCCAAACAAAGTCCTATTAGCACCAATCTTAGATATATAATTGGCAGGGGACTGTGAGGATGTAGACCTAATTTGGTGAACCTTGGCCACTAGGTGGCGATACAGATGCGGAAAGTTTATATCTCATAGTGGATTCACCAATTTCTACAAAGTTTGGTGGGTAGGTTCTAAGACCATTCCTGAGCCCATGCACCAAAAGGGGTTATGATTGGTCAAAGTGGGCGGGGCTTATTACAGGACAAAATACAAACTATTCAATTCACCTGAAATATTAATCTGAGGGCCATGAGATTCATAGGGTACTGGTAGACTGGTACAGAGACCTTACATAACAAAAATGACATCTGTACGCCACCAGAGAGTGCCATAATAAACGCATTTTGCCTTATAACTCCACATATTTGGTGGTACGTTCAAAAAACTTACATCATAGCATTCCCTGAATGGGGCTGAATCATATGACATATGACGCCCACTTCCTCCATTATTTTTTTTTTACCACGTTGCTACATGTGCAAAACTTACTTTTTCAAACTCCTCCTACAGTTTTAGTCTGATCTGCCTGAAAATTTGCACATAATATCTCCACGTCCTTGATAAATTTATCAAAAGAATTTTTGCATTATAAAAAATTCCCAAGTTATGAACAAACTTACATTTTTTATGTACCTAAAAAACACATATTGTTGCATATCTTTGTCAAAGAAAATGGCAACAACATGAAACTTTACATACTCCTTTGGAAAGTCATTCACAGTCTCTCTTCCAAATTGGGCACAAATCGGACAATAGGGGGCGCCAAAAATCATGAAAGTTTACATGTCACAACATGGATTTGTACAAAAATTGGGATGCATGATGTAGTGTGATTCCTGAGTGCAGGCATAAGGTTTGGTGATAATTGGTCAAAGTGGGCGGGACTTATTCCAATAAATCCAATTCCTACCACAATTGGCCTTTACCAGTTACAATACACTGTTACAGTGACAACTGCAGCTCTGACGCTGGCATGCCTCCCGACACTTGCCCCTTGTGCATTGTGCTCTGGGGCCAACTTTCTCGAAGCCCACAGGGCTTGGGGGATGACCTGCGTGGGAGGCTTGGACCCCGTTCATAACTGCTTGCAGTTCTAGTTTTGGTTGTTACAATTAAGTCATTTTTTTTATACTTTATGTGTCAGTTAATGTCAATGAAACATTATATTTCTTATTATTTTAACATCTTGACACAACTATTTGGAGCTTTTTTTTTTTTTTGAAGTCCCTGTTTTGTTTGTGCACATGCAGGTAGATCACACAATACACTGCCTCACCAATGCTGTCACACTATTCCACTGATTAACAGGTGTCATTAACAGGCCAAGATATACTAAAATGCATCAAGAACAGCAGGAAAGAAGAACACTGCAAACTAGTAAGCATGGATATAAATAATGCTTGATTTGATATACTTTAAAAATCTGTTCAAGAATAACCACGGTGCATTTTGGTGAATAACGTTTTGTTGGGCATCGGTAGTTATCAATTATTGGCTTTCAAAATTTAATAAAACATTAATATTAGAAATATTAATATGAAATAATAACTCTAAATGAATTAGAGTTATTCTCCGGGGCATCAGCCTGAGTGATAAAAGATAGCCAGTACTGTGCAGTCTGTAATTGATTACTGTTGATTTGGAACTTTGACTACAATGTTACCACATCAGGAGTAAGTAAAGTTGAAGGATGTAAGTTGTAAGTTTTCTGTGTCTGGTCTGAATCTGAAAATGACATGGACATGAAAGAATATAAATGTTTTTTTTTGTTTTAAACCAGTTTAGCTGCTACATGTTAAGACAGTAGCATTTTAGCGACATTTACGTGAAAAAATAAATCAAAAATTGATTTATAATGAAGAGAAATCCAACATTCAAATAGCCTGCAAACTCTATGTAGAGCTGGCAGCAGTAGCAACACAGCAGACACACAGCTGGTGTGACCACACTCTTGTTTTCTGCAGCAGATCAGATAGATCAGGTGGCTGCCATGCTCACGCGACACGGGCAGCGCGTTCCCTGTGTATGGTTGATATAACTCCTTCATTT
The DNA here is from genome assembly GCF_046630095.1 of Trachinotus anak. Classification (NCBI taxonomy): domain Eukaryota; kingdom Metazoa; phylum Chordata; class Actinopteri; order Carangiformes; family Carangidae; genus Trachinotus; species Trachinotus anak. Next base: position 25,769,193 of record NW_027273863.1, on the reverse strand, counting down.
TGCACTCTGTAGGTGCAGCAGGGTTATTTATTAGAGAAAGTACATTAAAACATTGGCCAGAGGTCTAGTACAAACAGCTCACTTTGTTGTTCTTTGTTTTTCCTGCAAGGTCACAGTATCTCTTTATGCATTCGGACTCCACCGCCACAGAGAAGGAATTTAGATTTCACTGTAGTTTCAGGGCAAAATTGTGTCACAACTTACAGTACTGCTGTATCTAATACTGTAAGAGTGGAAGGTGAAAAAATAGTTAATCACACACTACATTGAGCAAGGAATTATGGCTACTGTGGGCTACTAACAGGGCAGACCCTATAGAAGCAAATAGAGAACTGTTCTTAATCAGTGTCACTGTCTCAGGGTATCACCATACAGGTTTCTTTTTTTGACAAATCAAATCCCACCCTTATAGGCTCCCAGTTTGAATATTTTTATTCTAAAGAAATGTTGCTGTGGTTTAGTCACATTTAATTACTAAACATGTGAGCTCATACCAGGGATGAGTGAGTCTTGGCGACAGTCATACAGCATTCCGAGGCTAAAAGGTCGACCAAGTGCTGCCACCTCCATTGCTCTGCTGGCTTCAGGGTCCATATCCTGGTCTAGCCTTGAGAATACAGACAGTAGTTCCAAACTATTAGTCACCTGTCACCTTGTACAGTTTCTGCAACACAAATGTTACTGGGAATGTTCCAGCAAGTCATAATAAGCGTTACACAAAATACTGACGTATTATCAGCTAAGTTGTTATGTGTCAGCAAAAGGTTGTTTCATTACACATTCAGCAGATACAGAGCAACATTATGTTTAAGACTATGTGCTGAAAGACAAAAAGGCTCTGTTCAAACCTGGCACTCACATGCGTCTTCAGTGATCTGATCACAAGTGGTCGGCTCTAAATTCATCTGTTCACGCCTGGCTTTGAAATGTGTCTCCACTCTCCACTGGATCTCACTTCCCCCCTTCATATGCAAATAAGCAGGTATTCTCAGTTGTTTTTAGCCAATCCAACAAAAGTGTCCATTGTCAGTGTGTGTGTGTGTGTGTGTGTGTGTGTGTGTGTGAGTGTGTGACAGAGTGAGCAGGGCGTGGAGGGATTGAGCGAATCATATTGAATCATCAATATTTTTAGTTCATTATGAAACTATGTTGGGACTAATCAGACTGTAGCAGAGGACTGTGTCTTAGGTGTGTTCACACATGTATTTATGGCTGTCCACTTGCACCTTCCCCAGTATAGTTTGTATCTTGTACCTTTTACTTCTTATCAAAGTGCAAGAGTTTCCTGTACATCCATGAAGTGCTTAAACTGTCATTTACCTAATTTTCTATTTATTTAGAGTATTTTTTTTCACTGGCCAAACAATCCCTCTACTGTTACCAGTTTTGGTCAGCTGTTTTGAAATGTGAAGTTCAGACATTAGCTCAGGGAGTTAGGGTTAATTTTGAAAAAACAACAGTTTAGCCTTTATTTACTTTCAACTCCAGATCGTAACAGACTTTTATCAGAGGCAGGTCTTTATGTCTACCTTCCTCTGTTTGATATGTAGAATTGGTCATAGAGGTTAGTATGAAGCCTCCTTGCCGACGACCTCTCTCTCTCCTGCTCTCTCTACTCGTGTGTCTTTTGTTTGGACTATTGAAATTTAGTCACACAATAAATAGACCCAAGTGACCCAAGAGAATCAACAAAAAGCAGCACTGAAACTACATATAGACAGAGTGAAGCTAACAACTCAGCATGTTAAGCAACCTAACTCTGACCAGGTAGAGAGGGAGAGTTCGGTTTACGCTGCAGCTCCACGCACAAACACTTGGGTGTGGCTTCACTAGGGAGGGAAACAGACGGTCACTCGGGCAGTAGATGAATTTCATGTGATTTGAAGTGGTGGCACAAGCATAACATAAGCATGCTGTGAAGTTTTTCATGATTAAATGATGGAAAACTTTTTTAAAATCCCATTTAACTAACTGCACGTTTCTGCTATTTCACTATATAAGTTATTCTCCTCATGTCTGAAAGATAAGAGTTAGTTTCATGACCAGAGGGCTGAAGGTAAGCAGGGACAGAATCAAGATGAATTTACAACAAGTGAGACTATTTCCCCGAAACCCCACTCTGCAAACCAGAAAGTGAAAGAAAGACATGACGAGGTCAAACCAAACCAAACTGAAAGAATTGGTCATAGGGGTTAGTATGAAGCGAGGTGAGGCTCAGTGTATTATAGGCAGCTGTGAAACCAGTGCAGCTCACTAGACTGCTGCTTGGCTGCTTGGTGGAAACACCATCAGTCAGTCAGTCAGCGACATTTACAGTTACAGGCTGGTCCCACTACAGCAGTGCAGACACTGATATTGATTAGTGCAACTTCAAGTAAAGAATCTTATTAGTTCTTCCTAAAGTGAAGATTAAAGTATGTTATAGATTTGTGTTGTTTTTTTCAAATTGTATAGACTTTAAAGGGCAGTCTGTTTGAAAACTCTAGCAACACTGCACAAAGTTGACAACACTGTGAACTGTAGATGTACCAAGACATACTTTGTATCACATGAGACACTTTTCAGACGTAAGAAGTTGTACTTTTTTATCAAACTAGACACTAACAAGAGGTAACAAGCCGTACTTTGTATCACATTAGACAAAACTATAAATAATGTTTTTTATTAGACAGTAAACAAGCAGCAGACACCAGAGGCTACACCTAAATATGCTGTCATTAGAAACTGCCTTTAATTACACATTAGATCCAAAATAAATGATGCTTCGCCACTATTACACCAAATTATACTTATACACCATTTTATAAGATCATATTCTAATGAGAAAAAAATACAATGTCACCTCATCCTCGCAGGTCACATGATTTTTGAGAAATCAGCCTGATTCTCCTCTGTGCCTCCTCCTGATAATGAATAAACATCTGAGGGTGTTTCTACCTCAGAGAGGATATATAGTCTGAACATACAGCTCTGCCTCAGAGGATCACACACACTTTTACTGTAAGTACACAAATGCTCTTTTTATTGATAGTCCTGCAGTTTCTGATTGTTTAACCAGAGTCTGTGAATGTGGTCCAAATGATGATAAAGAACCTCCCATAAATCCTACTTTAAGCAGGTTTACTGATGTACATGAATACTAAATAATCTAATCATTTTATGAAGGAAAACTAAATCAGTTATAAAAGTTTAGAATATTGATATATTATATATGATATTTTAAGACTTTTATGAAGAAGTTTGTGCAAGGTATTGGAGTAAAATAAAGCTGCATTTTTAGCTGCACTAGCAGAGTTGTTCTCTTATCTGTGATGGTAAGGTGGGCTAATCGGTGAAGAACAAATACTCTTACTGGCAGAGTAAAAGTAGAGAAATTAAAATAAATCTGTAGAAACCTTTCAATCAATATCAGTGTCTGCACTGCTGCAGCAGGACCAGCCCTGTAACTGTGAATGTCGCTGACTGACTGACTGATGGTGTTTCCACCAAGCAGCAGTCTAGTGAGCTGCACTGGTTTCACAGCTGCCTATAATACACTGAGCCTCACCTCCACTACAGCAAATAAACTACTTTGATTACATGTGTCACTAATACTAAAGAAGGCAGAGGAAGAACTAAACATAAGACACACCGAGCAGAGAGAGAGAGAGAGAGAGAGAGAGGTTATCGGAAATGATGCTTCATACTAACCTCTATGACCAGTTCTACATATCAAACAGAGGAAGGTAGACATAAAGACCTGCCTCTGATAAAAGTCTGTTACGCTCTGGAGTTGGAAGTAAATAAATTCTGTCTCTTCTAACTTTCTCTCTGAGCGATCATTTTATAGTAAATCCAGCTGAAATCACAGCTCAGTCTTTGTCTTTAATTTATGTGTTTGGTGATTTTCTCAGATGTAGTCATGGTTATAAAACACTGAATGGTTGGTGGTTCAGTTTGGTTTGGTTTGACCTCGTCATGTCTTTCTTTCACTTTCTGGTTTGCAGGGTGGGGTTTCGGGGAAATAGTCTCACTTGTTGTAAATTCATCTTGATTCTGTCCCTGCTTACCTTCAGCCCTCTGGTCATGAAACTAACTCTTATCTTTCAGACATGAGGAGAATAACTTATATAGTGAAATAGCAGAAACGTGCAGTTAGTTAATTGGGATTTTAAAAACGTTTCATCATTTAATCATGAAAAGCTTCACAGCATGCTTATGTTATGCTTGTGCCACCACTTCAAATCACATGAAATTCATCTACTGCCCGAGTGACCGTCTGTTTCCCTCCCTAGTGAAGCCACACCCAAGTGTTTGTGCGTGGAGCTGCAGCGTAAACCGAACTCTCCCTCTCTACCTGGTCAGAGTTAGGTTGCTTAACATGCCGAGTTGTTAGCTTCACTCTGCCTATATGTTGTTTCAGTGCTGCTTTTGTTGATTCTCTTGGGTCACTTGGGTCTATTTATTGTGTGACTAAATTTCAATAGTACAAACGTTTTGGACACAACTGGAAACTCAGCATTAACATTATTAGAGGATTAGTCTTTTATTATGTTTTCCTGTAGGCAGCTGCCCTGTTTTGTAGTCACTAAATGGTCTGGACCCTAAATATATCTCTGAGATGATGATGAGCCTAATAGGTCTTTACGATCTGCAGGAGCTGGTGCCTGTAGTTAAACCTAATCAGGGTGAAATATCTTTCAGTCACTATGCTGCCCTCTGTTGGAACCAGCTCCCAAACTCTAACTAACCAAGAAGCTAAGAACTGCTCCGCTCTCGACTGCCTTCATTTAATCTTTTAATCTTGAACTTTGAATAGATATTATCAGTTCTGTAATCTGTTTTCATACTGTTTTCTTATTATGCTTTTACCGCTCTTTTTATATTTCTTTTATTTTCTGTTCAGCACATTGAATGACCTCTATGTATGATAATGTGCCACATTTTCCTTGCCTTGGCTTTCTAGACTGAATGAAAGAAACATAAGACTTTGGACACTTAACTTGCACAGTCACGTGTTCCTGTTCAGTGTCTAACACATAAGATAAATGATAAAATGGGGTAATGTGAATCATAATGATCATAAGGACAAATGAGGTCTTAAAATTACTGATCCATGAACATATCTTGAACATATCTGTGTTTTTAAAGCACTTTATCCTTTTTGTATTTTAGGCATTTTGAAGATAATGATGTAACTCTTGAGCAGCACTTTGAAATCACATCTCTTGGATCCTTAACAAGAAGACGAGACTGAGAAGAGCCAACAGAGGTTTGTTGTAATTAATGACTAGCAGCTTCTTTTCTCATTTAGGAACAAATCCCTGCAGCAAAGCTGCTAAACTAATCCAAACTCTAAAATGAACTGATTCAATTGTTGAATCTGATTATTTTCAACAGTGTAATGTTCTCTGAGACATGACTTGTCTGGGGGAGAAGTCAGCTATGAGTTGTTGATATTTTATGAATGAAACAGGATTTTTTTCAGCTTGATGTCTCATTGTTTGTACTGATGATTGAACCAGGAAAATTATTTTTCTATTACACTGTAAAAATCTACAAGAATCTCCTGGTCTTATCTATGGAAAAATGAACTTGACAAGATTTATTTTATCATCCACCACCAGTTCAGCTATTGCACGATTACTACAAGAAATAGCAACTCAGTGGTACACTGTCATGGTTTCTAAAAGTGTGTGTAATATGTTTTCATATGTCAGCAGATTCAGACCAGAGAGCCCTTCACAATAACAGAAGCAGCACTCACATCAAGGTGGATGAACGTCTCTGATCACAAAGACTGGATTTTGTCATTTGATGCACCTCCTCAGAGGACAACTGGTACCAACTGATTTATACTTTAATATAGTCATCACAAATTACTTCACTTCACCATGTATTCTAAAATAACATATGGAATTAATTCACTTTGGAATACATTTACATCAGGCTCATCAAAATCAAAGGTTCCTGAAGAAACAGAGACAACCTTAAACCCTGCTGCTACAGAGTGCAGTAAACGACTTGCTGATGCTGTTAGAGAAAAAAGCAAAGAGCTGAAACATGAGGAAGATTGTAAACATGAAGATTGTAGCTGACTCCTCCCACCCTGGACACAAACTCTTTGAGACACTCCCCTCTGGCAGGAGGCTGCGGTCCTTCAGGACCAAAACCTCTCGCCACAAAAATAGCTTCTTCCCATCTGCTATTAGCCTCATCAACAAGGCTAGAGAGCCCCACTGTTGCTGATCAATTGCACCAATCACCAGAAAAAATTCCTTGTATGTGAAAACATACTTGGCAATAAAACTGATTCTGATTCTGATTCTGATTCTGATGAGTCAGGGCCTCTACCTGTTTATAAAATTCCCCTGAAAGAAGAAAAAATCAATGTGGCTGGGTGCAAACGTTTTCATTTTGGGAAAGATTTCACTAAAGGTAATCGCACCATAATGGTTCTCGGAGCAACTGGTGCTGGCAAATCAACCTTTATCAATGGGATGATCAATTACATTCTAGGTGTTGAATGGACGGATTCATATCGGTTTAAGTTAGTTGATGAGGGTCAGTCAAAGTCACAAGCTGAAAGCCAGACCTCTGAGGTCACTGTGTACAAGATCAACCACCAGGACGACTTTAAAATAGGGTACTCACTCACTATTGTTGACACTCCAGGCTTTGGAGACACGAGGGGCATAGAAAGAGACAAGATGATCGTGGAGCAGCTACGTAATCTCTTCTCTGCTGAACTTGGTGTCAGTGAGATTGACGCTGTGTGTTTCGTAGCTCAGGCTTCTTTAGCACGACTCACACCAACACAGAAGTATGTGTTTGATTCAGTGCTCTCAATCTTTGGCAAAGATGTGGCAGAAAACATCAGGGTTCTGGTGACATTTGCAGACGGCCAACGTCCACCTGTTCTAGAGGCGATCAATGCTTCAGGGGTCCCATGTCCTAAGACAAAAGACGGTCTGCCAGAACACTTCAAGTTCAATAATTCAGCACTGTTTGCTCACAACAAGTTGCCTGCAACAGAGAGCATGAGTGGGGATGAAGAAGATGGAGGCTTTGATCAGATGTTTTGGGACATGGGCTCAAAAAGCATGAAGAGGTTTTTTGTTGCTTTGAATGAAATAGAGACCAAAAGCCTGACAATGACAAAGGAAGTCCTCAGAGAAAGAAAGCAGCTGGAGAATTCAGTTGAGAATTTGCAGAAGCAAGTAAAATTTGGTTTATCCAAACTAGAGGAGATAAAAGAGACAACTGAAAAACTTAAAGAGCATGAGGCAGAGATCAGCAGAAATGAGGACTTTGAGTTTGAAGTCACGGTCAAAAAACCTGTTCAGACTGATATTTCTGGTACTGGAGTTTACCTCACCAACTGTCAGCAGTGTCATTTTACCTGTCATGATAACTGTATGTTTGCAAATGATGAAGATAAAATACGCTGTTGTGCAATGAGAAATGGAAACTGTACTGTGTGTCCAGGCGAATGTGTTTGGAGTGTCCATCATAATCAGAAGTACAAATGGGAGTACAAGGAGGTTAAAGAAAAAAGAACAGTAAAAGAGCTGAAAGAAAAGTACCTCAAAGCCTCAAAGGCTAAGGCCCCTGTGGAGGCACTGGTTGAAAAACTGAAGGATGAATACGATCATGTGCAGGGTGAGGTGGTGGCACTAATGGAGAGATCTGCCCAGTGTCTAAACAGACTTAAAGAGATAGCACTGAAGCCAAATCCTCTCTCCACTCCAGAGTACATTGACATGCTCATTGAGGGAGAGAAATCTGAAGGCAAACCAGGCTGGAAGCAAAGAGTTCAGGCCCTGATGGCCATGAGAGAAAAAGCAGAGTACATGGCTAAAGTAGAGAGAGGAGAGATACCGCTCTCTAGTCAATAAAATGACCGCCAGTATTTTAATCAAGGCCAAACAAAGAACAATGACAACCAGCAATGACTCCCCAGCAAGACTAAAAACACATTGAGATCTGTGCCAACCAAGGAAAGACCAATACCAGCCAAGAACAAGGGCAGGAACTTAGGGTCTTATTATTGTGGCAGCGAGGAGGCAGCGTTTATGCTGATCAGGCTGTGCTGGACAGTTTTGGTGCTCAGTTTGACATGAAAGCACTCAGGTTTTTTGCCTGCTCAGAACTCGTATTTCAAATGCAAGTGCAAAAGCTTAATGCACAGCAGCCAAATTCACCACCACCTTTAATGTATGGCTTTGCCTCTTTTCACTTTCTTATAAAATTCTTCAGCAGCTAAGCAATATTTTTGAATCAAATAACTGACGTAAATGTGTTGTTAGTGATGATGAAATGATGAATGGTATAGTAACTGTTATTTAGCTTATAACGCCTACCTTTATTATCACCAACGACACTGTACCTAATTAAACTTATACTCAGGACCGTAACTATATATACACATGGCTAAACGTGTCACACACATGATTACAGTCAACTGTACCATAACATGAATTTTCTTTCATCTAACAGATTATGATGGGACATCAAATAAGTGTCTTCTATTAACCTATGGTCTTACTTTTAAACAGTCTTCTATGTAATCTAGTAATCTAGGAATTGTGTGACATTTTTCATTCATTTTACATTCATTCATTTATGGAAATGCATTTTTTTTGTACGCATCATTACCCATTTTTACTGTAATTTTTAACTTTTTAATACTGTATTCCTCATATTATCAAGCTCATATTCTCTCTCTTTTTACTTGTTTAGAATGGTGCATGGTAACAAATAATTATACGTTTTATACATCATTTGTCCAAATTTATGATCAACAAAATTTGAAAATTTTAATATCTGTAGTTTTGTGAACAGGCCATTAGTTGGTTTTTTTATGATCTGATGCTTTTGCCTCTTTTTCCTTAGATTACATGTATTTTGATGTGAGCATTTTGCTTTTTCATTGTGTTCCTAACTTTTATATTTGGAAAACAGGAAGGTGATGTAAACAATGACAACTGACACATAAACTATTGATGTGTATCGAATAACATTTTATTATCCTGTGGTTTAATCAAGTAACTTTGACTGAACTATTAAACATTAAATCCACCTTTTACTTCTGCCTTCAGTGCTCTCTCTCTTTCCTGACATATCAGTGTGCAGTTTAGCACTTAGCAGACCAACATTTACACGGGTGACTCCATCATAAAGACAGAATTTTTTTCACAATACAATCAATCAATCAGGAAATGATACTATTGAATTGTTTTCCACATTCATGCTCTAAACCAGATTACAACACAAATTTCATAGCATCTTAATGGTCTGATACGGTGGTATCACAGCATCAGCTCTGTTCTGTTCTATTGTTCTGCTGGCTTCAGGGTCCATATCCTGGTCTAGCCTTGAGAATACAGACAGTAGTTCCAAACTGTTATTCATCCGTCACCTTGCACAGTTTCTGCAACACAAACAAGCAAAATAAAATATGTACCACCGGTCAGCTGCTGCTGTACTAACTTCCAGTCACCTAACAAAAGATAAATTATCATAGTTAACTGGTAATCTGAAAATTGCAAGCTTGACATTTTAGCAGAACAAGCTGTAAACATAATAGTGACATATTATCACATGATCACATGTTAGAGGGGACATGTTGCTTAGACATTAAGCAGATACAGAGCAACATTATCATGCTGGTGGAGTAAACCTCAAACAATGTGCTGGAAGACACTAAAAGACTTGGTAGTGCTGCACAGTTAGTGATAAATCTCTTTGCATTTCTTACTAAAAGGAACTGCTTTAATATGACAGTTATTTGATCAAATGCTTAAGTAAAAATATTCATTATTCAAGTAGTTTTTCCTAAAGTAAAGATTAAAGTATGTCATAAATTTGTGAAATTGTGTTTAGATGAGCCCAAAAATATTTTTAGACTTCAGTGATTTCTATATTTTATATTATTTATCTCTGTTATAATATCAACCAACAACAGAGTATTTGTTCCTTACCTATTAGCCCACCCATGTTTCTAGCCCTTTAGACAAAGATCATTTCCTCTTCACAAACAGACGAAGTTCAGGTGAGGCTGACAGGAATGTCACTTTTACAGGTACTGCAGGTGTGAATCAAATTGTAAAGCAAAACTTATTTGTGCGTCATTTGTTGACATATTTCAGTCTGAACAAAAGTGTTGTGACCAACACTGGTGTCTCTAGAAATAACTCTGGAAGTGGTTACAAACACAGCCTTATTTTACTCTCATACCCTGCACAAACTTTTGTCAGTTCAGTCAAATGCTTTAAAAAAATCTATTCATGAGTAGAAGGTAAAGTTTTAAACTTTTATTATTCCTTTTGTTTTCTTTGATAAATTATTGTGTTATTTCCTATTCATGTACTTTGGAAAACCAGCTTGAAGGATTTATGGGGCGTAACTGCAGAACTAAGATTATACAGCAAAGATGCACAGCAGGACTGTTGCATGGAGCACATCAACAAAAAGCGTGTTGGTCTATTTACGATAGAGATGTGTGTTCCTCCTGCAGAGCTCTGAGGGAAAAACACGCCCAGATCTTTCTTCATTAATCGGAGATGAGGAGAGAGAAGAGGAGAATCAGGCTGATTTCCTAGAAATGATGTAACCTGCAGAATGACTTGCAGAACTTACATGGTGTGCCTGTTTGTGTATGTGGATGGGGGGGGGGTTATGTATGGAAGTCAGTCAGATGGTTTGTCCTCTTGTCTTATGTACAGACTGTAGACTTCTCCTGCTTAATTTGAATAACCTTTTATTTCAGTACAGTCTGATTATTAAAATGCACTTCTGGTCAATATTTGTACAACACCTTGAAGTCTAGAGACTGTGCTGCTGATGCTGTTCTTCCTCCTGTGAATCCACCGTCTGGTTCCTTTCCACTGATGTTTGGGCTCATTATCTCGCTGCGTCCTTACATCAACATACAGAATTACTTCCTGCTGTGTGTTGCCTTAATAACGCATCAGAGGGCGTAGCAAAACAGTTTGTTCCAACACCACCTTTGCACAGACAGAGGGTTTGTAAGTCAGTTATTTGCATTAACTTTCAAGGCTTCATTTACTTTCATTGCTACAGGAAACCTGTAGCAATGAAAGTAAATGAAGTTTTCCTGTAGCAAATTTTACTTTCACTTTCAGGTTTGTAAAGTGGTAAGAGAGCCACACCCAAGTGTCTGTATGTGTGTGTGTGTGTGTGTGTGTGTGTGTGTGTGTGTGTGTGTGTGTGTGTGTGTATGTGTGTGTGTGTGTGTGTGTGTTGACTGTATATAAACAGGCTACAGAGACAGCTGAGACAGAACTCTCCCTCCCTGATCAGAGGTAAGTTCCTGAACACACTGAGCTGTTTAAGTGTTTGTTGTTTCAGTGTTGATGTGATGATGATAGTGGCAGTAACGAGGCTGCAGGATGTGATCATTATTACAGCTATACACGTTTTTATCGTCAGTCAACTTTAGGTTTGTTGATTTTTGTTTGTTTGTTTTTTTACATTCTGACCCACAGAGTTGATTCCTAAAGGAAAAAAATCATCATTTCGGTCATTTTATTATCTGACAAAATTTAACAAAGTTTCAATTGTCTGGACATGACTGGAAACTGACACTGTTAGAGTCCAGGCTCTGTGGGTGCCTTTGCGCTAAGATACGATTAGTAATACTATTATTAAATAGACATGTAGACTTATTTTAATTATTCTCTGTGTTCGGCTTGTTTTGTTTTTTGTGTGATTTTAATAATTGTTTTATTTGTTGTTTTTGTGTGTGACCTCTGTGTGGAAGCTGGAGGGGTGGGGTGGGGTGGGGGGGGGTGGGGGGGGCATATAAAGGAATAAATTGTATTATTTCTTTAAATAGGTTTCAGGTTTCTGAACTGACAATTGGCAGTGCTTTGTCCATATGTTATCATACTAAAACTGAAACTGAAACTACAGTCACTGGCTGATTTTTTTTTCAATGCATGCCCGCTCATTACTGGGTACATTAAATAAATAGATAAAAAATAGAAAAAAACATTTCCTAGACTGAAAAAACGTAATTTGTGCCACTTTCTGCAGTTTTCATTACATAGAAAGACATCAAGGAACGTCTGACTCTGGACACTGGACTCCCACAGTGACGTGCTCCATCGCATTACCTAAGGTAAGGTAAATGATAAATGGGGAAATGTAGATAATATAATATAATAACATAATGATCATAAAAAATATAATTACTGATCCATTAACATAGTTATGTTTTTAAAGGTACTTTGTTCTTTTTGTATTTTAGGCATTTTGGAGATAATGATTTAACTCTCAAGCAGCACTTTGAACTCACAGCAACAGGACAACAGGGGCTGAAAAGAGCCAACAAAGGTTTGTTGTAATTAATCTCCAGCATCTTAATACTTCAATATGTTTACTAGACTGTTAAATTTCTACAGCCAGGACCAAAACTCTGCACCATGGCTGCTAATTTTGCTGTAATCTCACTATGTTCAATGGTGCAATGCTCTCTGAGAAACATTCTTGACCTGCTCCTGAGAGAAGTCAACAACGAGATGTTCATGTTTTACAAATTAAGCAGATTTTTTTCTGTCTAACTGTTTATACTGATGACTCAACCAAGAGAAGTTTATGTCCATTACAGTGTAAAAATCCTCTAAGGATCACCTGAAATTATCTATGGAATAATTAACTTGCCAAAGTTTACTTTATCATTCACTACCAGCTCAGCTTTTGCACAATTACTACAAGCAATAACAACACAGTGATACTGTCAATGTTGCTACAAGTGTGATTGTTATTATCATTTTTTGCATTTCAATATATGCAGATTCAGACCGGAGAGCACATCGCAATAACAGAAGCAACACTCACATCAAGATGGATGAACTTGTCTGATCACAAAGACTGGATTTTCTCATTAGATGTACCTCCCCCAGGAGGACAGCTGGTACCAACTGATTACAAATTATTTGCCTTCATCATAATGATATCCAGATTATCATCTGGATTTCGCTCGGTTTGGAGGTCAGTTAAATTGTTCTTTTCAAAATCAAAAGTTCCTGAAGAAACCACAAATTTTAATGTTAATGTTAATGTTAATTTACAACCTATTCACTGTATTTCAGAGGAGCCAGAGTGCAGTAAACGACTTGCTGCTGCTGTTAGAGAAAAAAGCAAAGAGCTGAAACACGAGTCAGGGCCTCTCCCTGTTTATAAAATTTCTCTGACAGAAGAAAAAATCAATGTGGCTGGGTGCAAACATTTCACTTTTGGGAAAGAGACCACGAAACATAATCGCACTGTCATGGTTCTCGGAGCAACTGGTGCTGGCAAATCAACTCTTATCAATGGGATGATCAATTACATTCTAGGTGTTGAATGGACGGATTCATATCGGTTTAAGTTAGTTGATGAGGGTCAGTCAAAGTCACAAGCTGAAAGCCAGACCTCTGAGGTCACTGTGTACAAGATCAACCACCAGGACGGCTTTAAAATAGGGTACTCACTCACTATTGTAGACACTCCAGGCTTTGGAGACACGAGGGGCATAGAAAGAGACAAGATGATCGTGGAGCAGCTACGTAATCTCTTCTCTGCTGAACTTGGTGTCAGTGAGATTGACGCTGTGTGTTTCGTAGCTCAGGCTTCTTTAGCACGACTCACACCAACACAGAAGTATGTGTTTGATTCAGTGCTCTCAATCTTTGGCAAAGATGTGGCAGAAAACATCAGGGTTCTGGTGACATTTGCAGACGGCCAACGTCCACCTGTTCTAGAGGCGATCAATGCTTCAGGGGTCCCATGTCCTAAGACAAAAGACGGTCTGCCAGAACACTTCAAGTTCAATAATTCAGCACTGTTTGCTCACAACAAGTTGCCTGCAACAGAGAGCATGAGTGGGGATGAAGAAGATGGAGGCTTTGATCAGATGTTTTGGGACATGGGCTCAAAAAGCATGAAGAGGTTTTTTGCTGCTTTGAATGTAATAGAGACCAAGAGCCTGACAATGACAAAGGAAGTCCTCAGAGAAAGAAAGCAGCTGGAGAATTCAGTTGAGAATTTGCAGAAGCAAGTAAAACTTGGTTTATCCAAACTAGAGGAGATAAAAGAGATAGCTGAGCGACTTAAAGAGCATGAGGCAGAGATCAGCAGAAATAAGAACTTTGAGTTTGAAGTCACGGTCACAAAGCCTGTTCAAGTGGATATTTCTGATACTGGATTTTTTCTTACTAACTGTCAGCAGTGTCATTTTACCTGTCATGGTGATTGTAGCATCGCAAATGATGCACTTAAAATAGACTGCAGCGTAATGGAAGATGGATACTGTACCCAGTGCCCAAGAAAATGTGTTTTTAGTGTACATTTTAATCAGAAGTACAAATGGGAGTACAAGGAAGTTAAAGAAAAAAAAACCATCAAAGAGTTGCAAAAAAAGTACCTCAAAGCCTCAAAGGCTAAGATGCCTGTGCAGGCTCTGATTGAAAGACTGAGGGTTGAATATGATTTTGTAAAGGCTGAGGTGGTGACACTAATGGAGAGATCTGCCCAGTGTCTAAACAGACTTAAAGAGATAGCAATGAAGCCAAATCCTCTCTCCACTCCAGAGTACATTGACATCCTCGTTGAGGGAGAGAAATATGAAGGCAAACCAGGCTGGAAGCAAAGAGTTCAGGCCCTGATGGCCATGAGAGAAAAAGCAGAGTACATGGCTAAAGTAGAGAGAGGGGAGAAACTGCTCCAGAGTCCATCAACTGACACCCAGTGTTTTAATATAGGCCAAACGAGGAACAGTGACAACCAAGACAAGACTGATAACAGGAATGACAACGCTGAGACTAATACCAAATAAACCAAAACAAGACAGGTAGAGCTGGTACGGCCACGGATTTCCCCAATCGATTCAATTCTGATTCACAAGGACCTGATTCGATGCAATTCCCATTTCATTTTGATTCAATTCAGTATGGACAGTTCTCTATGGATAGAAATATTTCAGTTAGGATATCAGTTTTGTTTGGATATGAATGAGATTCTCAGTTACATTAATGCACTTTCTATTTCACACGACCAACAGGTTAGACACACATCTGCAGAAATAATAGGTAGGTAAGTAACGTGTGCTGCTATTACCCCGGTGCACTGGCTACCGTGTGTCCCAGCAGGTACACACGGCTTCTTCTTCTGTCGGCTTCTTCTTGCACGTCTTGCATATGGCTTAGCTTTTTTCTAGCTCTTTGCTGTCTTCATAATTTTTTCTAATTTTTTCAATTTCTTCAAAAATTCCCCATCAACTCTATTTACTGCCCATCAAGATGCAACTTTTCAAGCAATTATGGCAGAGGCTGTCACAGCCAGCTAAGCAGTATTTTTTGATGTTGAATCAAATATCTAACGTGAAAGAGTTGTTAGTGATGATGAAATGATTAATTGGTTCTCCAGCTGTGAAGACTCATCCATCCTGTGTGGTTAATAATGTTTGTGTGTCAAATTAGATAGATAGATAGATAGATAGATAGATAGATAGATAGATAGATAGATAGATAGATAGATAGATAGATAGATGACAACAGTGAAAGTAAAGTGCATGTGACTATAGAAATATCTTTGCATAACGTTACATAACATCCTTATATTTCCCACAGTTGTTCTTGATACACATAACAATATGATATATGTGTGCCATGTGAGTATTATCTAATTTCATGTAACCATGAGCTTTATGCTAGGAATTCATTCTATGGAATATGGAGTAATGGTTTTTTTTTTGTATCATAAATTTATAACATTGTAATGTTTCTTGTATTGGCTTCATATTATTACTTGTTATTATATTCCTGTATGGTAGTGTTGGTGTTTTCTTTCTGTCGTTGGGGTATTCCACAGGTTTGATACACAAGGCTGAAAACGCTGGTTATAAATATATCATGCATTACTATCAGGACAAGGGTTTCTTTGTTCTCTTGAACAGTATAAAAAGAGAGCTGCACTATTGTTCATTGGAAATTTCTGCTGATGCTTGTGTGAGTTAACAGTCCTCTAAACTGTACAATATATATAAATCTTTACAATTATATGCAGTGTTGTCTGTGTTTATTTTATTTTTTTCACCAAAGAATTAATTTCATACAGTATATTATACATGTGGTATGTGTACTTCTGTGTATGTGTGTACAGTAATAGAACTTATTTGGCTTCAATGCAGTTATTCCACATCTGTCAGAGGAGGCATGTGATAGTCTCTGATTATAGAACCGGCACTCCGTGAGCCCTATTGACACACTTCAAATAAGCATATATATATATATATATATATATATATATATATATATATATATATATATATATATATGTCAAGAAGTGAACATGTGAGTCATGTGGTGCCTGCTAGGTAATGCAGTTTATATAGGGTCAATATGAATCGCCCAGAACTTGGAATGGACAGAGCATAAAAAAGTACCGGCACAAGAAACAGTACGCTAAAGAGCAATATAAAGAAGTTCCAGTACTGCATACCAGCCCACTTAGAGTACTGTTCAGAACCTAGTATGTGGCTGGACCACCTATGGTCAAATCCTGATTTTATAACTGCAATGTTGTCTGACTAAACCACCAAACACATAAATTGAAGGCAAAGATTGAGCTGAGATTTCAGCTGGATTTACTGTAAAATGATCACTCAGAGAGAAAGTTAGGAGACAGAATATCTTTATTCTTTTGTCTCTCCCACAGAGCTCAGCTCCTGTCTGGGGTCTAATTAGCCTTTATTGACTCATAACAGACTTTTATAACAGGCAGGTTTTCATGTCTAAATCCCCCTGTCTGACATGTAGAACTGGTCACAGCTGTATTTTATTTTATTGTGAAGCCTCGTTACCAATGACCTCTCTCTCTCTCTCTCTCTCTCTCTCTCTCTCTCTCTCTCTCTCTCTCTCTCTCTCTCTCTCTGCTCAGTGTGTCTTATGTTTAGTTATTCCTCTGCCTCCTTTAGTAATAATGACACATGTAATCAAAATAGTTAATTGCTGTAATGGAGACGAGGCTGCCCTGCTGTTGCAGTCCAGTCAAAAAATACTCACAATAGAGTATCGAGGCTGGCACACAGTTTACTTTATTCTGCTTTCACAGCAATTCACTCTGTAGAACATCACGGCAGAACTTTTGTTGGACCAAAAGGGTTTTATTCTTCCTTTAGTGGAAGCTATATGCCTCTCTGTAGAATAAAAAATACAGCTGGACCAACGCAAGAAATAATGTTAAAAGAAATACACCTTTCAGTTTTTCCATACAACACTGATAATTAGATAATTAGTTTAAATTATGTTTAAACTCATTATTTTGTTTCATTCCAGACAACAGAAGCAGTCTTCATTTAACTGTAGTGTAATTAAAGTGTAATTATAGTGTAATTGCGAAAATCACCCATAAAACAAATTCTATCTTTGAAAGTAATAATTTTAAAAAGTCAATCACATTTTTTTAAATCAGGTCTTTTATTAAAGTCAAAGAACTGATACCACAGAGTAGAAAAACTCTGATGCAAGTAAAAGTTGTGAAATTGGCATTTTACTGAGGTAAAAGTACAAAAGTAAGAGTCAGAGTAAAGGACAAAAACTCTGGAGAGCAGCAGGTTGTTTTGTGTGTGGAGAGATTAAACCTGGAACAGAACCGGTCACAACCGGTTTTAATCAGGTCTGGATTCAAACGTGTGGCTGTGAGGAGACGGAGCTAAACACTGAACCAACAAGTTTCACCTCCATGAAAATCAGCATCAAAACACATGAAACCTCCTCAAGTCCACATCCACACATGTTTTGTGTCCTGTGTGTCATGACTGGACTGAACTTGTTCACAGTGAAACTTGAGCAAATGATTTCTCACTGTTTCTCCAGGTGTTTGAGTCTGTGTAACAAACTCTCTGTACTGACTGAGCTCAAACCAGATGTTGGTTTGAAGAAGAAAACTCTGCTCATTTCTCTGTGACAAATGTGTTTTAGTGAAGGAAGCTGAAAGGACAGAGACTGACTGACAAATGTTCCTCTGCCCTGAACATCAACACTGTAACACTTTAGTTTTTGCTGCTTTGCCTCATATTAGTTTCACATTTTCTCCATCAGCTTTGAATCAGATCCTGGAATGAAGACACAAGAAAACATTTGATTGATTATTGAGGAAAATCAACTTTATTGATGATGTGAAGCTTCAGTTTGTTCCCACATTGAATCAGTAAAGTCTGTTCAATGACTCTTGTTCAGTGATTTCATGAACAGATTGACTTCATCAACACAATCAGTTTGTTTCACCTGAATCTCAGACGGAAAAGAAAAGAATCAATCGTCTCCTCATTGATTATTATCATGATAAAGACACTTTGATAAAACCTCATAGACCTTATTTGTAAGTTGATTTGAACAACAACAACATTTGTTCTGACAAACACATCAATGTAAATGTAATTATAGATTTGTGTCTTTACACAGTGAGAACAAAACATCAGTGATAAAGGAAGGTCTGCTGATTTCTCTGTTAAGGCCCATGCAGTGGAAGAGAAACAACAACACAAAAATACATCAACACAAATATCCAACAAACATTTAGAGCACAGACAAGTTTGTGTTTTCATGTGGACAAATGTGAGTTTAGGTCAAACAAACATGATGATGAGCAGTGATATCCTCCATGGCTCCAGCTCCACCTGAACAAACTCAAACATCAACACAACCAGAAATGAGAAGAGGTCAAAGTGATGACAGTGACTCTCAGCAACAAACACAAAGACACAAAATAAACTGAGGAACTAAAAGACACATTTTAACTCAATTCTGTCTATTTGAGTTTACAAAACTCAGCTGTGTCTCCATCACACCCATAAAACCCAAGTCCAGCATGTAGAGGCTGAGTGAATGTGGTCTGGACTCTGTGGAGGAGAGTCATGGTTTCAGAGACACTGTAGAAGGACAGAATACCTGCTCTGTGATCCAGGTACACTCCTACTCTGGAGGACTGAGGACCTGAGACTGGAGTGTTGATTTTGGAGTGGTAAAATAGATATTCATCACTTTTTGTGTAACAATTCAATGCCAAAGATTTTTCATTGTATCCAAATCCACATTCATATGAGTCCCCTGCTCTGCTGATATTCTTGTATGCGACTGCTACATTAACTCCTCCTCCTCTCCACTCGACCTCCCAGTAACAACGTCCAGTCAGACTCTCTCTACTCAGGACCTGATCCCAGTTAGTGAATCTGTCTGGATGACTAGAATAAGACTGTGGTTGACTCATAAATTTTACTTTTCTGTTTCCCTCAGATAATAACAGCCATGTGTGTGCTGTGTTTGGATCCAGTGTGATTTCCTGTGAATATTTTAAGAATCCAGCTCTGGTCTTGGGCTCTGGTTGTGGCAGCAAAACATCCACTTCAGTCACTGTCAGTGAGATGTTTGTCCATGTCTCTCTCAGAATGTCCTGTAGTTTATCTCTGAGCTCTGACACAGCTGCTGTCACATCCTCAAAGTACCTCAGAGGACGGATATTGATGCTGGATGAGTCTGTAGATTGACTGAGTGGTGACAGTGAGGGGTAGTTGTGTAGAAACTGGGTGTGATCCTCTGTAAGTGAGAGCTGCTTCAGCTCAGCGTCTTTCCTCTTCAGCTGAGTGATCTCCTGCTCCAGCTTCTCCTGAAGCTCTTTGACTCGACTCACTTCAGTTTCCTGCTGGGATCTGATCTGCTGCTTCACATCAGAGCTTCTTTTCTCCATGAGACGGATCAGCTGAGTGAAGAGCTTCTCACTGTGCTCCACTGCTTTATCAGCAGAGCCATTGATAGCCTCCACCTCCTGTTGAAGCAGCATCACATCTTTCTCTCTGTCCTGGATTCTCTGCTGGATGTTTTGTCGACTCAGCTGGAGCTCTCTCTGCCTCTCAGTCCTTTCTACTGCAGCTGAGACTGTGTCGTGGCCTTTATGTTCATCCACAGAGCAGAGATAACAGATACACTGCTGATCAGTGCGGCAGAACATCTTCATCACCTCATCATGACGAGAGCAGATGTTCTCCTGGAGCTTCTTGGAGGGCTCCACCAGCTTGTGTTTCTTTAATGGAGCTGCTTCATAATGAGGCTGAAGGTGTTTCTCACAGTAAGAGGCCAAACATTGCAAACAGGATTTGACAGCTTTCAGTTTTCTCCCAGTGCAGACATCACAGGCCACATCTTCAGGTCCAGCATAGCAGTGATCAGCAGGAGCAGCTTGGAGTCCAGTCTTCTTCAGCTCCTCCACTAAAACTGCTAACATGGTGCTTTTCACCAGGACAGGCCTCGGTGTGAAGGTCTGCCTACACTGAGGGCAGCTGTGGATTTTCTTCTCATCCTCTTCATCCCAGAAGCTTTTAATACAGTTCATGCAGTAGCTGTGTCCACAGGGAAGAGTCACCGGATCCTTCAGTAGATCCAGACAGATGGAACAAGAGAAGGTTTCCCGGTCCAGCTGAACTCCTTTCTGCGCCATTTCATCTCTCAGTGTCAACGACTGTCTGAGTTTCACTTCCTCAGAAGTGAATCTAGTTTGAGCTGTGATCTACACAACATGTGTCTCTGCAGTGAACGGGGCCTGTCAGCTCTCTCACTTCACCACATGTTGGTTCCCTCCATCTTCAGACTGTAGATCTGAAGGGGAGGGAACAAGGAAACACATGAACAGTGGCGCTGGCTGTGTTAGAGAGCAGGAAGAAGAGGGAGGGTTATCAGGCTGTGACTCAGTCCAGGAGGGGGAGCAGTTTGATACTGTGTGTTTAACCCTTTGTACGACAGAAAGTTCAGAACAAGACAAATAAAGCTGGAGCTCTACAGGCTTACTCACCACACACAGAGAACAACAGTTCACAGGATAAATCAGTGTGTAGATAACTCATCCCTTTGGATGCAAGTGTCGACCTCTTTGCTGTTGTTTGCTGATGTTTGGAGGAGACAAAGAGTCGTAACACAAACAGATATATTTATCAGACTAGAGACAGGAGGAGGTTCAGATGGATTTGGAGAGAAATCTGGTTTTAGCTGAGAACTGATCCAGTTCTGTAAAAACACTGGACCAACAGATTTAATGAGCAGAAAAGTGAATCTTACATTTAAAGATTTGTGGCAGATAAACAGAGCTGCAGACAAATTTACTGTGGTTTTTTTATAGTAAATGTTGCAGCAACCCACTGTAAGAATAATAAGTTTTGTAATGATGGTTTCACTTTAGCAGAGATAAATACATAATATCAGTAAAATGTATTTTAACTATTAAAAGTAAATGCAGCGGCAGAATGTTATATTTTGAGTTTTTCAGTGTAAATCAAATCATAAAATGAAAATGAACTGAACAGTACTCAACACCTCAGACAGTGAAGTTGACAGAGATGAGTGTTGATGATATGGATAGATTAAATTGAAAAGAAGGATGCCTCCGGAAAGTCAAAATCAGTTCAATGATCATGTATGTAATAGGCTTTATAATGTGTTTAAGAAAGTATGGTAAATCAAAAGAAAGATGTAAATTAAAACCAAAACGAAATGTTTAGTAGCCTAATTGATAAGTTAACGTTAAGGTGCGATACATAAATATTCAAAATTGGAAACATTATACTGTGGTGTTAATGAAAATGCTGCAGCAAATATATGTGTTAGCCAATAGTTAGGTTATTTTACAATGTTGATAGGCCACCTGAGAGGGATGATGTTTAATTCTGTCTAATTTTTGTCCAAATCAGTTCAATTACAAGTTAAAGAATACAGTGAATGCAGCATTAGACTATTTAATTAAGAATATCTTTAGTTTTATAAATTAAATAAGACAAAATTTGTGAGTGAAAGGGAGTTGAGCTCACTTATGATTGCAATCAAGACAATACAATACAATAAACTGTATGTGTATCTGTGTATTTGAGTGTATGTATGTGTAAATGTTTAAATGTACAGTGCATCCAGAAAGTATTCACAGCGCTTCACTTTTTCCACATTTTGTTATGTTACAGCCTTATTCCAAAATGGATTAAATTCATTTTTTACCTCAAAATTCTACACACAACACCCAATAATGACAAAGTGAAAGAAGTTTGCTTGAAACCTTTGCAAATTTATTAAAAATAAAAAACAAAAATATAACATGTACATAAGTATTCACGGCCTTTGCTCAGTACTTTGCTGAAGCACCTTTGGCAGCAATTACAGCCTCAAGCCTTTTTGAGTATGATGCTACAAGCTTGGCACACCTATTTTTGGGCAGTTTCTCCCACTCTTCTTTGCAGAACCTCTCAAGCTCCATCAGGTTGGATGGGGAGCGTTGGTGCACAGCCATTTTCAGATCTCTCCAGAGATGTTCAATCGGGTTCAAGTCTGGGCTCTGGCTGGGCCACTCAAGGACATTCACAGAGTTGTCCTGAAGCCACTCCTTTGTTATCTTGGCTGTGTGCTTAGGGTCGTTGTCCTGTTGGAAGATGAACCCTCGCCCCAGTCTGAGGTCCAGAGGGCTCTGGAGCAGGTTATCATCAAGGACGTCTCTGTACATTGCTGCATTCATCTTTCCCTCAACCCTGACTAGTCTCCCACATCCTGCTGCTGAAAAACATCCCCACAGCATGATGCTGCCACCACCGTGCTTCACTGTAGGGATGGTATTGGCCAGGTGATGAGCGGTGCCTGGTTTCCTCCAGACATGACGCTTGGCATTCAGGCCAAAGAGTTCAATCTTTGTTTCATCAGACCAGAGAATTTAGTTTCTCATGGTCTGAGAGCCCTTCAGGTGCCTTTTGGCAAACTCCAGGCTGTCATGTGCCTTTTACTGAGGAGTGGCTTCCATCTGGCCACTCTATCATACAGGCCTGATTGGTGGAGTGCTGCAGAAATGGTTGTCTTTCTGGAAGGTTCTCCTCTCTCCACAGAGCAACGCTGGAGCACTGTCAGAGTGACCACCAGGTTCTTGGTCACCTCCCTGACTAAAGCCCTCCTGCCCCGATCGCTCAGATTGCCCTGGCGGCCAGCTCTGGGAAGAGTCCTGGTGGTTCCAAACTTCTTCCATTTACAGATGATGGAGGCCACTGTGCTCATTGGGACCTTCAGTGCTGCAGGAATTTTTCTGTACCCTTCCCCAGATCTGTGCCTTGATACAATCCTGTCTCGGAGGTCTACAGACAATTCCTTGAACTTCACGGCTTGGTTTGTGCTCTGACGTGCACAGTCAACTATGGGACCTTATATCGACAGGTGTGTGCCTTTCCAAATCATGTCCAGTCAACTGAATTAACCACAGGTGGACTCCAATCAAGTTGTAGAAACATCTGAAGGATGATCAGTAGAAACAGGATGCACCTGAGCTCAATTTTGAGTGTCATGGCAAAGGCTGTGAATACTTATGTACATGTGATGTTTTTAGTTTTTTTATTGTTAATATATTTGCAAAAATTTCAAGCAAACGTTTTTCACTTTGTCATTATGGGTTATTGTGTGTAGAATGCTGAGGTATAAAATGAATTTAATCCATTTTGGAATAAGGCTGTAAAAAATGTGGAAAAAGTGAAGCGCTGTGAATACTTTCTGGATGCACTGTAGATGTGGACTGTAGTAGACTATCAACTGTTGCTCTGATTTTGAGTTTATCAAAATGAAAAAAAAAGCATAAATCTTTGTTAAATGTCTCACAAATTGCCTTAAAAGGGTCTTAAAATTGCCCATATAAAGATATGTAGTATCAGGAATAAATTAACTGCAGTAGCTGAGATATTATTATTAAATAATGAACATATATTGGCAGTATCAGAAACTCATTTAGATTCCACATTTGAGGATACATCACTGATGACAGATGGTTATAATACTTTATTAATAATTTAGAAAAGATAGGAATGCACATGGAGGAGGGGTTGCCTGCTATATTCAAAGTCAAATACCTGTTAAAATTAGACAGGACCTAAGTCTGTTTGAAACATCTGAAGCCAATATCAACAGGATGTTGTTATAGACCACCAGGTGCAAATAGCTGGTGTTGAGACAAAATTTGTGACATGTTGGATCACGCAAGTAGTACTAGTTATGAAATATATTTGTGGGTGAAAATCAAACTAATGAACATATCTGCAGTTTGTGGACTAACACAGGTTATTAACAAACCGACTAGAGTATATTTAAAGTAGCTCAAATAGCTACTTGTATAGGTCATATCTTTAGAAACAAGCACCAGAGTTTTGCTCTTATTCGATATCTGTGCTGTACTGACCATGATCTTATCACTGTAGTTCGCAAAACAAAAGTTCCTAAGTCTGGTTCAACAGTAATATGGAAATTTCTGAATTTCAATCAGGTAAAATATGAGGAAATGGTCAAAAGTATTCTTAGAAAAAAATCCAGAGGTAGCATTACACACTTTCAGTTAAATACTAATGGGAATTGTGGACCATAATGCACCATTAAAGAAATGTATGGTTAGAAATGTCAACACCCCAAAGGCTGGATAAGGAACTAAAAGAACATATGTGGGAGAGGGATCAAGCTAAACTAACAGCAATCTCATCAAGCCTTAAATTGGATTGGAAAATATAAGGAACAGTGGTTTGCATCAAAACTTGTAGCAGATGAAATGAGGAAAAAGGCTAAGCTCTTCAGTGACTTTGCAGAGGCCAACAAGGAGAACAAGAACATAAAGTTCCTGACAGTGGGTTTGACAAATGAGACACAGAAAGGTTCAAGCATCTACCTTTTCTGTCAATGAGAACTTTGAACCTCCTTCAAAGCCTGAAACTGTGACAGGAAGTGACATCAACCACAACAGTGTGACACTGAAGATTTCTCCACCCAGATTTGGAGCAGAGACCATCACCTCCTCCTCTGTAAAGTACTGTGTCAGAGAAGAGGATGGATGGCAGCAACAGGCAGCGTCAAAGGCTGAAGAAGTCACAGTGAGCGATGTGTTCAGATGCAGTGGCCTCAGCTGGTGTCGGACCAGCCAATGAAATCCCGATCGACATCCCAGGACCGAACTGTCCTCCCTGGTGAGGAGTCAGGGACGGTACATGTACAGATGCTAAATGTATTTTAAAAAAAAAAAAAAAAGAAAAGACACAACCAACACAATACAATTTAAAAACGTAACTGCAGCTTAAAAACATTTACTCTTCTGTCAGATTTTCATACTTTATTTCATACTTATTTTTCCATATTCTTCATACTCATACTCAAACTTGTGTTCCCATTAACTTGTGTTTGATTTCATTTCATCATTTTTTATTTCTCAGTTGTTTCATGCTCAAATACTTGACTAGTCTTTAAATATGATTAAGTTACAGTTAATGCAGCTTTATGCTAAACACAATGTTCCACATTGTAACAAGTAAGATGATGATGACAACTAATGGCAAAGTTGATCTTTATCAGCAAAAGATGAAATAGCTTGACGTTTTTTTTGCCTGTGTCATATTTGTGAGCATGAACAAAAAAAGTTGTTTTTCTTCATGAGATAAGAGGTAATTACTCATATTTATAAAATACAAAGCACCCAACTATAAGATAGTGATGACATTTGTTTCACTCTGTCAGGATTCATGTAAAATAAAAACATACAACATTACAGCCACTATAAAACCACCAACACAAGTAAAAACATGTAACACTACAACATGATAGCAGCATAAACAAAACTCAGAAACATCCAGTTATACTTGATACACTAACATCAGCACAAATAACAAATTCAAACAACTGCTGCAAAAGCAAAACTGTTTTATGATCTGACGCCATCTTTGATTATGTCTAAGCACAACAACAACTTGTTTAAAATGAGGGAAACATCATTGTTTGGTTTTAAATAATGTCACAGTTACATTAATTATCTTAAACCATGTGGTTAAGGTTATGGGGTAATCATGGCCGTTTTAAAAGAAGCCGAGATGGAAACAAAAGTCCAGTGTTTTGTTGTTTCCCTCCTCCGACCACCACCTGGCTTCCTCCTTCACTCCTGATGGACAATAATTCCACAGTTGGGTCTCGTAACTTTAAAGTAAACGTATGTCATTTTTTGATATTTTATCACTGAACTAAAAGTCACAGGGCCTCATGCTTCATCTCCCTTAGGCCACAAACCCTGGTCTGCAGGTCCAGGTCCCAGCTGGACCAGCAAAGTGCTGCCTGTGGCCTCTTCCGAAGCAGATCAGTTGTGTCTCTGTGCTGTCATGCTGTTTCCTCTTGTTTCTTCTTTTGCTGCAGTTTTTCCCACAGGACTTGAAAGCAGCACATAATCAATACTCCTCCCTGAGACACAGGAGAAACATTTACTCCACAAAATCCGCAGCGAGTGGAAGTTCACTTCTGTCGTTTTCCAGATGTGACGTGAATCCGGCGGATTCGGAGTCGACGCTCTGCATCATGTGGATCCGCTCACAACGCTCCTCCTCCTGACGACCCATCTGGATTTCAATGTTGATGTCAGGTTGCTGCTGAGAAAAGATGAAGAAACAGCAAAAAAGTTTCCTTAGTTTTCTTTAGTTTTCACATTCAGAAGTTAAAGTTTCAGTACGCATTGATAGAACACTATACACACAATATTCAGAAATACACTCACAACAGCATATTGTGATTTAGTCTGATTAAATCTATCTTTGTGCCTGTATGTGCCTTATTTCCACATATGAATGTTTTTCACAGAGAGGTCACAGAAACAATAAATCACAAGGCTGACAAATAAAAAAAAACGTCCACAATTAACAACCAATTAAACAAACTAAGCAGCTTTTGCTTTTGTTGCCCCTGAGGTGTTTTATATCCACAGAACATTTTAATAATAATAATAATAGGAAGGCAACAAGATTTCCTGATGGAGTATTTTTGTGTGTCTTCGTGTATTTGTAAGCGATGGAACTGACCAGTGAGCGAGGCAGTGGCTCTTTATGGAAATATGTTTGGCAGGCGTCATGACGACAGTGTACGACGGACCAGAACACAGCAAACAGGAGAGCCGCCATGATGATGACAGTCACAGCCGCAGTGGTCGGCTTCTTCCACACAGCGTCTGGACCTGCCCACAGTGAAACACCCATCTCTCTGTTCACACACTGTTGGGATGTTATGGCTGCTATAGTTTTTACAAAGCAGATCATTTGGATTTGACAGCTGTGCGGAGATGAGAGGTGTGATAATTATCTTCTGACGGTATCCATCATTTTTGGCCATTGTCTCTCAATGACATCACATTGGGATCTAGACCCGTTAACCCCACCAGCGCTGAGGGAAGAGCTGATTCTCCATTTACTAGTTTTTGGGGTGTTTTTTGAATTTTTTTTTATGTTTTCACTTGTGTCTGTTTGTCTATTTGTTTGTTTGTCAGCAGGATTATGCAAAAAATACTCAACCAATTTGGACCAAACATGATGGGGTGGTGGGGGTGGGGGCTATGGAAGAACCCATTATATTCTGGTGGGTTGTGTCCAGGCATTTTGTATCACTTCTTAACATTGGAGCATTTTCAACATTTTTGTTAATTGGATCTTGATGTAACAAAATCACACATATTGATGGTATCGTGATCTGTGAGTTTGTTCAGTTAGTGACAGATTCTGATAATAATCTGCATCTGACAGACGTGTGTACGACAGCTGACTGAGGTTTTTTTAAGAGCTTGGGAAGTCGCAGTAAAGTGAAAAGTGAGAATAATTTTGTGAACACATTTTTTGAGGGTCAGGTATTTTTGAGGGGCTTTTTGTAAAGTGACACTTTTTGATTTTCAGGAAAGTAAAATCTGAGTTTTTTGGAAAGGTATTTTTGTAAAATTAGAGAATTTTTGAGAGTTGGGACATTGCAGGAAAAAGAACAAAGAAAGAAAAAAAAGAAGAAAGTTTGAAAGTTAAGAAATTTTAGGAAAGTTTTGGAGGAAAAAGATGGAACATGGGGAAACTTTTACAAAGATACTTGGTGAAAGTAAGGACACTTTGGAACGTGAGAATATTTTTGGAAATGGGAACAGGGAGAAATAAATAATACGATGTATTACAAATACAGATGTTTTTGTAATGTGAATAAAAATCTCCCCATATTAGATAATTTTATTAAATAACATTTTGGAAAGTAGCAACATTTTTGAAACACTGAGGATATTTGAAGGAATTGGAAATATTTTTAGACATTAGAATATTTTAGTAAAGTAGGAAATGTGAGGGTGTTCTCGGGGTGAGGACATTTTACTGAAGTGAGGACACATACTGTGTCCACTGAGGTCGTCCCAAGCAAAGAAGCAGAGCGAACGAAGAGAGAAGAGTTTGCATGTACACCTGTGACGGACACACAGTGGGGGTCGGTGCTGCCGCTCTGGAGGTGTGGTTGCAGGATGGTCTGAGCTCTGACGCAGTACATGGCTCCATCCTGCAGGTCGGCCACATGCAGCACTTTCTGCTCAGCTGGCATCGTGTAGACAGCAGCCTGAAGAGAGAGAGAGAGAGAGAGAGAGAGAGAGACTATAATATAATACTGTCATAACAAGTCTCTGTTTGTTTTAAATGAGACAATAAAATATGAGAAAAGACAGAAGGGAGGAACAGAACGAGGATGTAGGAAAGAGAAGCAGGGAAGACAGATGAAGGAAAGATGGAGCATTGAGGATGAAGGAAAGGAAGGAGAGAAAGCAGGAAAGAGAAAAGAATGGAGAAAAGAGGAAAAATGAAAGAAAGGCAATGACAATAGTAGGACTGGACAGGAAACAAGAAAGGAAGACAGAAGGAAACGTGAACTCTGACCTGCAGCTCCTGGCCTCTCTTCCACACCACCACACTGACGATGGCGGTGTGAGGAAGGTTGTCAAACGACACCTGAAGGGCGTCACCCACCGTGGACACATTCATCTCCGGCACTGTCAGCACCGCTGCACACAAGATTCACACTCTCACTTATTCATTCCTTCATTTGTACAAAATCCAAACACAGGAGGACTCAGCGAGCATTGTTAAAAACAGACTACCAGAATCTGTTTTTGCCTTTAGTGTGAGTCAAGTGAGCCACTTTTTGTTTACCCAGGGCCAGCGAAAAGGTTTTGTGGCGTATGAATCTACTTTGGACTCTTTAAACGTTGCTCTTGATCCCTGGCTCTCCTGAACCCAGACTGCATCAAGACGGGCACGGCAGAGGGTGATGTGACCCCACAACAACAACAACAAGCTATTTTTGTCAGTTATATTTTAATTGCCCCTCTGCACATCAAGGTTTTTTTATAATGTTAAATATCACGATCTCCCAGCGATGGGGAGAAATTTATTTATTTATTTAGTTTATTTCCTAAGAGTTGATCTGTAAAAGCAGAGAGATCCTCAAATTACATTTTTCATGCATCACCTGTGGATCAGGTTTATATAGACAGACAGACAGACAGACAGACAGACAGACAGATAGATAGATAGATAGATAGATAGATAGATAGATAGATAGATAGATAGATAGATAGATAGATAGATAGATAAATAGATAGATAGATAGAAACTGTAATGATCCTAGACGGAAATTCAAAATTCCAGTTGCTTGCAGTAACACATTAGAATAAAAAAACCATATAGGCTATGTTAAGAATCTATGAGGAGGATAGAGAGCTACTTCATAGATACAAATAAATAAATATAAATATACAGGATAAGTATAAAGGGCGGGGAAGTGCTGTTTATGGGTAAGTTAAAATAATCACAATAACTGGACTCTGGTTTTGTCCATGCATACAGAGGCAGCACCAGCTGGAGCCTGCAGGTGTCGCTGTTTCCCCACAGTGAATCCATTCATAACGTCTGTCTTTCTTCTGTAACGGCTCCTCACAGTGTTGCATTTATCTCATGTTTCATTTCATGTGTGAAGAAGTGAAATCAGTACCAGTGTTCCTGTCTTACTGTCTCTGCGGTTGAAGGGTCGGCTGAGCTCGGTCCAGGCCGAGAGCTCCGACCCGCACTGCGCTCTGACGTGAAGGTTGTAGTCCGAGTCGGAGCCCAGGTCAGAGGTCAGGTCGCAGTGCGTGTGGCCAATCCGCTGGCAGTCGTGAGCGTCCACCCAGCTGCCGCTCTGGACCGTCAGCTCAAACTCCCTGAGGGGACACAACATCCCAGATACACAGAGCTGAGAGATGTTTATGATGAGGGCTCCTCTGGTTATGGTTGCTCATGTGACACTGATTCAAAACCATTTGCTCACATCAGAAAAGAAAATGTGGGTTTTAAAGGCTGCAGAACCCAAACTGAAGTTAGATGGAAAGCAAAGGACAAGAACTTTCACACTGCTCATTTCCTGTACAGTGGTGAAATAATGGCGGGGGGGCCACCTCCAACCAGCATTCATCACTATTATGTAATAAATAAAATGATGAAAAATGTGCAAAATATAAACATTAGTAGAATTTTAAAATTTAAATATGAAGAACATACAAAACCTTGTAATTTTCAAAATATAGATCCAGAGAACAATAAAAACCTAAATAAATAACTATTAATGTTGATGTTGTCACATTGTGAATAACCCACATGATAAGGTCAGATAATTACTGTTAGTTTACTTTAATTCAATAATGAGTTTCTTTTATTATCTTTATCTTCTATTCTAAGATTTTAAAAAATGTACATGTATGTGCAGGTTTACTGAAAATATTTGGCAACACTGCTTCTGAGATGTTCATCCAGGAAATGACATGGGGCCCTTTCAGGGAGGTTTCCTACTGAGATG
This sequence comes from Trachinotus anak, assembly GCF_046630095.1. Taxonomy (NCBI): domain Eukaryota; kingdom Metazoa; phylum Chordata; class Actinopteri; order Carangiformes; family Carangidae; genus Trachinotus; species Trachinotus anak. The sequence continues at coordinate 25,738,516 of NW_027273863.1, read as the reverse complement.
TCGCTGCAAATCATCTATTGGTTGTAAGGGGGAGGGAGCCTCATTTTGTCAGCCATTTTTGACATTTCTGTCTGTATCTTGAAGCTTTTTGAAGTCAGTGTGTTCAAAACGTGACACAAACTAGTAACGTGTGTCTGCTATTAAATGGTGGAGGAGTTATCTCTGCAACACAAACAGGAAATGCAGGGTTCGTTTCAAACGCAAGGAGCGAAATATTATAATTCACCTCATAGTCTGGCTCAGCTGTAACATCATGATATAAGGATTATGACAAAAACTTGACATGAAAGCTTTTTATTCAACACTTACATGAGTTTTTTTTACATAATTGGTGTGTGTGTGTGTGTGTGTGTGTGTGTGTGTGTGTGTGTGTGTGTGTGTGTGTGTGTGTGTGCATTGTGATCACAACTAACCAAGTCATGAACTAGCTTACATTACAGCTAACAGCTAAAACATTAGCATTGACAGCTAGCACGAAAGATATTTACACAAACACACAATAAACATGATTTAAGTTTGAAGAGTTTAACCACAAAGCAGACCGTGTTGTCACAAAAATAAATTAAGTTAAAAAAAATAAAAAAACTTTCTCAGCTCAAAATGAGTTTGTTCTTGTCAGTGTCTGCCACAGGCTGCTACTTCCTCACATGTGGACTAAGGACTAAGTTGAGCCTGTACAGAGTGAATCAGGTGATTCTTAACTTGCTCCTGATTGGAGGAACTGAAAGTGTTACAGCTGACCTGTGTTACACCCATCCCCAGTCTCTCCTATAAAATAATGCACAAAGATACACTGATGAATATACAGTATAACCTGGTGACTTCAACGTAACTGTACATCGAGGAAAAAGGTTTAAAAAACAAAGATGATTTCTGTGGAAGGAGCTGAGACGTTTTAAAACGTCAGCTTTTACAGACACTGCTCTGCTCCAAACAGGGAAATGTTCTGAGGACTTCTAAGCAGCCACAGGCATGTACCTGAGAATGAATTAAAACTTGTTTGTGTGATCAACAGCTGACACGACACAGACTTAAGACAGAAACCAAACAACGCGCAGACTGTTGATGTGTCACTGCTGCATCAGAGCAGACACACCTGCTGATTATTTGATTACTGAGTTATTCCAACAGGTGTGTCTTTAATGTCTGTGTGATGAGGTTAGAATTAAATTGTGCACAATTATCTTTCCACCCAGCAGGTCTCAGCTACAAGTTTCACATATTTCACTCTGTGAAACCACTGCACTCTCAAACCAGCCTGAACTTTTCATGCTATATTGTTGCTTCTGCATCTGCAATACAAATACAATGAGCCAAAACAAATAGGCCATTAATTAGCCCATATGCAAATGTATGTATATATGTAAATATGTTTAATTTCCATATATGAAATATATGAGCATATATAATAAAAAACTTAAAAATGACTATGAAACCTATTTGAAATTGGACAATTTTATAGATTGTTATATGTCTATCCCATACAAATATGTCTGTTTATGTATGTATGCTTATATTGTAGACAATCATGTCAATATATGTTGTTATTATGCACAGTAGAATGCAAAGGTCTGACACAACAGACCATAATATGAAAAAAATATAAACATATAATATTTATATGTATGTTGTTTTAATAAACATCTATATATGTGTATATATGTCTAATATGTACGTACAGAAATTTTACTATGGGTACTTTATATATTAAACTGACTGATCAACAGCAGCAGTGGTAATTAAGGGTTAATTAGATAAGTCAGGGTAGCTCTTAGCCACCTGATTGCTGCAATTACTGTTAAGAATCTGAATCATGCATCAGACAAATGTGAACACAGACATGATTCAGATATTTTTAGACTCGGTGTGACTCACACACTCCAGCAGCACCATTATCTTTGATGTGCATCACAAATGAACATTCAGAAACACACTTAGAAATGACTAAAAAACAAATGTAAATCTATACATAGTTTCACCAAAAAAAAAAAAAAAAAAAAAACTACGGTACCCATGAACTTAATCAGGGGTAACCAGAAAGGAAGGAAATAAAACTAAAAAGATTAGCAGTGTTTTTGCATGGTTATGACTTACCCCTGGAACTGGACAGAGTAGAGGATTGAGGTGTTGCATGAAGCCTGCAGGGGGCGCCACGACAGCGTGTGCCTCATGTTGACAGATTTAATGGAGACTGAGCTGGGAGCCGGCAGCATCCAGACCTCTGCGGACACAATGAATCACAACAAAATTACAATGAGCATCTGCAGACGGACAGAATCAAGGTCCCAGAGGAATTTATTATTGTCAGGGTGGCGACTTGAGGGAGCGGTGGAGCAATACACCAATACACCACCTGTTACACCAATAACATTGACTTTCTCGTAACAACGACACGTCAGGCTCTGGAATATTAGACAGCAAGTGAACAGTCTGTCAACATGATGGATGTGGCAGAAAGGACTGTGACAAGGACTAGATTAGCTGTGTCCCAATTCAGGGGCCACATCCCTCAGAGGACGTGGCCTACGCAGGTAAGGCCCTTCATAGCCATCGTACACCACGAAGGCTTAAACCAAAATGAGACGGTCTGGTCTATGGACGATTTTCACTAAAGTCCATGTCAGGAGGAGGTTGGGGTGGATGGATGGGTCAACAAAACACAGGAACATGACACAGGGGAGCAGTGTTTGATTCCCTTGTGAAAGCAGCAGTTTATGATGTTATTACTGTAACTATGACAACAAAGTTCGTCTAATCTTGACGAAGCACGACGACCTGTGTGGTAGTTCAGGTTGGAGGACTGATGCAGATCGAGTTGTTTTCACTTTGTTGGTCTGGAATCTTTTTATCAACATAAATTAAAACACATCTTTTCACCCAACAATGTAAAAGATAACTTCCTCTATATTCATTAAGAATATAATTTGGACTAATTAGATTATTAAAACAATACACAATCAAACCATTTAAACTTGACTTTTTAAAAAAAATTGACAGTGCATGTATTTGCAAAACCATTTTTTGTATCTTTTGTACATGTGATACACACTGCACATACCCTCCAGCTCCTTTTATAACATATGGTTTTGTATTGTAACTGATCTCCTTCAGACAGAGTGGGACCTGAAACAGACTCTACCGAGAATGACAGTGAACGCACCATTGTTTAAGTCCAGCAGGACCATCATCATCATCATCATCGGCAGGAGACTTGCAGTCCATCTCACTCTCATGACCACAGTATTCAGTTCCAGACCAAAAGGAGGAAAGGGTCTGGTCATGTCAGGTCCACCATGTCCCAAAACCAAACTGATCCACAATGTAACCTGTAATCCAGAGTACTTCCCAGAAATCCCTCAGCAACGAAAACCGTCTTACTTCTGTTCATCCGTCCTTCAGTTCATCCAAGAGGTAAGTAAAAACCTTAAATCCACTGTGACAATGACACTAATATCCGAGTTAGTCTTCCAGGTTAAGATCCACATGGTCCAGATTCTGAGGTTTCCCTCAGAGTTTATTTCACCATCTGAGCCGTTGGCCCCAAACACATGAAAAGCAAAAGCCGTGTGAGTGTCAGTGTCCTGGACCTGCAGAGAAAAGCTGGTGTGTCCGGATGATGAGGATTGATCTGGGGTTGCAGAGCCAGTCTGACTTGTTGTCATCTCCCTCAGGGCATAAGCTGTCAGCTCTAATTTACAGGCTGACCTCATGACATGCCTGAAGACAGTATGGGGCCCTATAGTTGCTGGTATGTGGAACTTCTTTGTCATTTTTTCAATAACTTGCACTCCATTTGTTGTTGAGAAGAAAAGCCAGAAAATGGCGTAAACAAAATAAAATATTACTGTTCTTGACTGGTCTCTCCTGAGGGGAAGCTGTTTGGAGTTTAATATCAAAAAGTCACAGTTAGTGAAAACAAGAAAATGACTTTTTCCAACTACAAAAAAGATTGTTTGTCTTGTGTGAATCTTTGCATGAAGAACACATCTTAAAAGGTTTACAGAGAAAGAATAATAAGACAGCGCTCTCAGCCGACAACTATTTTGACAGTTTTGGTTTAAGTTTCATCTGAATGTCACAAAGTGTCAAACCCTGTTCTGCATTCAAGCTGCTATGTGTTAAGTAGTTGGCTAATGGCATTGATGGGTTTTTATTTTTAATTAAAGGTCCCATATTGTATAAAGGTAGATGTCCATGTCTTTTTTAGATTACAAAGCAGGTCTAGGTTCTATATTAATACTGTGAAAGTATCAAAGCCTCAGTCCACAAAGAAATGAATACTGCCTGTATTCACAAACTGAGCCTAAAAACCAACCGTCAGGACTTCTGGAACTTTGTGATGTCACAACAAAGCAGTCCCTGCCCTCAGCCACGCCCCAAGCCCAGCCCACCTGGACTCACCGTCCAACCTTGCAGGATTTGGTTTCTCTGGGCGTTCACAGTGGTGTCATAACTTAACGGTGGCCACAATACAAAAGGTTGGGAATCACTGGTTTAATCTTCAGCTGTGTAGTGTATTCTCTTGTGGTGGCTGATGCATCTGTCAAAAAGGACTCGATTTGTGCTGTGCTTGCCGCCAGGTTCAGCGCGCTGTTCTTAACTTACTTCTGAAGTCGGCAACACTGGGGCTCCACAGGGGACTTTTCTGGCTCTGTGCCTGTTCACCCTGTGCCTGGTAGGAGTCTGGACTCACTGAGGACTGTTGTGGAGAGATGCATGCTCTGTAAGATGCAGCCATCTTGGACAATACCAACCACCTTCTCCACAACATCCTTGCAGGCCAGAGAAGCAGCTACAGCAGCAGCCAATGTCTCATCTCTCTGCACTGCAGGACTGAGCAGTTCAGGAAATCCTTTGTTCCCACTGCCATCAGACCATTCAAGACCTTAGCCAAAGGCAGTAGATCATGACACGGACTTAAATAATAACTGAATACATTTGTGATCTGCTGGACAATCAGAATTTTCCCAAGATATAATTATTATTGATTAAGGGATTAAGTGATTTCTGTTTATCCATCTCAAGTCGAGTAAGCAAGTTGGGATTTACCGTGTAGCCTATTCACAAGGAAACTCGTTCTGTCTTTGTGTACCTAAACTCACTTAAACAATTACTCTCATTTTACACTTTTTTTTACTGCTTACATCACATTTGCATTCTTCAGACTTTTTTTCCATTTCTTAATCCCAGTTCAGCTTCTTCTTCATACAAATTCAAGCCAGCAACGCAGTCTAGCGTCATCTTATGTAGAGGCCAGCTGCCCCTCCTCAGTTTCTTCAGAAATATGATCTACTCTGGGAGAGGTTCTGATCACAGTGAAAGGAGAAACTGTTCTCTGTGAACCACAAGAGGGCACCACTGATTCAAATATGAGGCCTTGTCAGACAGGAGGAGAATCATACATAGGTATTAGTTATTCAGATTTCACAGTGAGTGTGTTCGGCTTATGAAGGCTGTGCTGCAGGGTTCACAGACAACTCTCCCCCAACATCTCTTCAACAATAACACTGTAACAATAACACTAACTTTGGATTTCATATGGACTGTATGGACTTTGTGCTCAGTGACAAGCCAAGCCAAGACTGTTTTCTTTGTATTTTATGTTTTGCTTTTATATGCATGATATGGTGGTTTATTGCATTTTACTATGTGTCTATGATGAGTCACTCACTGGACTTTCTACCTTTCTTTGTTGTAAATGACAGATAACACACCCTGTCTCTCACAAACAGCAGATGAGTCTGACTCACTGCAGCAGGTGAACAAGAGCAGAGATCTGTTTTCCTCCAGAGCACAGAGATTGTTTCTGTTCAGAGAAAGTGAAACTGTTTGACAGAGACTCTCAGGAGGTGAAATGGTGCAGCAAGGAAATCAGCTGGACCGAGAAAAATTCAGCTGTTCCATCTGTCTGGATCTACTGAAGGATCAAATGTAAAAAGTGACTGAGTTAATTGCCTAGTGTAGCACAAGCACTCAAAGCAATTCTGTTTATTTGTATAGCTAACAGATGTCCTTAATGGTTGGTCCAATATGCTGGATAATCATGATTCACTGTGAATGGTGATTTCTACCAGTAGATTACTGTGGAAGACAAACATGTTATGTATTACCAAGATTGTTTATTGAATATAAATGTGTAAAAGGAAATGTGATGATTATGGAAACAGAAGCAGGTTAAAGAGAATAGGTTTCACTGAGACTGTGGAATAGATTATTGTATATGATGTGAACTTGCATAAGGAAGACGTTTGATGTTTTGTGTTTACATAGCTTTGATTTTTGTGAAATAAATCAAACTCAGACACACTCTGGAGGAAACAGAGAAGCATTGTGTCTTCATTACTCCGCTCATCACCTGCTTTTTCGGGAAGCATATTTGTCACTGCGGTCCCTGTCCACGGGACCCGTAACAGAAACATAGTTTAAATTCCAACCCGCAGATTCTTGTACTGGAATGTGGAAAAGCCTCCCTCTTCTTCTGCTCTCAACAACACCAGTCTCCACCCTGTACATATATTTGCTTGTTCCCTCCTGTTCAGATCTACAGTTAAGGCAGTGAAACTCAGACAGTCGTTGTCACTGAGAGGAGAAATGGCTCAGAAAGGAGTTCAGCTGGACCGGGAAAACATTTCTTGTCCCATCTGCCTGGATCTACTGAAGGATCCGGTGACGATTCCCTGTGGACACAGCTACTGCATGAACTGTATTAAAAGCATCTGGGATGAAGAGTATGGGAGGAAAATCCACAGCTGCCCTCAGTGTAAGCAGACCTTCACACCGAGGCCTGTCCTGGTGAAAAACACCATGTTAACAGTTTTAGTGGAGGAGCTGAAGAAGACTGGACTCCAAGCTGCTCCTGCTGATCACTGCTATGCTGGACCTGAAGATGTGGCCTGTGATGTCTGCACTGGGAGGAAACTGAAAGCTGTCAAATCCTGTTTGGTTTGTTTGGCCTCTTACTGTGAGAAACACCTTCAGCTTCATTATGATGTACCTCAGTTAAAGAAACACAAGCTGGTGGAGCCCTCCAAGAAGCTCCAGGAGAACATCTGCTCTCGTCATGATGAGGTGATGAAGATGTTCTGCCGCACTGATCAGCAGTGCATCTGTTATCTCTGCTCTGTGGATGAACATAAAGGCCACGACACAGTCTCAGCTGCAGCAGAAAGGACTGAGAGGCAGAGAGAGCTCCAGCTGAGTCGACAAAACATCCAGCAGAGAATCCAGGACAGAGAGAAAGATGTGAAGCTGCTTCAACAGGAGGTGGAGGCTATCAATGGCTCTGCTGATAAAGCAGTGGAGCACAGTGAGAAGATCTTCACTCAGCTGATCCATCTCATGGAGAAAAGAAGCTCTAATGTGAAGCAGCAGATCAGATCCCAGCAGGAAACTGAAGTGAGTCGAGTCAAAGAGCTTCAGGAGAAGCTGGAGCAGGAGATCACTGAGCTGAAGAGGAAAGACGCTGAGCTGAAGCAGCTCTCACACACAGAGGATCACACCCAGTTTCTACACAACTACCCCTCACTGTCACCACTCAGTCAATCTACAGACTCATCCAGCATCAATATCCGTCCTCTGAGGTACTTTGAGGATGTGACAGCAGCTGTGTCAGAGCTCAGAGATAAACTACAGGACATTCTGAGAGAGACATGGACAAACATCTCACTGACAGTGACTGGAGTGGATGTTTTACTGTCAGAGTCACAACCAGAGCCCAAGACCAGAGCTGGATTCTTAAAATATTCACAGGAAATCACACTGGATCCAAACACAGCAAACACACGTCTGTTATTATCTGAGGGAAACAGAAAAGTAACATTTAAAAGTCAACAACAGTCTTATTCTAGTCATCCAGACAGATTCACTGACTGGTGGCAGGTCCTGAGTAGAGAGAGTCTGACTGGACGTTGTTACTGGGAGGTGGAGTGGAGAGGAGAAGGAGTTTCTGTAGCGGTTGCATACAAGAATATCAGCAGAGCAGGGAGGGGGGATGAATGTGGATTTGGATACAATGACAAATCTTGGGCATTAGATTGTGATGAAGACAGTTATGAATTTTGGTTCAACAATATCAAAACTCCAGTCTCAGGTCCTCAGTCCTCCAGAGTAGGAGTGTACCTGGATCACAGAGCAGGTATTCTGTCCTTCTACAGTGTCTCTGAAACCATGACTCTCCTCCACAGAGTCCAGACCACATTCACTCAGCCTCTATATGCTGGACTTTATCTTTACTGTATTGGAGACACAACTGAGTTGTGTAAACTCAAATAGACAAAGGTCATTTAAATTGCAGTTGGTTCAAATCTGTATTTTACTTCATCAGTTTATTTTGTCTCCATGTTTGTTGCTAAAAGCTCATTGCTGTTGTGTTACTGCACTGCACACAGATCACCTTTGGTTTGCATTGGTTTGAAAAATCACATGTGGCTAAGAGTCTGCTCTTTAGTATGAAGCTGGATATTAAATACACAAAAAATATTTTATAGAGGAGTATTACTTTTATTCAATGTTTCAGTTAAACTCTTATTGCAGTGTTAGACCATACAGTAAATTGAAAATAACTGCCAGATATTGAAAGTTCCAAGTATTCTGGAGACATGGACAAAAGCACTTACTCACAGGACATTTTCTGACCTTTTTATGGTCAAAATAAGCAAAGGACTCCGGGCGGCCATTTTGAGGCTCAGGTGTCAAAGGGTTAACCCAAACCTTGATCTTATGTTGACCTGACAAAGTCTTTTGGTACCTGAGTCTGATCAAAAATGAACCACAACACTGTGACATCACAAAGATGATTGGTTTTTCAACAGTGGTTTCTGATGGTTTTGAAAGTCAAAGACAAAAAATATCATCCTGCTGGTGGTGGCATCAGATCAGAAAAATCTCTATGTTTAATCCTAAAAAGCACTTACAAACTAAATATGTTTTCATTCAATGTGGAGAACTTGTTGCATTTATGAATTTTGGTTCAACAATATCAAAACTCCAGTCTCAGGTCCTCAGTCCTCCAGAGTAGGAGTGTACCTGGATCACAGAGCAGGTATTCTGTCCTTCTACAGTGTCTCTGAAACCATGACTCTCCTCCACAGAGTCCAGACCACATTCACTCAGCCTCTACATGCTGGACTTTGGCTTTATGGGCTTAATCACAGGCTTTATGGGCTTTATGGAGGCACAGCTGAGTTGTGTAAACTCAAGTAGACAAAGGTCATTTAAGGTGCAGTTGGTTCTATTACCCTCCTGACCTAGGGGTGTCAGGGAGGGACTCGATGGCCTCTGCCGCCACGGTCTGTAGACTGTATGTGAAGACAAAAAGGCAGAGCGACATCGGCCTTTGTACAGCAGGACTGCAGGATTTATTCTGCAAGACCTGCCGAGGGGTTTGGAGTTTCTCTCCGGTGTAAGGCGCCCCCTATTGACATGACAGAGTATCGCGCTACTACCGAAAACAACAACAGTACAATGAAATGAGCACTGAAATCCCATTTTCTGATACGATAAAATGAAATTTAAAAAAAAACATTTATAGGGGTGTCATGTTTTCTTTTTTTGTTAAACCATTTCAAGCACAATTTTTAATGCACTCAGTGTTTGTTTTAACACATAATGAACTGTCCAACTACTTAAATTACAACATTTTTTCCGTTTACAGCACACCGTTTTTTTTAATAATTTCTTCTCTATGAATTCAATGTATTTTGAACATTTTTGTTTTTTAACCTCTACACTCAATGAACTTAGTTGTTAACCCTTTACACTCTCCCCTGCTTTTTTTTTGAATGTCTCCTGACGTTTGTCTATAGTGAGAGATGTAGTGGAGGCAACACCTGTTAATATGCCTGAGCTACATAGTTGAAGTAATAAGGGTGTGACGGTGTATAATATGGAAGGTCGACAGTACTGAGGTGGTCTGGGAGAGGATACCTTGACATTAGACAGTTCACTCCTGGACCCCACTGCTGGTAAGATGGCTGTCCCAGCATGCCATAGGTGAACATCTGTCTTGGGTGGGATGACCGCTGGGATCTTCTGACAGCCTCAGCTTCTGCCTGATGTTCATCTTCCCTTGCTACCATGCCACCCAGCAGTCTGTCTGGCTGCTGCTCCACTTGATGTTCCTCTTCCCCTGTGACATCCTCACAAGCTCTGTCCCGTGGCACATTCTCCTCTTGATCCTGAGTGTCCATGTCCCCCTTGCCAGCAGGGTGGAACTCACAGGCTCTGGCATTCAGTCTCTGCTCAGTCTGAGAATGTGATTTCATGTGATGATACCCTGTTGGTTGAGATCTCATTAATCTGTAACAGGGGACTGGCTGGTAGGTATATTCTTCATCGGAATTGTCTGTGCTGTTGTCATGTGTAGTGGTAGCTGTCTTTCTCTGTGTTTTTGTCTTAGTTTTTTCTTTCTGACGAGGTGCAGGAAGTGTTTCTTCCAGGGGCAGTTCATTCACTGGCAGAAGGAGGTTACGGTGGAGCACACGCAGTGTCTTTGATCCTTTTTCAGGTTGCACCTTATACACTGGTCCATTCTCAACTCTCTCCACAACACGGTGCACCACCTGCTCCCAGTAAGCCCGCAACTTGCCAGGCCCACCTCTCTCTGACAGGTTTTTAACCAACACTCGGTCTCCTGGCTGAAGAACAACACCTCTGACCGCTCTGTCATATTGTCTTTTGCCCTTGGCTGATGATTTCTCACTGTTGTTTGCTGCAATTTCATATGCAGAACGCATTCTCTTCGCCCATTTCTCTGCATAAGTCCGCTGATCAAGTGACTCAGACTCTCTCTTGGGTGGGAACAGTAAGTCAACAGGCAAGCGTGGGGGTCGACCATACAAGAGGAAGAATGGTGAAAAGCCGGTGGCCTCGTGCCTTGTGCAATTATAAGCGTGCACAACATGGGGGAGATGATCTTTCCACTGACTTTTTTTCTCTTCTCCCAGTGTACGCATCATCTGAAGGAGTGTACGGTTCAGCCTCTCCACTGGGTTACTCTGTGGGTGGTATGGTGTTGTACGTGAGTGACTGATACCCGCCAGCTGCTGTAACTTGCTGAATAAACTGTTCTCAAACTCCCTCCCTTGATCGTGGTGGAGTTTCTCAGGATATCCAAAGCGAGGGATGAAGTCTTGGAATATCTTATCAGCTGCTGTTTTCCCTGATTTATTCCTAGTTGGATACGCTTGGGCAAAGCGTGTGAAGTGGTCAATAAGTACCAGTATGTACTCATAGCCTTGGCTTTGCTCCAAGTGAAGGTAGTCAATACACAATAACTCAAATGGAGCGCTGGTGGAGATGTGTCCCATGGGCGCTCTCTGTGGAAGATTGGGACGTTTCTGTTTAATGCATGTACATCTTTTGTTAACATAGTTTTCTATGTCATGCTGCATGTTGGGCCAATAAAACCTCTCACGGGCAAGATGGGTAACCTTCTCTGCGCCAACATGGCCCATGTCATTATGCAGAGTCTTCAGCACTTTCAGTTTCAACTTTTCAGGAAGGACGAGCTGTTGGTGTTGTCCAGTCTGCCGGTAAAGAATCCCCTTATCCACCACCAGCTTATTCCACTCATACAGCAGTCTCTTTGTCTCTTTCCCCATGTTTCTTTTGTCTCTTTCATTGGGAGTCCAGTGCTGAAGTTTTAAAGAGATCACCTCTTTGATGGCTGAGTCTTCCTGTTGTGCAGCACAGATATTTTCTGGTTTAACACTGGAAGTACTTCCAGGTGACAAAACATCTGTGTCCCCGCCATCAAGTTGCAAAGCAGCAGCCCACGGTACATCGCTCTCTTGAACTGCTTTGCTGCCTTGCCAGACTGCAGACACAAGCTCTGATGACATGGTCTCTGTGTGCTCTTTAATGTTGTCTCGAAAGTCCACAGGATACCTGGAGAGAGTATCAGCGTCTGTGTTCATCTTTCCGGGCCTGTGCTTGATATCGAAATGAAAATCAGCCAGCTCCCCAACCCATCTGTGTCCAACGGCATTCAGTCTGGCAGTGCTGAGGACATAAGTTAAAGGGTTATTATCTGTGTACACTGTAAATGTTGGGGCATAATACAGGTAATCTCGGAACTTATCGCAGATAGACCACTTGAGAGCCAAGAACTCAAGTTTACCAGAGTGGAGGTGGTAATTTCTCTCTGCGGGAGTTAGAGTTCTTGAGCCGTAGCCTATGACCCTCAACTTGTTGTCCTGACATTGGTATAACACTGCTCCTAACCCTTCATTGGACGCGTCGGTGTGCAGTATGAATGGGAGGTCAAAGTTCGGGTAAGCTAGGATGGGTGGATTAGTCAGCATGTCCACTAGCTTGGTGACAACATCCCTATGCTCTGCTCTCCATGTGATGGGTGTTTTGGAGGAGAGTTGACCTTTATCTCCCTTCCTTACTCTGTCTTTATTTTTACTTGTCTGTTTCTGAGTGTTCATTTCACTAGTCTCAGTGGGTTTTTGCAACAGCTCAAACAGCGGCTTTGCCAGGCGAGAAAAGTCTTGGATGAAGGAGCGGTAATATCCCAGAAACCCCAGCAACGATTTGACATCTCCAACTGTGCGTGGTTCTTTCGCTTTAAGTGCCATCACTGCTGCCAAATCCTGTGGATCAATCTTCACTCCTTCTCCAGACACCAGCCGACCAAGGTAGCGGACTTCTCTTTTAAACAGCGTACATTTAGTTGGTCTCAATTTGATCCCATGTTCTCTCATGCAGCTGAAAACTTGTCTGAGGTGGTGTATGTGATCCTCAAATGACACTGAGTAACACAAGACATCATCAAGGTATGGAGCACAACATTCGTCTCGGACACTTTCCAACACACCCTCCATACACCTCTGGAAAGCCGCAGGGGCGTTTGTCAGGCCGAACGGAATACGAATCCATTCATACAACCCCCATGGTGTGCTGAAAGCTGTGAGATGTCTTGATTCCTCACTGACAAATCCTTGGTGATAAGCGCTGCCTTGATCAAGGATGGAGAACCAGGTATTGCCCTGCAAACTGTCAAGGAGGTCTTGGATTCGTGGCAATGGATGACGATCTGGAACAGTCTTTCGGTTCACTCCTCTGAAATCCACACACAGTCTCAGACTCTGGTCTTTTTTTCGGACACAAACCACCGGGGAGGAATAGGAAGACACGGATTTGCGAATCCAACCTCTGTCCAGGAGATTCTGTACATACTCCTTCACCTCCTTGTACAGTGGCTTTGGTATGGAGTTATAGCACTTCTGAACAGGGTTGTCATCCACAACATTGATTTTCAGCTGTAAGTTGGGTATGCAGCCTATGTCTCCTTCCCCTCTTGCAAACACATCAGATTCCTCATAAAGCATCTGGCACACAACCTCCTGTTGTTGCTGATCAAGATGGTCTACGTTAACCGGAGGGTGCCATTTTTCCTGTGTGTGTGACTCAGCTGAGCTGGTGGTTCCCTCACTGGCGTTGTTTGTTAGACCAACTTGTGCGGTGCACACATGTGTGTTGCTGTTTGGCGTCACTGGCTGCTGGGAAGATGAACAGAGATTCACTGGCCTGCTGTCAATTATTTCCTCAATGCAGCCTAAAGCTGTTCTTGGTGGCAGGAAGATGTCATGTTTTGTTGAGTTGCAAACTGGGATTTTTATGACTTTAGAGGCACCGGCTGGTACATCAGCTAATGCAGGGAACAGCTCTAGCCCCTCTGGTAACACACTCTCTAAGGTGGGTTCAAATAACATTGTTCCCCCCTTTGGCCATGACCTGACACGACACTTGATTTCACATATCTGGCCACTTGGAACTGTGAGACCTTTTTTTCCTACTCTGATGGTGTCAGTTCTAGGTGTTCCCTGAGCTGTAGTTCCATTAATTACTGAGACAATGGTTTCAGCTGTGTCTCGATGTAACTTTAATGCCTCTGCTAGCAAATCGCTGAGACTGACACTCCCTGGATTCTTAAGACTCTCTGAGATGATCTCTTCTATTACATTGAACCCTAGTAAGAGACCACTAACACAGTTCTGACTCACTAGCATGGGTACATGAATAGCTACTTGGCCATGTTTTGCACTTTTGATTTCCATTAGTATTTCAACCCACCCCTCAAAAGGTACATCAGTCCCATTAGCTGCTGTGATTCTTAAGGGAACATCTGGCAGGAGGTCCTCAAGTGACTGAACTTTGATCTCTGGTAAATGTGTTTCTAGCCAGTCCTTCCCCACTATGGTAACCTGAGCTCCACTATCCAGCAACATCTCAGTCTTTACACCATTGAGATAACAGGTAAGCATACATCTTTTGCCTATTAACTTTGCGACACAATTTCCTTTTATTACTCTGCGTTTTACTGGTGACTGGCTGTTAGCTAATGTGTTGTAGTCATGGCTGGTTGCTGTGACAGGGGACGCTGGTCGTTGTTTGGTCACTGGTGGTCCCTCCCCAGTGACCTCCTCACGTTTCCCGCTGGTTTGGTCTTTAACAGACATCCAACAGCTCTGTGTCCTTCCTGGCCACATCTGAAACAGTGGTTGCAAGTTGCAGTTCCTTGGGCTAAACATGGCTGACATTTTCCCTTCGTAGCAGACTTGGGTGATTGCACAGTACTCACTGAGTTGGGTTGTGATGTCTCAGGAGTGCGGGTTGTAGTGGTGAGAACCTTCTCAATAGTCTTTGCCAAAGCTGAGACGTGTGCTGTAAGCTCATGAATAGCTGTGCGGTTTGCCTGGACTTCAGCTTTAGTCTGGAGAACGCTGGCTTGAACCTCAGCTGGAGGCTGAGCTGCATATTGTCTCTCTCCTTGTTGGCTAGCATTTACTGTGACTGTTTTGGTTTTGTGAGTCTGACCAAGGCGTGCCTGTCTCCCCACCTCTTCACTGACTGACTTTGTCATTATTTCTAAGATAAAATCATCAGTTACACTTAGGTTGCTAAGGACAGGTTTAAGATCTCGTCTGACATAAGCATATTTCTCACTTATTCCCTGATACAAAGAGTGAAGAAATACTCCATGGACAAGTTTGCTATCATACTGAAACTCCGAGCTACCTTGTTGTGAAGCAAACAGTACTCTCTGTTTTAGACCCATTAACCGGTACATGAACTGTTGTGGGTTTTCTTTTTCCTGTTGCCTTGCATTGCTAAGCTCCTGAAATAACTCTGCACTACTCTTGTCTCGTAAGTGTGCTCTGAGAAAACGTTTGAGTTCAGCTACAGTTAACCCATCTTTTGTCATCAACATGTCTTTAAAGGTACCAGGCCTGATTATCTTTAAGACAGTACGCATTACTTCTGCCTCTGTGAAATTTTCAGATAACCCCTCATCAATCTGCCTGCATAGTGAACTGTAACTAACATCAGACTCTGAGTCTGAAATCTGTCCACTGTGTATCTTGAACTCTCTCCGAGGCAATAAGGCAGCAACATCAGTCAGCTTAATTACATCAGTTACCTGATTAACAACTGGTGATCGGTTTGTCTTACTATCTACTGCTGAAGGGGCCAGGATGAATTCAGTCTCTTCCATGAGCTCCTGTTGCTCCTCTGGAGCCACTGGAGGTGGTTGCAGTTCAGTGATGAGATCTTTGAAGATTAACAGGCTGGACATTCCTTGGTCCTCTCGACTTGCCAGCTCGTCACTTTTCAAAAAATCCACGATAAAGTCATAAAGTTCCACATCTGAAGCATCCTTTCCTGGTACATCTTCCTCTATCTCATCCTGAATGGACTCAGCCAGCTTGTAGAGCATCTCTGAATTGGAGGAGATGATAAGATGGTGGAGCTGCCGCTGGATCCCCCTTCGCAGTTCTCCTAGAGCAGACATCTTTTCACCCTTGGAACCGTCAGTCATTGTAGCACGTCGATTCAGGAACTTGAAGTCAGTTTCTTAAATGGATTAGCTGTCATCGGGTTGTGGAGCTGATCCCGGACGAGCCCCCAAGATTATTACCCTCCTGACCTAGGGGTGTCAGGGAGGGACTCGATGGCCTCTGCCGCCACGGTCTGTAGACTGTATGTGAAGACAAAAAGGCAGAGCGACATCGGCCTTTGTACAGCAGGACTGCAGGATTTATTCTGCAAGACCTGCCGAGGGGTTTGGAGTTTCTCTCCGGTGTAAGGCGCCCCCTATTGACATGACAGAGTATCGCGCTACTACCGAAAACAACAACAGTACAATGAAATGAGCACTGAAATCCCATTTTCTGATACGATAAAATGAAATTTAAAAAAAAAACATTTATAGGGGTGTCATGTTTTCTTTTTTTGTTAAACCATTTCGAGCACAATTTTTAATGCACTCAGTGTTTGTTTTAACACATAATGAACTGTCCAACTACTTAAATTACAACATTTTTTCCGTTTACAGCACACCGTTTTTTTAAATAATTTCTTCTCTATGAATTCAATGTATTTTGAACATTTTTGTTTTTTAACCTCTACACTCAATGAACTTAGTTGTTAACCCTTTACAGTTCAAATCTGCATTTTAGTTCATCAGTTTATTTTGTCTCCATGTTTGTTGCTAAAAGCTCATTGCTGTTTTGTTTCTGCACTGCACACAGATCACCTGTCAATCAAACATTATGGGTGGTACTTTGACCTCTTCTCATTTCTGGTTGTGTTGATGTTTGACTTTGTTCAGGTGGAGCTGGAGCCATGGAGGATATCACTGCTCATCATCATGTTTGTTTGACCTAAACTCACATTTGTCCACATGAAAACACAAACTTGTCTGTGCTCTAAATGTTTGTTAGATATTTGTGTTGATGTATTTGTGTGTTGTTGTTTCTCTTCCACTGCATGGGCCTTAACAGAGAAATCAGCAGACCTTCCTTTATCACTGATGTTTTGTTCTCACTGTGTAAAGACACAAATCTATAATTACATTTACATTGATGTGTTTGTCAGAACAAATGTTGTTGTTGTTCAAATCAACTTACAAATAAGGTCTATGAGGTTTTATCAAAGTGTCTTTATCATGATAATAATCAATGAGGAGACGATTGATTCTTTTCTTTTCCGTCTCTGAGATTCAGGTGAAACAAACTGATTGTGTGGATGAAGTCAATCTGTTCATGAAATCACTGAACAAGAGTCATTGAACAGACTACTATTCTTCACTAACATCAGATTGTTGTTAAGTTGGGGTTCACTCCAGTGTGTTTGTATTATTTCAAACAGCTGTTTCACTCTTGGTGCTTTTGTATTAATAATTGTTTTGACATCAAAATGTAAAACTTGAGTTTTGCTGAGATGATGACAACATAATATCTACAGTGTGATGTCTGAGGGATCATTTGGAAAACAACTCAAAGGATATTATTGATCACATGTGTAAAACTCCAAAACTAAACAACAGAGTCAAATTCAAGTACTGTGGGATTCACAGTGCAAAAAGTTTTTTGTTTGTTTCTTTAAATGCATCAAATATTAAAATATTTTTATTTTGCTCAAAATTACATTCTAAATTTAACCTGTTTGATTCAAAAATATTTCAAGAACTTTATCGAACTATTCAAAAATATTGAAAAGACAACAGAGATTTATTTCTCTTTATTTTTCATGTACTGCAGCCTCATTACTTTCATTTATGAAACCAACAGTAAAACATATTTTGAGACAATAGAAGAACAAACTCAGACAGCTGGGGAATCATCTCTTAACCCAAAGATCCAAAGAAGAGTTTCTCATCTAAAAGTTATGCTGATCATTTTTTTTAAAGACAAATGAGCTCGATAGTAAACAAAAGAGAAAAGGGTTAAACACACATTATCAAACTGCTTCTCCTCCTGGACTGAGTCACAGCCTGATAACCCTCCCTCTTCTTCCTGCTCTCTAACACAGCCAACTCCACTGTTCATGTGTTTCCTTGTTCCTTCCCCTTCAGATCTACAGTCTGAAGATGGGTGGAACCAACATGTGGTGAAGTGAGAGAGCTGACAGGCCCCGTTCACTGCAGAGACACATGTTGTGTAGATCACAGCTCAAACTAGATTCACTTCTGAGGAAGTGAAACTCAGACAGTCGTTGACACTGAGAGGTGAAATGGCGCAGAAAGGAGTTCAGCTGGACCGGGAAACCTTCTCTTGTTGCATCTGTCTGGATCTACTGAAGGATCCGGTGACTATTCCCTGTGGACACAGCTACTGCATGAACTGTATTAAAAGCTTCTGGGATGAAGAGGATGAGAAGAAAATCCACAGCTGCCCTCAGTGTAGGCAGACCTTCACACCGAGGCCTGTCCTGGTGAAAAACACCATGTTAGCAGTTTTAGTGGAGGAGCTGAAGAAGACTGGACTCCAAGCTGCTCCTGCTGATCACTGCTATGCTGGACCTGAAGATGTGGCCTGTGATTTTTGTACAGGGAGAAAACTGAAAGCTGTCAAATCCTGTTTGACGTGTCCGGCCTCTTACTGTGAGAAACACCTTCAACCTCATTATGAAGCAGCTCCATTAAAGAAACACAAGCTGGTGGAGCCCTCCAAGAATCTCCAGGAGAACATCTGCTCTCGTCATGATGAGGTGATGAAGATGTTCTGCCGCACTGATCAGCAGTGTATCTGTTATCTCTGCTCTGTGGATGAACATAAAGGCCACGACACAGTCTCAGCTGCAGCAGAAAGGACTGAGAGGCAGAGAGAGCTCCAGCTGAGTCGACAAAACATCCAGCAGAGAATCCAGGACAGAGAGAAAGATGTGAAGCTGCTTCAACAGGAGGTGGAGGCTATCAATGGCTCTGCTGATAAAGCAGTGGAGCACAGTGAGAAGATCTTCACTCAGCTGATCCGTCTCATAGAGAAAAGAAGCTCTGATGTGAAGCAGCAGATCAGATCCCAGCAGGAAACTGAAGTGAGTCGAGTCGAAGAGCTTCAGGAGAAGCTGGAGCAGGAGATCACTGAGCTGAAGAGGAAAGACGCTGAGCTGAAGCAGCTCTCACACACAGAGGATCACAACCAGTTTCTACACAACTACCCCTCACTGTCACCACTCAGTCAATCTACAGACTCATCCAGCATCAATATCCGTCCTCTGAGGTACTTTGAGGATGTGACAGCAGCTGTGTCAGAGCTCAGAGATAAACTACAGGACATTCTGAGAGAGACGTGGACAAACATCTCACTGACAGTGACTCAAGTGGATGTTTTACTGTCAGAACCAGAGCCCAAGACCAGAGCTGGATTCTTAAGATACTCACAGGAAATCACACTGGATCCAAACACAGCACGCACACATCTGTTATTATCTGAGGGAAACAGAAAAGTAACATGGAGTAAACAACAGTCTTATTCTAGTCATCCAGACAGATTCACTTCATATTATCAAGTCCTGAGTACAGAGAGTCTGACTGGACGTTGTTACTGGGAGGTGGAGTGGAGAGGAAGAGGAGTTTATATAGCAGTTGCATACAAGAATATCAGCAGAGCAGGGAGCTTTAATGAATGTGGATTTGGACGCAATGACAAATCTTGGGCGTTAGATTGTGACAAAAGCAGTTTTACATTTTGGTACAACAATATTGAAACTCCAGTCTCAGGACCTCAGTCCTCCAGAGTAGGAGTGTACCTGGATCACAGAGCAGGTATTCTGTCCTTCTACAGTGTCTCTGAAACCATGACTCTCCTCCACAGAGTCCAGACCACATTCACTCAGCCTCTACATGCTGGACTTCGGCTTTATTATCTTTTTGGTTGTGGAGCCACAGCTGAGTTGTGTAAACTCTAATAGTCAAAGGTCATTTAAGGAGCAGTTGGTTCAAATCTGTATTTTAGTTCCTCAGTTTATTTTGTCTCCATGTTTGTTGCTAAAAGCTCGTTGCTGTTGTGTTTCTGCACTGCACACAGATCACCTGTCAATCAAACATTATGGGTGGTACTTTGACCTCTTCTCATTTCTGGTTGTGTTGATGTTTGACTTTGTTCAGGTGGAGCTGGAGCCATGGAGGATATCACTGCTCATCATCATGTTTGTTTGACCTAAACTCACATTTGTCCACATGAAAACACAAACTTGTCTGAGCTCTAAATGTTTGTTGGATATTTGTGTTGATGTATTTGTGTGTTGTTGTTTCTCTTCCACTGCATGAGCCTTAACAGAGAAATCAGCAGACCTTCCTTTATCACTGATGTTTTGTTCTCACTGTGTAAAGACACAAATCTATAATTACATTTACATTGATGTGTTTGTCAGAACAAATGTTGTTGTTGTTCAAATCAACTTACAAATAAGGTCTATGAGGTTTTATCAAAGTGTCTTTATCATGATAATAATCAATGTGGTGATGATTGATTCTTTTCTTTTCTGTCTCTGAGATTCAGGTGAAACAAACTGATTGTGTGGATGAAGTCAATCTGTTCATGAAATCACTGAACAAGAGTCATTGAACAGACTTTACTGATTCAATGTGGGGACAAACTGAAGCTTCACATCATCAATAAAGTTGATTTTCCTCAATAATCAATCAAATGTTTTCTTGTGTCTTCATTCCAGGATCTGATTCAAAGCTGATGGAGAAAATGTGAAACTAATATGAGGCAAAGCAGCAAAAACTACAGTGTTACAGTGTTGATGTTCAGGGTAGAGGAACATTTGTCAGTCAGTCTACACAGAGACTACACAGCATCTGGGGAAAAAATCTATTACAGCAGGGGTCTCTCTGACAATACCATTAGCAAATTTAAAGAAAGAATCCCATCAGTACTTAGCCCACTGCCATGTATCAATGCAGTAGGGAACAGCTCTCTTAACTTCACATCCACACAGGTTGATGATCTTGTTGACAGTACCGTAGCCTCACTGCGTGCAACTCTAGACACTGTGGCCCCTCTGAGGAAGAAGATGGTGAGTCAGAGAAGGCTAGCTCCATGGTACAACTCAGAAACACGAGCTTTAAAGCAAAATTCAAGGAAACTAGAAAGAAGGTGGGGTTCTACTAACCTGAATGAATCTCTAAAGGCTTGGAAAGACAGCCTGTTGGCATATAAAAAAAGCCTCCGTAAAGCCAGAACATCCTATTATTCATCATTGATAGAAGAAAACAAGAACAATCCCAGGTTTCTGTTCAGCACTGTAGCCAGGCTGACAGACAGCCACAGCTCTGTTGATCCATATATACCTTTAGCCCTCAGCTGTAATGACTTTATGAGCTTCTTTACAAATAAAATTGTCTCTGTTAGAGAAAAAATTCACCATCTCCTCCCCACAGCCGGCTCAGATGTACTGTCCAGTTCAGCAGCCTCAGAGTCGACTGTAACTGGCTTATATTTTGACTGTTTCTCTCCTGTACATCTCCCTGAGCTCACTTCAACAGTTTCATCATCTAAACCATCGACTTGTCTTCTTGACCCCGTTCCAACAAGGTTGTTCAAAGAAGTTTTTCCTTTAATTGACACCTCTATATTAAGTCTGATTAACTTATCTTTATCAACTGGTTATGTACCGCAGGCTTTTAAAGTTGCAGTAATTAAACCTCTACTTAAAAAGCCTACTCTTGATCCTGATGTTTTAGCCAATTATAGACCTATATCCAACCTCCCCTTTATTTCTAAAATCCTTGAGAAGGTTGTTGCAAACCAGTTATGTGATTATTTGCACAGGAATGGTTTGTTTGAAGATTTTCAGTCAGGTTTTAGAGTCCATCATAGCACAGAAACAGCTCTGGTTAAGGTTACCAATGATCTCCTCATAGCCTCAGACAATGGACTTGTCTCTGTACTTGTCCTACTAGATCTTAGTGCTGCATTTGACACCATCGATCATAAGATTTTATTACAGAGACTAGAACATATGGTCGGCATCAAAGGAACCACACTAAGCTGGTTTATGTCATATCTGTCAGATAGACTCCAGTTTGTTCATGTTAATAATGACTCCTCTATCATCACAGAAGTTAGTCATGGAGTTCCACAAGGTTCTGTGCTAGGACCAATGCTCTTCAGTCTATATATGCTCCCTCTGGGAAACATTATTAGAAGCCGCCAGATGAATTTCCATTGTTACGCAGATGACACCCAGCTGTACTTATCCATGAAGCCAGGTGAGACTAACCAGGTAGCCAAGCTTCAGGTGTGTCTTAAGAACATAAAAACCTGGATGACCAGTAATTTCTTACTCTTAAATTCAGACAAAACTGAAGTTATTGTAATTGGCCCAAAACACTTCAGAGATACACTATGTGATAATATACTGACTCTGGATGACATCACCTTGGCCTCCAGTGCTACAGTCAGAAACCTTGGTGTCATATTTGACCAGGACTTGTCCTTTACTTCACATATAAAGCAAGTCTCTAGGACAGCCTTCTTCCACCTGCGCAATATTGCAAAAATCAGACCCATTCTGTGTCTAAAGGATGCTGAAAAACTAGTTCATGCATTTGTTACCTCAAGACTGGACTACTGTAACTCTTTATTGTCAGGATGTCCCAAAAATTCAGTAAAAAGCCTCCAACTGATCCAGAATGCGGCAGCACGAGTACTGACAGGAACTAGGAAACGAGATCACATCTCTCCTGTGTTAGCTTCTCTGCATTGGCTCCCTGTAAACTCTAGAATCGAATTTAAAATCCTCCTCCTCACCTACAAAGCCATTCATGGTCAGGCACCATCGTACCTTGGAGAGCTTATAGTTCCCTATTTTCCCAATAGGACACTTCGCTCTCTAAATGCAGGTCAACTTGTGGTTCCCAGAGTTTGTAAGAGTAGAATGGGGGGCAGAGCCTTCAGCTATCAGGCTCCTCTCCTGTGGAACCAGCTCCCAGTGTGGGTTCGGGAGGCAGACACCCTCTCAGGCTTAAAACTGTCTTGTTTAGTAAAGCTTATAGTTAGGGCTGGCTCGGGTATGTCCTGACCCATCCCTTAGTTATGCTGCTATAGAGCTAGACTGCTGGGGGATTCCCATGATTCACTGGGCGCTCTCTCTCTATTTCTGTCTCTCTCCCCCTCTCTCTCTCGATAACTTCATGCCATTAACTAATTTTTTCTCTCCCGTAGTTTGTGCTTCTCCTCTCTCTCCCTCTCTCTGTCCTCATTCTGCAGGTATCTCTGCCCCGGGAGCAGCAGGATCCAGATCCACCACTACTCATCTTTACTATTAACCACTGTTACCTGTCATTATTATTGATAACACCATTACCGACACAGCTGTTCCTGGTCTCTCTCTCTCTCTCTCTTCTCTCCCCTCTCCTCCCCCTCCCCCTCTTTCTATCTTCTCCTAAACCCAACCGGTCGAGGCAGACGGCCGCCCACCCCGATCCCGGTTCTGTTGGAGGTTTCTTCCTGTTAAAAGGGAGTTTTTCCTCCCCCCTGTCGCCAAGCGCTTGCTCTTTGTGGGAACTGTTGGGTTTATTCTGTAACAAAGTAAGGTCTTGACCTTACCCTGTAAAGTGCCTTGAGATAATGTATATTATGATTTGGCGCTATACAAATAAAATTGAATTGAATTGAATTGAATTCACTAAAACACATTTGTCACAGAGAAACGAGCAGAGTTTTCTTTCACTTGTTGCTTCACAAACTGGAAAAATGTTCAGAGTTACTTTACTTAGTTTCACACTAAGTTTTAGTGTGAAGAAGTTGGGTGGAGTCCTGACGCACATAAGACAAGAGAGGTTGTGTTGTTGTGGACTTGAGGTCATTTTATTTGTTGTGATGTTGATTCACATGAAGATGAAACTTTAGAATGAGGCTGTCATGTTCAGTGAAAGTCATCAAGACACAATAACTGATGTTTGCTGCAGATTTATGTTGTTTCTGACAAGTTTTCACAGCCGTCACTCGACCACAGTCACACAGCTTTTACAACAAGTCAAATGTTGAACAGTCAACAACAGATGGAAACTGTGCAGCCTGCATCAGCTCCAGTCTCGTCACCATAACATGAATATATTTCTTTAGGTTTGATTTCAACTGTTTCAGTGTCGCTCAATCAGAAGCGAAGAAGTCACGTTCCCTCCTGAAGACTGATGTGAATAATATTTGTAGACTGGAAACTCTTGTCTTCCATCTTTCCCATGTGACCTGAATGCAGCATCAGAGGGTGTGACTCCTCTTCCTGCAGTGAACATCACAGCAGGTGAACAACTGAAATCTGAAAACTGATGCACAACACAAGAGGGCGCCTTCTCCTGCTGAGCAGGGATGTAGTGGAGGTTAAAGCTCCTCAGCTCAGTTTGGCTCAAGTTTTTATTGAAGATGATGATTTTAGGCTGAGAAGATTTATAATCAAATGCCTGATATTATACATCATGGTTCGTGCTGTGAAACTGATGGAAGTCATTATAAATTCATCTTTTAAGAAACTTTGAAGACACAAATGCTTCTGTATTCAAACACAACACATAAATCAACTCTTGGAACACAACCTTAAACCTTCAGAAGAACCAGATCCTCATTTAAAGGCTCTGTGTCGGGCCTCTGGCTCTGCTGTAGCCTCTGGGATCATCTTGCCCTTGGTTGCTGTGTGTTTTGTCTCCCTTCAGGTCCTGGTAGGTGGAGCTGGTATCAGTGCACCTGGCCAGTCTACCCAGAATGCATTTCAAATCATCCATCCTCATTGTCTCTCTCACTGCATTGCTGAAACCACCTGGTTTCTTTGGTTTGGTTGTACTTTTTATTTTGCACCATACAACACCACCCTTTCATACATCCACTTACTAACACTACTGACCCACTGACTGCACATTTCATATATTTAGTTACTGTGAGTTCAGAAATGATTTGATTCTACAGCATACTCAGTATTACATACTGTTAAAGAGGTTTTTTCTTTTCATATATTCTACATCTGGATTGAACATGTGTCAGAATATTTAGTAGGATTACATTCTTTAAAATGGGATTATTTTTTTAAGGTGATTCCTCCAACCTGAACCACCACATCGATCATTTGAACTGATTTTGTCCAAGTTTATTTATAATGATAAAAAGATACTGACAACATTATTTTGTACATATTTTATTAAAATATGAACTAAACTGCTCGTTTCTGCTCGTCAGCTTGTTTGAATTGTTTATGGATCATCACTTTGTTGTTTTCTCAGAAAGTTTCTTCTAAATACAGTTTTACTAACAGTTGATTTACAGAATCATCAGCATTTTAACCCTCAGCCTCAAACAGTGGTGTCCAAACTTAACGGTGCTCACCAGACTAAAGGTTGGAGTCACTGGTTTCCTCTTTAGCTGTGTGTTATATTATCTTGTGTTGGATGATGCATCTGTCAGACAGGACGCGGTTTGCGCTGCTCTTGCCGCCGGGTTCAGCGACTGTTCGGGGGAAACAGAGCAAACAGAGGCGGAGTTTTCCAAACTTGTGGCAGGAAGCTCCTGCTGTGTTTATACACCATCGTTCCCACTGACACAAATGTGTCTTTCCAGTGCTAAGAAACCAGCGTTAGCAGCAGCCCCGCTAAAAAGACTTGGCGGAGCAGCAAGAAGAGGCTGCGGGTGTCCTCAGGTGCAGAGAGCAGCTGGAGGACTTGAGGCTTGTTGTGGGATCCAGGTGCGGATCTACTGTCCAGAGGCGGCCCCCGCTACAAGGAGGGGGACTCCACAGCAAGGTGGGGGCTCAGATATGGGGAAAGTATGGACGGGCGGAAATAGATGTCTTTGCATCAGAGGAGAGCGATCAGTGTCCTGTGTTTTCCTCCCTGACCGATCAGAGCTCCGGTTGGTGTTATAGCTGATCACTCCTACTCTCTCCAGAGGGCGGGGACAGGGCCTGATCCTGACAGCGGAGACTCTTCAGCTGTTGTGCTATAGAGCTTTCAGCTTTTTTTCCTCCTCCTTCTTCCACAGGGGAGCAGGAGCGGCTGCTGTCCCGCACCTCCATGGATAGGACACCTGGCTTCAGGAGGTCGGAGCAGCTGTTTGTGCTCTGGGCTACAGCACATTTGGGGACGCCTGTTACGAAGCAGCGTTTGGGGGACAGTGCGAGGGGCGTGTCCCACAGTGAGACCCCGCCCTCATGGTTCAGAGAACTGGGGTTAATCACTGAACCTGACGTTCGTCACAGCGCTGCAGTTTCCCGCCTCCTGTCTGACAGTGACATCACACCTGCTAAACTTCAGGTGTCACTGTTGCATGTTAGCGCGGTGACGTCAGTCTTCAGGTCAAAGTGCAGCCTCACAGAACAGAGTGGACTCTGTCTTCACTGTGAAACGTTTGTTTGACTTTACACCACTGATTCTCCTCCGAGCCCCAGGACTGAGCTCTCAGGTGATCTGAAGGAGGCGGAGTCTGTGGCTCTCACCCGCTCAGCTCTTCCTCCCTGTCCACACATGATGGATACAGCATCACCTGCTCTGCCAGGTATCCTGAGGATGAAGGAGGAGATGTCAAGACAGCAAAGAATAAAGTGACTCTCAGTGTTTCATGTCAGACCAGTGTCTGTTGTTGGATCCTGTCAGCACATGAAGATTCATCAGATGTCAGTTATTTTCCTCTCAAGGATTTCATGTAGGGCCTGATGCTCCTCTTCTCTCTCACGTCTTTGTTCCAGATGCCTCCAGAGACGCCTCAGCATCCATCAGTCCACCAGGTTTGGTGTCAGCAGGTCCCTGGGTGAAGCTCCAGATGAAAGTGGTTTTACTTTCTTTAAAGCTGACCTCAGATTTGGGGGAATTTTTTCTGCTCTGTTTCTTTGTTAAAGTCAGTAGCTGTAACACAAAAATAAGAACATCTGTACTGAAGGTACAGATGTGGAAAACAAGGCAAAATAGCAACAACCTGCTCACTTTCATCTGGGTTTTCCAGACACATGTTAACTTCACAGAGAGTTCAGTACCTTCCTGATGGAGCTTGATGAGTATTTTAGAAACAGCTCTAACATGCAGATCTCAGTTTATCAGCATATCATAAATCATGCAGCAGGCTTCAAGTGTTGCAAACATTCCTCATTTTCTCATCAACATTCATCAACTTTTCTCAACTGTCCCAGAGGAGGATCAGCAGGAAAGAGGCTGAACACAAGGTCTTTTTCTGCTGTTTCCAGCTGTTACACACACTTAAACTGTCCTCATATACACATCACTTCTTTTTTTCATTTCCCTGTTGGGTGATCAAACTCTGTTTAAACTCAGAAAACACTAAATCCTGCTCATCACAGTGGATCTTTGTGCCATGTTTGTCCTGTCAGTCCTCCCCCCTCTGGTCTGCACTGAGACCCACAGCTGGTTGCATCTCTGCTGTGAACTGGGATCAGAAGAACCACCAGACTCATGTCTCTCAGCATCTTATCACTTATTGTGACACATTTCAAATTCTTTCAATCTGACCTCTGGTTCTTTCCATTGAGTTGCACTGATATAAAACACAGTTTCACACACAGACAAAATGACACGTGTCGACGCCGCATCCTCTCTGATCACCTGCCTTGATGAGAGGACTGACAGACGCATTTTCATTTTCATGTTGACCCCTAAAGAGTGGAGTGATATGTGAATGTCAATGAAGGGACTGAGGCTGCAGCTTGCTTATTGTATTTGAATATTTCCACTGTAGAGCAGGTGAAAATTAACTGTCAAACAGATTTTCAATTTTCATTTTAATATGGTCACAGAGCGCCCACATGAGTATGTGGAAAGGAAAATGCTAACTGGATTACTGCATTTTCTTTTTCATTTTTACTTATCACATCCTGTGGGCAGTGGGGTCACATGACTGCTGACCTGAACAGCACAGGTGTTGCTGACGGGGCAGCTCACACAGGTGTCTTCAGTTTTCTTTGTTTTGTGTCCTGAGCTCATTCTCTGTTTGTCCTTCAGCTGAGCTGCTTCCCTCCATCATCTCACCTTTGCTCTTGATGTGTTGAGTGAGGAGTTTATTTCCTTGTCTTCATTTTGTTATATTTATTTTGTTGTTCAGTAGCACATCTAATCTCCTGGGTTTGTTCTCACATGATTATACTGTATATTCACAGTCAGAATGAAATAATGAACTGATTTTGATCTTGAAAAATATTTGTTGCTTCATTCATGATATGATTTGACCTGTATTTACACTTTTTTTCATTTGACCACTCAGCTGTAACCACTCACACCTGACTGACTGCTAAAGATGAAATACTTTGAAATGGAACCTGCTGACTGCTTCTCCTGCTTTGCTGTTATTCATTAAATCATGTCCAGTGTAATCCTAGAACCTGGGCTGTCATCGTGACGGTGGTTCTTGTTCTGCTCAGGTAGGGAGCTGGTACATATGTCACTTTGTCAAACTCAAGGAGTCCGCAGACCAGAACAAGGATGTTAAACAGCTGACAGCGATAAGCATCGATTCAACTTTTAAAATTACAGATCTAAATATGACTTTTTTAGTGGAGCTTGATACTAAATGAACTATTGTAATGTGGTCGTATTTGCCTCTGAACAGTGGCAGCTAGAATCAGGCATAGGGTGAAATAGGCTCATTTTCCATGGCACCAGTAACCACCACTTAAACCACAACCAAGGACTGTGAGGTTTAACACAGCTTGTTTGATGCTGAGAAATGTGGTGTGAACATGTTTATGTGAGGTTAGCAGCAGAAGCTATTAAAGACTGACTCAAACTGTTAGCTGTAACTACTATTAAATGTCACTTTTACTGGCTGTTCTCAAACTAGTCAATTAATATTGGTCAATTTTCATACTTTTATACTCACAGTATTAAATGAGTTTTAAATGGATGATTGGTCGATCTACTGTGGAGTCGCTCTTTCACTTAAAAGGAAACTTTCAGGATTCCTGTCCACAGTACCTGCAGTGGTTGCTGTGTGCAGCCTCCTTCTTTGGAACAGATGGGAGCTTCCTGCTGAACTTGCACCCGACTGATTTAATAATGGTAAGAGAAATTAATTTGAAGTAAAATTCTACTCACTGTTGTTTTGTGAAGAGCTGCCTCAAATACCCTGAAATGGAACGTTTATGGAGAGTATAATTGTGTGTTTTCATAGGGATGCCAGAGTCCACCTCAGCCCAGGACCACACCTTATGGTCCCTGACAACCAGCAAGAAACAGTAAGTCATTGGCATGACTACACCCCACACCTGTATGGACTCAAATTAGCGTCAAAAGCATTTTGTACTTGCTCAAGGCCCAGGGGCAAACTGATTAGGTTTTGGTGGCTAAAGGTCAAAGGTCAAGGTCCTGGTGACCTCTCAAAACACATTCTTGGGAACGCAATACCTCAGTCACGCCTTGAAGGAACTTGTAATTTGAAATTTGGTGCAAATGTCGACCTGGACTCACGAATCAACTGATTCGATTTTGGTCACAGGTCAAAGGTCATGGTGACCTCACAAAATGCGATTTTTGCCTCGTGAACTAATGTCTCTGTAGCATTTATAGGGAACTTCTAGAGGATTAGGCTAAAGGTCAAAGGTCATGGTCACAGTGTTTCTGTACTTCAACTCACTTCAACAGTTACTCTCATTTTACTCTTTTTTACTCTTACATCACAGTTTGCATTCTTCAGACTTATTTTTCCGTTTCTTAATCCCAGTTCAGTTTCTTCTTCTTACAAATTCCAGCCAGCAACGCAGTCTAGCTTCATGTTATGTAGATATTTCTTCAGAAATATGATCTACTCCGGGAGAGGTTCTGATAACAGTGAAAGAAGAAACTGTTCTCTGTAAACCACAAGAGGGCCCCACTGATTCAAATATGAGGCCTTGTCACACAGGAGGAGAATCATACATAGGTATTAGTTATTCAGATTTCACAGTGAGTGTGTTCGGCTTATGAAAGTTGTTATAACACTGTAACAATAACACTACCTTTGGATTTCATATGGACTGTATGGATTTTGTGCTCAGTGATAACCCAATGACTATCTTCTTTGTATTTTATGTTTTGCTTTTATATGCATGATATGGTTGTTTACTGCATTTTACTAAGTGTCTATGGGGAGTCAGTCACTAGACTTTCTATCTTTCTAAAAGTGAAAGCAAAAGTGATGATTCCATAAGCAGCAGAATAATGTAAGATAAGACGTAAGAGACTATTCCTTAGGTTGTCCAACTGTCTGAATATGCAAATATGGCTCTTTCCTTTTTGCATGTGTCCCTAATACTAATGCATCTCATTGGTGTGTTTATTGTTTAAACTGACAGAGAATGAAATGTGGGAGGTACCTGAATGTAACAAACTGCAAGAACAAGAATATATGAAGTATTCCCAAATCAAATTATAAATACCTCTAGATATTTAGCATGATCAATATGATCCAAATCCAACACTTGTTGCTCCTGAGGCCTGTCAGGGCTTCTGTTCTAAATACCTCACATCTGTTCAGCATCAAAGTTCAGTCTTGACCTCGGAAACAGTAATTTGACAAGAAACAGGACACATCTCATGGTCTTCTGACTAGGATGGAGTTTGCATATATTATATACTGAGTCTGCAGTTGAGATACAGCTGAAAGCTTCTGTTAGCTTGTAAGATTTTATTTGATTTGATTTTCAAAACATTTGTCTCAGGACAAACATTAACTTCTTTAAAAACAGAGAAACTAGAACTCCTTTTTTTCTTTGCACAAATTAATTTGTATTTGGTTATTAGTATTCAGATCCCTAATTTAGCTTAAATAAAAGTACCACTAAATTAATGTAGAGCATTGCAAGAAGAAAACTAACTAAAACTTGTATTAGAAAAAGATACTTAAAGTATTAAAAATACTCTATTTGTAGACAAATGGCCCCCAGTATTTTACTGCTGTGGCTGGATGAGGTGGAGCTGATTTGATCTACTTTATATACAGCCAGTCATCCAGGGGCCCAAGGGGCCCTCCAAAGGGTCACCAGATCTGAGGGGTCGTGACATGATTAATGGGGGAGAAATCAAGAAAAAAGAAAGTTCTGCTATAGATTTGTGTTCATGTTTTGGATAATTGTGTAATTTCTGCTGTTTTTTTATGAAGCGTTGGACGGTTGTAGCTGTTTGGGCCTCGGACAGTTATTGAAATGAGACTGTGTGAAGTTTAGAGGGGAAACGTGTCTGTGATGGAACAGCTAATGACTCATTTACATGTGAAACATTACAAAGAGCCACAGCTGTGTTTTTGTTTGGAGCCAAGAGCTGAAAAGTTTGTGAACCAGTGGCTTCATCTTTAACAATATGTTGTATTTTATAAACTGTTTTTTTTTTAAATGTAAAATCTTGATTAGAAAAGTATCAGATTACTGCAGCTACCTGATAAATGTAGGTTCATTAACTGTTGTTCACATGAATCATCAAACCTGTGATGTTGTGATCAGTTTGACCATTTTCCTCCTGCACAGTGTTTAGATGCTGGTTTTGTAGCTGTGAGTGTGAACTTTGTAACTGACTGTGAGAGTGGAAATAAACACAGAGGTGGAAACACTGAGTGTGAGAGTCTTACTGCTGTTTCAGAACAACGTTTATGTTTTGATCAAAAATCAATCATCAGATTTTTATATTTAGAGAACAAAAGTCTGAAAAAGTCTAAGCAATTTCTGAATCTGATCTTTCCCAGTAGAGCTGGGTTGATAACTGGCCAAATCAATACATTGACCAGTATAAGCTTATTACTGATATTGGTATTGTGTATATGTGTACTGATGTGTAACAAGATGTTTCTGTTAAAAAATGCCACAGACATCTTTAAGGTACTTTAGATAAGTTTGTAAAGAGTGTTGATGTTTATGTTAAAGTGTCTTCGATATTTTTAAGTGTTACATTTAGTTTAACTGACATGAGACAGAGGAGGCCAAGTCACATATCTATAAAATGTGAAGGATGACACAGTAAAGTCCAAGACTCTTGTTCATTGTGGTGAATGTTGATATTGAGAAGCAAATTAATGGGAAGCTCTGTTTTTATTCTTCTGCAGAACTCAATTCACTTTGCTGGAAACTTAGTAAAATATGAATAATATTAGCTGCATAGATGTTGTGAGCTGAATATAAAAGCTCCAAGTGAAACTCTTCAACTTTATAATTTTTACTGCATGTTGTAAATGACAGATAACACATCCTGTCTCTCACAAACTGCTCCTCTTTGTGGAGCGCAGAACAGACTGAAAGACACTTCCCTCTTTTCTCTTTTCTTCCTGCTTCAACACGTATCAAGCTCCACCCTGTCAAGCTGTTTCTTTGTTCCCTCCCCCTCACAGATCTGTGAGTATGAGGATGGGTGTAAACAACATGTTGTGAACTGTAGGAGATGATGAGTCTCACTCACTGCAGCAGGTGAACGAGAGCAGAGATCTGTTTTCCTCCAGAGCACAGAGATTGTTTCTGTTCAGAGAAAAGTGAAACTGTTTGACTGAGACTCTCAGGAGGTGAAATGGCGCAGCAAGGAAATCAGCTGGACCAAGAAAGATTCTGCTGTTCCATCTGTCTGGATCTACTGAAGGATCCGGTGACTCTTCCCTGTGGACACAGCTACTGCATGAACTGTATTAAAACTCACTGGGATGGAGAGGATGAGAAGAAAATCCACAGCTGCCCTCAGTGTAGGCAGACCTTCATACCGAGGCCTGTCCTGGTGAAAAACACCATGTTAGCAGATTTAGTGGAGGAGCTGAAGAAGACTGGACTCCAAGCTGCTCCTGCTGATCACTGCTATGCTGGACCTGAAGATGTGGCCTGTGATTTCTGCACTGGGAGAAAACTGAAAGCTGTCAAATCCTGTTTGATGTGTTTGGCTTCTTACTGTGAGAAACACCTGCAGCCTCATTATGAAGCAGCTCCATTAAAGAAGCACAAGCTGGGGGAGCCCTCCAACAAGCTCCAGGAGAACATCTGCTCTCATCATGATGAGGTGATGAAGATGTTCTGCCGCACTGATCAGCAGTGTATCTGTTATCTCTGCTCCATGGATGAACATAAAGGCCACGACACAGTCTCAGCTGCAGCAGAAAGGACTGAGAGGCAGAGAGAGCTCCAGCTGAGTCGACAAAACATCCAGCAGAGAATCCAGGACAGAGAGAAAGATGTGAAGCTGCTTCAACAGGAGGTGGAGGCTATCAATGGCTCTGCTGATAAAGCAGTGGAGCACAGAGACAAGATCTTCACTCAGCTGATCCATCTCATGGAGAAAAGAAGCTCTGATGTGAAGCAGCAGATCAGATCCCAGCAGGAAACTGAAGTGAGTCGAGTCGAAGAGCTTCAGGAGAAGCTGGAGCAGGAGATCACTGAGCTGAAGAGGAAAGACGCTGAGCTGAAGCAGCTCTCACACACACAGGATCACACCCAGTTTCTACACAACTACCCCTCACTGTCACCACTCAGTCAATCTACAGACTCATCCAGCATCAATATCCGTCCTCTGAGGTACTTTGAGGATGTGACAGCAGCTGTGTCAGAGCTCAGAGATAAACTACAGGACATTCTGAGAGAGACATGGACAAACATCTCACTGACAGTGACTCAAGTGGATGTTTTACTGTCACAACCAGAGCCCAAGACCAGAGCTGACTTCTCAAAATACTCACAGGAAATCACACTGGATCCAAACACAGCAAACACATGGCTGTTATTATCTGAGGGAAACAGAAAAGCAACAGTAACAAGTCAAGAACAGTCTTATTCTAGTCATCCAGACAGATTCACTTCATGTTATCAGGTCCTGAGTAGAGAGAGTCTGACTGGACGTTGTTACTGGGAGGTGGAGTGGAGAGGAAGAGGAGTTTTTGTAGCAGTTGCATACAAGAATATCAGCAGAGCTGGGAGCTTTAAAGAATGTGTATTTGGATACAATGACAAATCTTGGGCCTTAGATTGTAACCAAACCAGTTATGAATTTTGGTTCAACAAAATGAACACTCCAGTCTCAGGTCCTCAGTCCTCCAGAGTAGGAGTGTACCTGGATCACAGAGCAGGTCTTCTGTCCTTCTACAGTGTCTCTGAAACCATGACTCTCCTCCACAGAGTCCAGACCACATTCACTCAGCCTCTACATGCTGGACTTCGGCTTTATAGTCTTTTTGGTGATGGAGTCACAGCTGAGTTGTGTGAACTCAAATAGACAAAGGTCATTTAAGGAGCAGTTGTTTCAAATCTGTATTTTAGTTCCTCACTTTATTTTGTCTCCATGTTTGTTGCTAAAAGCTCATTGCTGTTGTGTTTCTGCACTGCACACAGATCAGCTGTCAATCAAACATTATGGGTGGTACTTTGACCTCTTCTCATTTCTGGTTGTGTTGATGTTTGAGTTTGTTCAGGTGGAGCTGGAGCCATGGAGGATATCACTGCTCATCATCATGTTTGTTTGACCTAAACTCACATTTGTCCACATGAAAACACAAACTTGTCTGAACTCTAAATGTTTGTTGGATATTTGTGTTGATGTATTTGTGTGTTGTTGTTTCTCTTCCACTGCATGGGCCTTAACAGAGAAATCAGCAGACCTTCCTTTATCACTGATGTTTTGTTCTCACTGTGTAAAGACACAAATCTATAATTACATTTACATTGATGTGTTTGTCAGAACAAATGTTGTTGTTATTCAAATCAACTAATAAATAAGGTCTATGAGGTTTTATCAAAGAGTCTCTATCATGATAATAATCAATGAGGAGACGATTGATTCTTTTCTTTTCCGTCTCTGAGATTCAGGTGAAACAAACTGATTGTGTGGATTAAGTCAATCTGTTCATGAAATCACTGAACAAGAGTCATTGAACAGACTTTACTGATTCAATGTGGGAACAAACTGAAGCTTCACATCATCAATAAAGTTGATTTTCCTCAATAATCAATCAAATGTTTTCTTGTGTCTTCATTCCAGGATCTGATTCAAAGCAGCAAAAACTACAGCGTTACAGTGTTGATGTTCAGGGCAGAGGAACATTTGTCAGTCAGTCTCTGTCCTTTCAGCTTCCTTCACTAAAACACATTTGTCACAGAGAAACGAGCAGAGTTTTCTTTCACTTGTTGCTTCACAAACTGGAAAAATGTTCAGAGTTACTTTACTTAGTTTCACACTAAGTTTTAGTGTGAAGAAGTTGAGTGGAGTCCTGACGCACATAAGACAAGAGAGGTTGTGTTGTTGTGGACTTGAGGTCATTTTATTTGTTGTGATGTTGATTCACATGAAGATGAAACTTCACAATGAGGCTGTCATGTTCAGTGAAAGTCATCAAGACACAATAACTTTTCACAGCCGTCACTCGACCACAGTCACACAGCTTTTACAACAAGTCAAATGTTGAACAGTCAACAACAGATGGAAACTGTGCAGCCTGCATCAGCTCCAGTCTCGTCACCATAACATGAATATATTTCTTTAGGTTTGATTTCAACTGTTTCCAGTCGCTCAATCAGAAGTGTAGAAGTCACGTTCCCACCTGAAGACTGATGTGAATAATATTTGTAGACTGGAAACTCTTGTCTTCCATCTTTCCCATGTGACCTGAATGCAGCATCAGTGTTACAGGGTGTGACTCCTCTTCCTGCAGTGAACATCACAGCAGGTGAACAACTGAAATCTGAAAACTGATGCACAACACAAGAGGGCGCCTTCATCCTGCTGAGCAGGGATGTAGTGGAGGTTAAAGCTCCTCAGCTCAGTTTGGCTCAAGTTTTTATTGAAGATGATGATTTTAGGCTGAGAAGATTTATAATCAAATGCCTGATATTATACATCATGGTTCGTGCTGTGAAACTGATGGAAGTCATTATAAATTCATCTTTTAAGAAACTTTGAAGACACAAACGCTTCTGTATTCAAACACAACACATAAATCACCATGACTCCACTACCATGTGTCTGTAGGTCAAATCATGTGTAAGTGATTTATTTGTTTCATCTTCAATGCAACAAAACTCGTGGACAAATGTGCTCAACTCTTTTAACACAACCTTAAACCTTCAGAAGAACCAGATCCTCATTTAAAGGCTCTGTGTCAGGCCTCTGGCTCTGCTGTACCCTCTGGGATCGTCTTGCCCTTGGTTTCTGTGTGTTTTGTCTCCCTTCAGGTCCTGGTAGGTGGAGTTGGTATCAGTGCACCTGGCCAGTCTACCCAGAATGCATTTCAAATCATCCATCCTCATTGTCTCTCTCACTCCATGGCTGAAACCACCTGGTTTCTCTGGTTTGGTTGTACTTTTTATTTTGCACCATACAACACCACCCTTTCATACATCCACTTACTAACACTACTGACCCACTGACTGCACATTTCATATATTTACTTACTGTGAGTTTAGAAATGATTTGATTCTGCAGCATACTCAGTATTACATAGTTTTTTCTTTTAATATATTGTACATCTGGATTGAACATGTGTCAGAATATGTAGTAGGATTTTATTCATTAAAATGGGATTATTTTTTCAGGTGAGCCCTCCAACCTCAACCACCACATAGATCATTTGTCCCGACCCTTGTACGACCCATAAGAGTATCAGCAGCAGGCCGACCACAACTTTGTCTCCATTGTAACAACAACAAACACAGTTTAGACAGGGACTCTTGGCTGTAATGAGCTGCTCGCACAGACGACCGGTCATTTTTTACAGGGGGACAGTCTCAGTGTCTCTTTTATGGCCTTTTGGATTCAGAGCGTCCACACACTCTCTGAGCTTTGACTCCACTGAAGTGTGAACGACTCTACAGCAGCAGGCAGTGTGTGGTGGTGCTAAATGACAGGAGGTACATCAGTGTCTCAGCCTTTGACATTTTGACCCCAGAAGAGCACAGTGACATGTGATGTCATGTGTTTTTACTTCATAATGTCTCCTGTGGGCAGTGGGGTCACATGACTGCTGACCTGAACAGCACAGGTGTCTCTGACGGGGCAGCTCACACAGGTGCCTTCAGTTTTCTTTGTTCTGTGTCCTGAGCTCGTTCTGTTTGTCCTTCAGCTGAGCTGCTTCCCTCCATCATCTCACCTTTGTTCCTGCCTGTGTCGAGTGAGTATCTTATTTCATTATATTTCATCATCTCATTTATTTTGCTGTTAAGAAGTACGTGTAATCTCCCTGGTTTGTTCTCACATGATTATATATCTAAAGTAAGAATGAATTGATGCATTGATTTAGAATTGTTTTATTCAAGATAATAGGATTGACTGCAAGCAAAACATTAAATACTTTCAAATGAAACCTGTTGGCTGCTTCTCCTGCTTTGCTCATATTCATTAAGTCAGGTCCAGTGTAATTCTAGAAAAATTACATCTTCAAGTTTACGTGATCATTTTAATAAAGTCCCGTGTTTCTGTCATGACTTTAGCATTTTCTGTATAGTTTTAGTTATTTTTCTGCAGCAGATGCTTTGAAGATGAAACACTATATTATCATCATGGGTTGTGTATTTAAAAGAACACAACTCTGTTTAAGAATCCACATTTTTCATTCCTGTGCTGCAGAAACCAAAGATTAAAAATGTGATGTGAACCCAGTTTGCTCTGAAACAATGAGTGGGACGCTGTGAGGACATAAAATGTTTGTGTAATCTCTTACACCAAGATCAGTGTTTCAGACCTTAAACTTTATGTCCAATGTAAAACCTGGATGAGACCTGTTCGGGCCACACGACACAGCTGCTGTAGATTATGGCTCAGAGTAATTTGTTATATAACTTCAGTGGCCTGACTTAAGAACGCCAGCATTCAACTATTTGAGGATGACTTTAGCATCAGGTCTTTACTGCCAGAGTGTTTCTATGCTGTAATAGTTCACTTGTGCTCAGTAGCTCCTAATGTAGGGGGGTGGGGCTCAATTAAAAAGAATAAAGCAATTTCTGCATTCCACATTTTCATTTGTCTCTTATGACATTTAATCGATATGTTAGTGAAATACACACCTGCTGATTCTTCACAAAGCTTGTGTCTTGATTTGTCTGTGGATATTTGTCCATTTGAGGGTCTGTGTGATTTACAGCTTCAGGACAGATACTACAGACTTAACTGTCCTTGGGCACAGGAAAAACATGACATTTAAGACTTTTATTAAAATGCTTTCAGATGAATAAACTATGATCATATGTGTTGTCTGTGTGTCACTGGCTTCAGCTTCGTGCACAGTTGGACTTTTACTTGCAGTTGAGCTTCAGTTACTGCTTTAGTTTGTGGACTGTTCCTGCAGTTTATGGCCTGTGAGCGCTCCTTCACTCTCAGCTGCAGCTCATGGAGTCTGAGTCACTTCAGTGTTTTCTTCCTGGACGCCATGTTTGCTGCTTCACTCTCTCCTGTGTGTTCATGGCTCAGCAGCGGCTCTCTGGGCCTCGGCCTCGGCTCTGCCACAGTCACATGACAAACTGCACCAGAAAAGTCACCTGGGGAGCAAACACGCAGAAACACGCGAGACGATGAGGGAAGGCAGGTGAGCAGGAGGAGACGAAGAAGAAGAAGCAGAGCAGAGCTGCTCTGTTTATACTCTGCCCTCTGGCGGGAACTGGGCAGAGCTCGCGCCTCCCCAGCTTTAAATCCGGGTCACAAACAACATGGCGGCAGTGAGCCTCCCGGGCTCTGAGCGCAGTCCGCGGGCAGTGAGGGAAACACCGGCAGCGCCTCGTCTCCATCCCGCCGGGCTCCGACATTGACTCTCCTCCTCCTCCTCTTACATCCTGTCTGCTCAGATGTCAACTACCTGGTTCACAGGTGAGTCCGCCAGGTGTTCAGTTTACGGTGTCAGAGATCCTGTCTGATGGAGGAGGACTCACTATGAGGCGACAACAGGGGCTTTAAATCTTGAAACGAAACAATGGCATTGAAAACTACAATCTTAAAATCTTTAATGTTGATATTTTTGTGTTGTTCTGTGTCGAGCCTGTTTTTTTCCTTCGTCTTATTTTGATTTATTTACTTTTTTAAAACGCTGTCAGCATTTTTCAGTTTAACTTCCTGTCTCCGTGTTGGCGGGAGCGGTGTGTAGGATTAATTACTTCCGGTTGGACAGGTGCGTACTAAAGCAATGGCCTCCACACATTCACCTGGAGCTCCCAAACCGCAGGTAACTGTTGTTGACGCCCTGTCGCTGTTATTTGACGTAGGCCCTCGCTGAGGTGACGTCATGGATGTGTCATCAGACCTGGACACGGCGCCGCCGCTCAGACTTGCAGCCGCTGTTTCCGGTGGTGTTGCAGCGAAAAATGCCCCCGCGGCCCAAAAAGCGTTTTCCCACAGAGCGCAACAGTAAAAGATTTAAGACATTTTTAAGCCACGGGGTTTTAACCTTTGTAAAAGTTTTTCAAAGCCCAGAAGAGTCTTTTTTCTGAGTGACGTCACCACTGTGTACGCGCACTCTATCCGCGGTCCCGCTGTGTCTCGGGAACGAGCATGGTTGCTAGGTTACTGCCAGCGTCGTCAGGACGAGAACAAGTTAATGAAAAGTGAATAAACAACAAAGGCGAGTTTTCTTCTACACATCAAGTTCATTGATTTGTGATTTTTTTTGTCGCATTTATTCGTCACTTCTTACACTTTTTTCAGGAATGTAATTGTTTTTAATCGATATATTCGCCGCATCACTGGATTCACTGAGACGCCGCCATGATTGTTCTTCCTCCGTCAGTTTCTTCAGGTGTTTTAATTTCAGTCCCTGAGCTTCTGTGATAGTTTCTGTGATGTGTGAGCAGCAGAGTCTCCTCCTGACTGCAGGTCACCACCTGTCATCAACAACCACCGCCTCAGTATTTATAGATGAGGGACCTTCACTGTGTCAGCGGGTTCAGCTAGAACTGAGTCCGGCCTGGACGCAGCGTCCTCCGGGTCAGCAGCGGGGGCCTGAGCCGCTGCAGCCCGCGGCCCCTCTCTGTCCCTGAGGGAGGAACCGGCCTCATCACCGCCTCTACCTCCCTCAGTGTGAGCTCAGTGTACAGCAGCTATATGTTCAGAGGCATTCTTCATTTAAATTACATCTTTATAAAAAATAATTTTGATATATTTTCAAATCAAATATCTGTGAAACAGTGAAACATAGAAAGAGCAGTGACGGGACATAAAGCTTCACTACAGCCCTGCAGTTCTTTAAAGAAGACATGTCGTATAATCTGCTGCTCAATGACAGAAAGTAAACGTAATAACTTTATCTGATGAGTTGTAGTTTTCTGTCACATGCAGCATCAATATCTTAAAATTGCCTAAAAGACAATTTAAACGTAATATTTTTTCCTGGTTATGATTTTTTAAAATGTTGATTTTAATGTGACTTTCGGCTCTGAAGCTTCAGCCTGAATGTTGTTGCTGTATAATCCGTGTTTCAGGCCCCGGGCCGGTCCTGGATCAGTCTGTTACACATCAGTCCTCCAGCAGAGCTCTCGTGAACGCGCAGCAACAGATCGAGAACGTTTTTCGCTCGTTCTCATCGCCCAAAGGCATGATGGGAGTGACACTACTGCGCAGTCTCTATGGGCCGCGTAACGCGGAAGTAACCCGGAAGCCAGAAACTTTTTCGGCGTATGCGCCAGGCGAGCAACTTGTATTGAACTGAATGGCGCCATTTTTAGATCCGTCATCCAGTTCTTATAATACATCCATGGGTGAAGTTGGCTTTTAACGGACGTGACGTTGTTTTGACAAAGGTTTGCTGGATCCAGCGCTGACGTCAGCTGACACACCTGGTTAAACCTGGTGATCTCCTGCTGCTCTGTCTGGTTTGGGGTTGGAGCCGATTCTGCAGCTCCTGTGACGGCACCGAGCTCTGCTGTGCTGGGGTTTGATGCTGAGTTTCTTTTTCGTCAGCACCTTGATGAGACCTTGTGCAGCAGCAGCAACTCTGGCCTCAAACTCTTATTCATCAAAAGACTTCACGGTGCGGGAGACTGAGCGGCATCACCGTCAGCTGGATGACTTGTGTTGGCCAACGTTACCGCCTGTTCCAGCGGACCTCTGTGAAAACAACATCATGTCTGTTAAGAGTTAACTTCTCCCTCACTTTTCCTCTCACATTGAAAGACAAAAACTTACCTTGAACCTTGGTTCGGGAGCTCCGGGTGAACCAGGTCGGCCTCCTGTCAGGCTTCTGATGTAAATTCCCCCAAACACCAAAAAGGTGACAAAGTTCAATCTCAAAACCAGTGACACAGAAACATGATGTAAAACATAAACTGTCCCCACAGACATGAAGAAAAAAACTAACATCGTAATGATGAAAATATTAGAATTACAAGTTTTTCACGCCATTGTTTCCTTTTTCAGTTCAGATTTTGTTTTCAATTTCAAAGGTTTAAGTCACTGTTTTATTCCTATAACTCACTTGCATGGTAAAGGAAATGAATGAACTAGAAATGAAGCACTGATCCTTATTGTTCTGTTTGGGGAGAGGGTTACTCAGAAACACTGAATACATTGAAATGAATTTTTGTTTTTTTGCTGAATCCCTGACAAGTGATATTTTTATTGAATGATATCAGTGGTGAGGTAAAACAAGTACACCGTGACAGAAGAAGTGCTGTTGTGCACCGATAGAGCAGAAACCTGTATTAAACTCAGGGCTCAAAGTTCCCACAGAGAGTGACGGTGAAGTTACAAGTGCAAGTTTGGCCCCGTTTTTCAACCTGAATCTGATTGGACAGCGACAGTCCAATCAGAAACCACAGTCCAGATCCTGAGAGGTGTGGTCGATTTTCAAGCCCACGCTGTCGTCCATCTTGAAAAGCTACAACACCTTTCATGATCTGCCGTGGACATGAGAACCACCTGCCCTCTGATTGGCCCCTG
The DNA here is from genome assembly GCF_046630095.1 of Trachinotus anak. NCBI lineage: Eukaryota > Metazoa > Chordata > Actinopteri > Carangiformes > Carangidae > Trachinotus > Trachinotus anak. The sequence goes on along the minus strand of NW_027273863.1, from coordinate 25,696,947 downwards.
CTTTGTGACTGGGCTGTCACTGTCCAATCAGATTCAGGAGTAAAAATATTGTCAAAATGCTTCATGTAGCTTCTGCGTCACCCTGAGAGAACTGTGAGCTTTATACAGTTTTCTTCTGTCTGTTCACAGACAATAACAAAAGCTCTTCTTCTGTCACAGTGTCTGTGTTTTACCTCCCCACTGACATCATCAGGGATCCTCAGTTCAGTTTATTCAGTGTTACACATTTGTGCAGAGTAACCCTCTTCCCAAACTAAAGAAGAAGGATCAGTGTTTGGTGTTGTGAACATGTGTATGTTGGCTCAGCAGTGAATGGTTTTAAAAACAGACTGAGACTATTGTCAGCTGTAGCTGCTATTCAACGTCACCTTTGCCAGCTGTTCTCAAACTACTAGATTTATATTAGTCAGTTTTCATACTTGTGTACTTACAGTATTAAATGAGTTTAAATGGATGATTGATGAATCTTTTTATGCTTTATTTCATAGACAGAGTTTCCTGACTTAAAGGCCTCAGACTGCTCTAAAACACATTTTAAAGTCATCCTTTGACTTAAAGGGAGACTTTTAAAAATCTTTCCAGGATTCCTGTTAACAGTATCTGTAGTTGAAGCTGTGTGCGGCCACCTCCTCTGAAACCAGTGGGAGCTTCCTGCATAACTCGCCCCTGACTATGTTGATAATGGAAAGTGAAATGTGTATGATCCTGTTAAATGGTGTCTCATGGTACTTTAGGGTCTCCTCTTTGCTCTCTCATCAACAGAGTATAATTCGATGTAACGGTGTCTAAGTACCATTTGTTTTGGATCTAACACAGGATTATATGTGGTTTCTGATGACAGCATAATTTAGCTGTGGTTTATGGTGTCTACTTAGAGTATAACTATGTTTGTTTACTGTCTAATAAAGAGCACATTATTTCTAGTTTTGTGTGGCTTGATACAAAGTGCAGCTTGTTACGTCTTATTAGTGCACAATAAAATAAAGTGCAAATGAGATTTGTAACAAGAAAAACAAGAGTTTGTGACTAAAACTGAACAAGCGTTATCAGTGGGGAGGAAACTCAAAGACGGTGCTTTTTTCAGCATCTGTGAACAGATACAAAGCAGGAAATTGTGTCAGACTTGGTGCTCAGAGTTCCCACACAGTGATGTTACAAGTACACATTTTGACCCTGTTTTAACCCCTGAATCTGATTGGACAGTGACAGTCCAATCACAAAGCAGAGTCCAGATTCTGAAAGGTGTGGTAGATTTTCAAGATGGAAAATAGCGCAAACTTAAAAAATCTACTCCACCTTTCAGGTTCAGCTGCAGAGATGAAGACAACAGAACCACCTGCCCTCTGAATTCTGCTTTGTGGTTGGACTTTCATTGCATAATCATTTTCAGGTGTGAAAATGGGGTCAAAGTTGTACTTGTAACTTCAGTATCACACGCTGTGTGGAAACTTTGTGTGCAAAGATTTATGCAGTTTTCAGCTTTGTAACTGTTGTCAGATTCTGACAAACACACAGTGTCTTTGTGTTACCTCACCACTGGCATCATTTGTTCAGTTTTCTTCAAAGTCTTGTTTTTCTCTTTACAAATACAAATCTCATTCACTCTTTATATTATTGTACTGTAATAAGACATAACAAGCTGCACTTTATGTCAAATTAAACAAAACTAGAATTAATATCCTCTTTATTAGACAGTAAACAAACATAGTTATACCCTAATTAGACACCGCTGGCTACAGTTAAATTATACTGTCATTAGAAATCACATATAATCCTGTGTTAGATCCAAAACAAAAGGTACTTAGACACCGTTACATCGAATTATACTCTGTTGATGAGAGAGCAAAGAGGAGACCCTAAAATACCATGAGACACCATTTAACAAGATCATACACATTTCACTTTCCATTATCAACTCAGTCAGGTGCGAGTTATGCAGGAAGCTCCCACTGGTTTCAGAGGAGGTGGCCGCACACAGCTTCAACTACAGATACTGTTAACAGGAATCCTGGAAAGATTTTTAAAAGTCTCCCTTTAAGTGAAAATATGCTTCAAAAACATTTCACGGTGAAATGAAGAGCTGCTTGAAATGTCCCTGTGCGTCCTCTAATGGAAAGTAATTTGATGTGTTTTCACAGTGATGCCAGAACCCACCTCAAGCCTGTACCACACCTTAAGGTCCCCACAACCGGCAAGAAATGGTAAGTCAATAGCGTTACTCCACCCCACATCAATATGGGCTCAAATTAGTGTCCAAATGATTTTGAGCTTGTGAAGTGATGTTCACAAATAATTTCAATGTTTGTAGTTGTAAATCAACCCTTGTGAACCTGTAAAATAAATTAGCACGAGAAATTCAAGTTTGTACATGGAAAAAAAAAAGTGCTTTTGTCAAAGAGATTTGTATTTGTTAAAAAAGAGACAATGAATCAAAACTAACAACACATGGTCAGTGTTGAGGTTAAACAAAGACCTTGTAAGAGAAGAAATGGTTTTGTCAAAACCTGTTCACTGATACACAGCAGGAAACTGTAAAACTCTGCGCTCAAATGTTCCCACACAGTGTGTGACAGTGAAGTTACAAGGATCACAATTTGTAGTGATCACCATCAGTCTGAGTGCTGAGTTTTACACAATTTTCTGCTCTGTATCTGTTCACAGACATCCACTTTCTTCTTTGACTGTTTTAACCTTTCAACTGATCATTGGTTCAGATTTGATTCACATAGTGTCTTAATTAACAAATACAAATCTCTTAACGACAAGCAAGTTTTTTTTCCACCTTCATACTAGACTTTCTCAAGCAGATTTATTTAACATGTTTACAAAGGTTGATTTAAAACTACAAACTTTGAAATGATTTGTGAACATGACTTTACAAGCTCAAAATCATTTGTACCCTAATTTGAGCCTATATGGTGTCGGGGGAGTAAGTCGGGGGAGTAAGTCGGGGGAGTAAGTCGGGGGAGTAAGTCGGGGGAGTAAGTCGGGGGAGTAAGTCGGGGGAGTAAGTCGGGGGAGTAAGTCGGGGGAGTAAGTCGGGGGAGTAAGTCGGGGGAGTAAGTCGGGGGAGTAAGTCGGGGGAGTAAGTCGGGGGAGTAAGTCGGGGGAGTAAGTCGGGGGAGTAAGTCGGGGGAGTAAGTCGGGGGAGTAAGTCGGGGGAGTAAGTCGGGGGAGTAAGTCGGGGGAGTAAGTCGGGGGAGTAAGTCGGGGGAGTAAGTCGGGGGAGTAAGTCGGGGGAGTAAGTCGGGGGAGTAAGTCGGGGGAGTAAGTCGGGGGAGTAAGTCGGGGGAGTAAGTCGGGGGAGTAGCCTCGCGCGAGGCTGAACGAGCCCGATGGCTGGGCGCAGGGCCGCCTGGGGGTCGGGCTGGTCCAGCCTCGCGCGAGGCTGAACGAGCCCGATGGCTGGGCGCAGGGCCGCCTGGGGGTCGGGCTGGTCCAGCCTCGCGCGAGGCTGAACGAGCCCGATGGCTGGGCGCAGGGCCGCCTGGGGGTCGGGCTGGTCCAGCCTCGCGCGAGGCTGAACGAGCCCGATGGCTGGGCGCAGGGCCGCCTGGGGGTCGGGCTGGTCCAGCCTCGCGCGAGGCTGAACGAGCCCGATGGCTGGGCGCAGGGCCGCCTGGGGGTCGGGCTGGTCCAGCCTCGCCCCCCCCCCCCCAAATGCTAATGCTAATGATATGCTAATGATATGCTAAGGACGAGGTTTTGAATGCACTGTACTGTTACAAAAAATCTGAATACATCCCCGACTACTGCTGAAGGTCATCACCTTCTGGGAGCCCCTGAAGCCCGTCACAGAAATCGTTCACAAGCAGTCGTTGTCCTGGTCGCCGCCCTCCTGATCTTTGAAAATAAAATCTGCATAGCAGGTCATCAGACAGCAGACAGATGCTCTTGTTTATGTCAGCATGTAGTGTGTTGTACAGTATGTTGTGTTTTAACTTGAAGTTGACATTTATAATCTGATGATGAATGGTTTACCAACATTCAGTGCATTATCACTGAATAGAAACACAGCCATGTCATTGCCAACACATCTTATTTAAACAGAGTACACTGATCAAAGGACTCAAGCATTAATTACAGCTTCTAAACCCTTTATGAATGGTGCCTTTTTAGGAAGAGGCAGTGATATGTCTTAAACTTTGATGCACATGTTTGTGGTTTTTTGCATGATGTAAATTTTGATGCCTTCATCAGGATGCAGGGAGAAAATAATGGATCAGAGGGAGGTTCTTCAATGAGACAGCGCAAAGTCTAAAGACTGTAAAGGCTGCAATCCAGCAGATTCAAGCTTCTTTAAAACTTTTTTATTTATTTGCACCAAACAAAATGCAATATCCACCACTTTATAATCCTACTCCTTCGATTTGTTCAGTTTCCTTTTTTTTCTCTGCTTCACCAGAAGAAATGATTTTTACTTTTAATCAACAGTACGGTCACGATGGGTGAGAGAACAAATTGTTTACCTCCTCCTTTTTTACTCTTTTTAATTCCTTTTCACAGACAAACACACACTGTAAAGAGGAATCCTCCTGATCCTGCTCCCTTTTCACTGTGTGAACATCAGGCTGAGAAAAATAACCTTATCAGATTCATAACAATAATCCAACCAACATTTAACTGCTGGATCATTTTACCTGTGTATTTTTATTTTGTAGGACCTAAATTTGCCCACTGTCTCTCTAACTGACCACTCAGCATCAGCCACTGTGTTTTTCAACATATCTTCTCCTATGTTTAAGGTTTATTTCCCTGGGTTTTCTTACATGTTTCAATGTTTAGCATAAGTTCATTTTATAAAAGTGAAGTTGATGGCGTTATCCTCAGCAGGTTTCAGAGTGCAGCAGTTTGTGTTTTGCAAATTGAAACTGATATTTTATTTTTGTCTTGTGAAAAAAACACTTTCTGCAACTTTGAAGTCATCGACACACAGTGAAGTGTCCATGTTGAATGAGGCTTTGACCCTGTGATTGTAAAATACTGTAAAAACCTGGACAGATGTGGTCGATGAAGTGGACAAACTCCTGTCTGCCTAAAAATCAGTCAACTTCAATCAAAAGCTTGTTGAACTTATCACAGCAAAAGTTTAGTGATTCAGAAACAAATGATTCACTCTTAGTATTTCCTCTCATTTAAAATTAAACTACACCCCTTTTTCTCTCCATCCACTAATCTTCCCGCTTCTTTTTATCATTTGAAATCATAGATGTCAGTTTCCTGTTGGTTTGAATCGTCCAGTCAAGTTAATCTAAACCTCTCTCCTCTCTGCTGCACAGGAGCCGACCACTGACCTGTAGACCTCCACCTACACCTCTGTCACTTCTTTGTTCCCTCCCCCTCACAGATCTGTAAGTATGAGGGTGGGTGTATACAACATGTTGTGAACTGCAGGAGATGATGAGTCTCACTCACTGCAGCAGGAGAACGAGAGCAGAGATCTGGAGTAAAATGCTGATAATGCTAACTTACGCCTCTAGTTAACCCCTTTTGTTTCCTCTTTTTAGTGGCTCTTTGCCGACAACAGCTGGAGCCTCAGTCAGTGGGTTGTCCAACCATACATATGCACATACGCATCTCAGTCACCTCCTGACTCGCTCCACCTGGCGATGGTGTGGTTCCATGAAGCCGGTCATTTCCGTGAGAAGGAAGAGCAGTGGGATCAGGACTCGACCGTGTTCCACCTGGAGAGAGCAGCCCTGTGTGATGTCTCCCAGGTGTCCAGCTTGATGGCTGGGCACTGGGCCCGCCAGGGTCAAGCTCGCTGTCTTCTGAGGTGTCCAGTTTCATGGAGGGTCGAAGGTCAACATTACAGTGATGTCACAAAATGCGATTTTGACCTTGTGAACGCAATATCTCACGCAATATTCTTCATTATTCCAACATTTTCTTTATTCACATCTCCTTCCAGACTCCTCCACATAGAAACTCCTTTTGTGACATTTTTTTCCTCCCCTGATTCTTCAAGATTCATCACAGTAAGTGTCCAACAATAAATCCTGTACGTCACAGTGGATCTTTGTGTCCTTTATGTCCTGTCAGTCCGAACCACACTGGTCTGCACTGAGACCCACAGCTGGTTGCATCTCTGCTGGGAACTGGGATCAGAAGAACCACCAGACTCATGTCTCTCAGGAACTTATCACTTATTGAAATATGTAAAAAGAATAATTTAAATCTTATTTCTGATCATTTCCATTGAGTTGTACTGATATTGATTTTGATATTGACAGTTTTGCACATGGAGCAGTAAAACAAGCTGCTGCCACTGCCCCGGACAGACAAAGAGACAAGTGACAAGGAAGTGACGTCCTCACTGATAAGAGGACAGGAGAGCATCTTCATGTTGACCCCAAAAGAACTGTAATGAATGTTATATTTGTGTATATATATATATATATATATATATGTTTATATTGTAATATATGTAAATATTTGACCTATATGTATGTTTTCTTTCACTTGTAGAAATATAACTACTCACCTGTCACCACTCACACCTGACTGACTTTCAAAGGGAACCTGTTGACTGCTTCTCCTGCTTTGCTCATAGTCATTAAGTCAGGTCCAGTGTAATCCTACAACACATACATGTGTGAAAAATTTAATGTTATTTTCAAGTTTGTCATTTGAATAAAGTCTCCTACAGGCTTCTGTAATGATGTTAATATTTTTAATTTTACTCTGTTATTTGTCTGCACCACATGCTTTGAGGATGAAACATTGTGTTAATGTCCACATAAACTACTTGTAATATATTGTGATATGCTGAGGTGGTTTTTGGGATTTCTTTTGTTTCATATTTGACTCAGATACTCACTAACACAAAGGCATTTTAACTATAACTGTAACCATATTATATCCTTTGCTCCGTGTGAGTGTGCCTGAAGTGACCCCAGCAGCTTCCCTTTGTCCAGATTAACTGCTTCAAGAGCATCTTGCAGTTATAATATGTTTATTTATAAGATATGATTCCGTATTAGATCCAAGATAAACAATACTTAGACACTATTGCACCAAATAATGCTGGGTGTTTTATATTTTTAACACTTGTGGGCCACCGTAGCTCAGGCTCACGACAACAACACGAGTCAGCGACGTTGGTCACCTGCGACATGTTTCTGTCACCGAGCGGAGGGAAAATATATCCTGTCACCCAGAGCTGTACGGTTGTTGTCACCCAGCCCCAGTCCTGTCTTTTTCAACACCTGCCGTGAAGAGAAAGGTTGGCAACGAGCACAGACGATTTCAGGAGAAGCGGGAAACGGAATATGTTTTAGTTGAGCACAGGGACTTCCCAACAGGTCCAACATGCACGGATAAAGTTGCGGCGCACAAGGAGGACCGGGTCGCCAAACTTAAAACATGTCTGCTGAGGTAACGAGATTTATTCAAGGAAGCGAGCGAGGAGAGCGATGCGGCGGTCAGAGCTAGCTACGTGGTGCGTGAGATGGTCGCTGAGGCGGGAAAACCATTCAAAGGCTGCAAGTGTCGTCTGGCGGGAAAAGAAGGGTCAGTTTAGCAACATCCGCATTTCTGTCATGTCAGGTAACATTTACGATCGACTGCGGGAGAAAGCCAAACATTTCCCTCCGTCCTCAGTCGCTCTTGATGAGGGCACAGACGCCACTGACACTGCGCAGCCGCAGTACATGTCCGTGGTGTTGATGCTCACTATGATTCAAATGCACTTGTTCAAAGGAAACCGGAAGAGGAGGCTGTGGAAGAGCCCGTCGCTCTGCACTGCATTATCCATCAGCAGGCCCTTTGCAGCAAATGCCTGAAGTTTGAGAATGTGATGTCTGACGTGAAATTCATCAACCATATCAGATCCAGGGGCTTAAAGCAGTTCCGCGCCTTTTTGGAGGAACCAGAGTCAGCATATGAGGACCTGCTCTACTTCACCGAGGTACAGTGGCTCAGCAGGGGGAAGGTCTTGAAGAGGTGTTTTGAGTTGAGAGCAGAAGTGAAAGCCTTCATGGAGAAGGATGGGATGACTGTTCCTGTACTCAGTGATCCCAAACGGCGAATGGACCGAGCTTTTCTTGTTGACGTCACACAGGAGCTGAATGTACTGAACAAGAAGTGACAGGCCGGGGCCAGCTTGTCAGTGCTGCATATGACAATGTCAGAGCGTTCTCCACAAGACTTGTGTTATGGACAGCCCAGCTTTCCCAGACAAACCTCTGCCATTTCCCAGCATGCAAGGCACTCGTGGATTCAGTGGTGAGACGTATGCTGATACCATTGGAAAGCTACAGGAAGAATTTGATCACAGGTTTGCAGACTTCAAGACTCACAGAGCCACTTTTCAAATGTTTGCTGACCCCTTCTCCTTCGATGTGGAAGATGCCCCCCCTGTGCTTCAGATGGAGCTAATTGACCTGCAGTGCAATTCTGAACTCAAAGCCAAGTTCAGGGAGGTGAGTGGAAAAACAGACAAGCTTGGACAATTTTTGAGAGAATTGCCCCCCACCTTCCCTGAGCTTTCCAGGATGTTCAAGCGGATCATGTGCCTTTTTGGCAGCACCTATCTGTGTGAAAAGCTCTTCTCCACAATGAACTTTAATAAGTCAAAGTTTAGGTCCAAACTTAAAGATGAGCATCTTAAAGCCACACTGAGGGTCTCAATTGCTTCCTCCCTCAAGCCAAATGTGGCTCAGCTGTGTGAGAGGAAGCGCTGCCAAGTCTCTGGCAGCAAGGAGCAGGAGGAAGTAAGAGAAGCCTCTGTTCTGAAGAACCGTTGCTGTTCTGTGTGTTCTGACGTGTTATTAGTAAAGGTTGAGAAGATTGGATCAGTTGTACTTTTTGTGGAATACTTGATGCGGCCCAGCCTCACCCAGACTCTACCTCCAGCGGCCCCCAGGTAAGTTGAGTTTGAGGCCCCTGACTTAGACACAAGTCTACAAATGATGCTGCAATACATCACATTGAATACTTCCATCGTGGACCTATGATGGTTCCATGAGACAACACAGGCTGTCATTAGAGGAATGTAATGTCATATTATTTGGCCTTTAACATATTTTCACTTTCTTAGTGTCATTTGCTGCTCATTAGGAGAAAACTGTGCCCTAATCTGAGGTCATCGGGTCACACCTGAGCACTCCTTCACCTGTCCGCTGTTCTATCTGTCTGGATCTACTGAAGGATCCGGTGACTATTCCCTGTGGACACAGCTACTGCATGAACTGTATTAAAAGCTTCTGGGATGAAGAGGATGAGAAGAAAATCCACAGCTGCCCTCAGTGTAGGCAGACCTTCATACCGAGGCCTGTCCTGGTGAAAAACACCATGTTAGCAGATTTACTGGAGGAGCTGAAGAAGACTGGACTCCAAGCTGCTCCTGCTGATCACTGCTATGCTGGACCTGAAGATGTGGCCTGTGATGTCTGCACTGGGAGAAAACTGAAAGCTGTCAAATCCTGTTTGGTTTGTTTGGTCTCTTACTGTGAGAAACACCTTCAGCCTCATTATGAAGCAGCTCCATTAAAGAAGCACAAGCTGGTGGAGCCCTCCAACAAGCTCCAGGAGAACATCTGCTCTCGTCATGATGAGGTGATGAAGATGTTCTGCCGCACTGATCAGCAGTGTATCTGTTATCTCTGCTCCATGGATGAACATAAAGGCCACGACACAGTCTCAGCTGCAGTGGAAAGGACTGAGAGGCAGAGAGAGCTCCAGCTGAGTCGACAAAACATCCAGCAGAGAATCCAGGACAGAGAGAAAGATGTGAAGCTGCTTCAACAGGAGGTGGAGGCTATCAATGGCTCTGCTGATAAAGCAGTGGAGCACAGTGAGAAGATCTTCACTCAGCTGATCCGTCTCATGGAGAAAAGAAGCTCTGATGTGAAGCAGCAGATCAGATCCCAGCAGGAAACTGAAGTGAGTCGAGTCGAAGAGCTTCAGGAGAAGCTGGAGCAGGAGATCACTGAGCTGAAGAGGAAAGACGCTGAGCTGAAGCAGCTCTCACACACAGAGGATCACAACCAGTTTCTACACAACTACCCCTCACTGTCACCACTCAGTCAATCTACAGACTCATCCAGCATCAATATCCGTCCTCTGAGGGACTTTGAGGATGTGACTGCAGAGCCCAAGACCAGAGCTGGGTTCTTAAAATATTCACAGGAAATCACACTGGATCCAAACACAGCAAACACATATCTGTTATTATCTGAGGGAAACAGAAAAGTAACACGGAGTAAACCACAGTCTTATTCTAGTCATCCAGACAGATTCACTTCACGTTATCAGGTCCTGAGTAGAGAGAGTCTGACTGAACGTTGTTACTGGGAGGTGGAGTGGAGAGGAAGAGGAGGAGTTTATGTAGCAGTCGCATACAAGAATATGAGCAGAGCAGGGAGGGGGAATGAATGTGGATTTGGATACAATGACAAATCTTGGGCATTACATTGTAATAAAGACAGTTATGTATTTTGGTTCATCAATATCATCACTCCAGTCTCAGGTCCTCAGTCCTCCAGAGTAGGAGTGTACCTGGATCACAGAGCAGGTATTCTGTCCTTCTACAGTGTCTCTGAAACCATGACTCTCCTCCACAGAGTCAAGACCACATTCACTCAGCCTCTACATGCTGGACTTTGGCTTTATGGGCTTAATCACAGGCTTTATGGGCTTTATGGAGGCACAGCTGAGTTGTGTAAACTCAAGTAGACAAAGGTCATTTAAGGTGCAGTTGGTTCAAATCTGTATTTTAGTTCATCACTTTATTTTGTCTCCATGTTTGTTGCTAAAAGCTCATTGCTGTTGTGTTTCTGCACTGCACACAGATCACCTGTCAATCAAACATTATGGGTGGTACTTTGACCTCTTCTCATTTCTGGTTGTGTTGATGTTTGAGTTTGTTCAGGTGGAGCTGCAGCCATGGAGGATATCACTGCTCATCATCATGTTTGTTTGACCTAAACTCACATTTGTCCACATGAAAACACAAACTTGTCTGAACTCTAAATGTTTGTTGGATATTTGTGTTGATGTATTTGTGTGTTGTTGTTTCTCTTCCACTGCATGAGCCTTAACAGAGAAATCAGCAGACCTTCCTTTATCACTGATGTTTTGTTCTCACTGTGTAAAGACACAAATCTATAATTACATTTACATTGATGTGTTTGTCAGAACAAATGTTGTTGTTGTTCAAATCAACTTACAAATAAGGTCTATGAGGTTTTATCAAAGTGTCTTTATCATGATAATAATCAATGAGGAGACGATTGATTCTTTTCTTTTCCGTCTCTGAGATTCAGGTGAAACAAGCTGATTGTGTGGATGAAATGAATCTGTTCATGAAATCACTGAACAAGAGTCACTGAACAGATTTTACTGATCCAATGTGGGAACAAACTGAAGCTTCACATCATCAATAAAGTTGATTTTCCTCAATAATCAATCAAATGTTTTCTTGTGTCTTCATTCCAGGATCTGATTCAAAGCTGATGGAGAAAATATGAGCGTATATCTGAGGCAGTTTTCCTCCTCACTGCTGACAGGTCCTGAGCAGAAAGAGTCTGACTGATGTAGTCACTGGGAGGTGGAGAGGGATGGTGGATGTACAATAACACAACAGGATTTTCGTAGAACAGGAATTTTAAATAAATGTGCATTTGGATACAAAGACAAGTCCAAGCAACTCTGGACCAGGTAGCAACACAACAGCAACATGGACTGTACAGAGTAATTAATGTTGTTCCATATCCTCTGCCATGTGTACATTTGTTCACATGAAATCATCAAACCTGTGATGTTGTATCAGTTTGATCATTTTCCTCCTGCACAGTGTTTAGATGCTGGTTTTGTAGCTGTGAGTGTGAACTTTGTAACTGACTGTGAGAGTGGAAATAAACACAGAGGTGGAAACACTGAGTGTGAGAGTCTTACTGCTGTTTAGTGGCTGTTTGACAAAAGTATGTCAGATAATGCTACTGCACCCTTCAAGCTTTAAATTGTTTTTGTCTGATTGATTTTCATTCTGAATAATAAACACTAAAGATGATGATTTTAGGCTGAGAAGATTTATGATAAATCACCTGATGTCATACATCCTGGTTAGTGCTGTGAAGCTGCTGCAAGTCAGTAGGAATTCATCTTTTCCATTAAATAAAATGCAGAAATTGTTGCTTTTCTTTTATTCATTAGAAAATGTTCCCAGGTAACTGATCAACTTTATGTAGTTCTTGTTTGGTTATTGAGACTATACTCTGGTCTTATTATAAAGCCAGTAATCAACTACATGTGACATTTTGTAATATCGTAGTTTATTCTTCACTAACATCAGATTGTTGTTAAGTTGGGGGTTCACTCCAGTGTGTTTGTATTATTTCAAACAGCTGTTTCACTCTTGGTGCTTTTGTATTAATAATTGTTTTGACATCAAACTGTAAAACTTGAGTTTTGCTGAGATGATGACAACATAATATCTACAGTGTGATGTCTGAGGGATCATTTGGAAAACAACTCAAAGGATATTATTGATCACATGTGTAAAACTCCAAAACTAAACAACAGAGTCAAATTCAAGTACTGTGGGATTCACAGTGCAAAAAGTCTTTCGTTTGTTTCTTTAAATGCATCAAATATTAAAATATTTTTATTTTGCTCAAAATTACATTCTAAATTTAACCTGTTTGATTCAAAAATATTTCAAGAACTTTATCGAACTATTCAAAAATATTGAAAAGAAAACAGAGATTTATTTCTCTTTATTTTTCATGTACTGCAGCCTCATTACTTTCATTTATGAAACCAACAGTAAAACATATTTTGAGACAATAGAAGAACAAACTCAGACAGCTGGGAATCATCTCTTAACCCAAAGATCCAAAGAAGAGTTTCTCATCTAAAAGTTATGCTGATCATTTTTTTTAAAGACAAATGAGCTCGATAGTAAACAAAAGAGAAAAGGGTTAAACACACATTATCAAACTGCTTCTCCTCCTGGACTGAGTCACAGCCTGATAACCCTCCCTCTTCTTCCTGCTCTCTAACACAGCCAGCTCCACTGTTCATGTGTTTCCTTGTTCCCTCCCCTTCAGATCTACAGTCTGAAGATGGGTGGAACCAACATGTGGTGAAGTGAGAGAGCTGACAGGCCCCGTTCACTGCAGAGACACATGTTGTGTAGATCACAGCTCAAACTAGATTCACTTCTGAGGAAGTGAAACTCAAACAGTCGTTGACACTGAGAGGTGAAATGGCGCAGAAAGGAGTTCAGCTGGACCGGGAAACCTTCTCTTGTTCCATCTGTCTGGATCTACTGAAGGATCCGGTGACTCTTCCCTGTGGACACAGCTACTGCATGAACTGTATTAAAAGCTTCTGGGATGAACAGGATGAGAAGAAAATCCACAGCTGCCCTCAGTGTAGGCAGACCTTCACACCGAGGCCTGTCCTGGTGAAAAACACCATGTTAGCAGTTTTAGTGGAGGAGCTGAAGAAGACTGGACTCCAAGCTGCTCCTGCTGATCACTGCTATGCTGGACCTGAAGATGTGGCCTGTGATTTTTGTACAGGGAGAAAACTGAAAGCTGTCAAATCCTGTTTGACGTGTCCGGCCTCTTACTGTGAGAAACACCTTCAACCTCATTATGAAGCAGCTCCATTAAAGAAACACAAGCTGGTGGAGCCCTCCAAGAATCTCCAGGAGAACATCTGCTCTCGTCATGATGAGGTGATGAAGATGTTCTGCCGCACTGATCAGCAGTGTATCTGTTATCTCTGCTCTGTGGATGAACATAAAGGCCACGACACAGTCTCAGCTGCAGCAGAAAGGACTGAGAGGCAGAGAGAGCTCCAGCTGAGTCGACAAAACATCCAGCAGAGAATCCAGGACAGAGAGAAAGATGTGAAGCTGCTTCAACAGGAGGTGGAGGCTATCAATGGCTCTGCTGATAAAGCAGTGGAGCACAGTGAGAAGATCTTCACTCAGCTGATCCGTCTCATGGAGAAAAGAAGCTCTGATGTGAAGCAGCAGATCAGATCCCAGCAGGAAACTGAAGTGAGTCGAGTCAAAGAGCTTCAGGAGAAGCTGGAGCAGGAGATCACTGAGCTGAAGAGGAAAGACGCTGAGCTGAAGCAGCTCTCACACACAGAGGATCACACCCAGTTTCTATACAACTACCCCTCACTGTCACCACTCAGTCAATCTACAGACTCATCCAGCATCAATATCCGTCCTCTGAGGGACTTTGAGGATGTGACAGCAGCTGTGTCAGAGCTCAGAGATAAACTACAGGACATTCTGAGAGAGACGTGGACAAACATCTCACTGACAGTGACTGAAGTGGATGTTTTACTGTCACAACCAGAGCCCAAGACCAGAGCTGGATTCTTAAAATATTCAAAGGAAATCACACTGGATCCAAACACAGCACGCACACATCTGTTATTATCTGAGGGAAACAGAAAAGCAACAGCAATGAGTCAACAACAGTCTTATTCTAGTCATCCAGACAGATTCACTGACTGGTCTCAGGTCCTGAGTAGAGAGAGTCTGACTGGACGTTGTTACTGGGAGGTGGAGTGGAGAGGAAGAGTTCGTGTCGCTGTCACATACAAGAATATCAGCAGAGCAGGAAGCAGGAAGGAATGTGTATTTGGCCGCAATGAAAAATCTTGGGCGTTATATTGTGACCAAAACAGTTGTGAATTTTGGTTCAACAATATCAAAACTCCAGTTTCACATCCTCACTCCTCCAGAGTAGGAGTGTACCTGGATCACAGAGCAGGTATTCTGTCCTTCTACAGTGTCTCTGAAACCATGACTCTCCTCCACAGAGTCCAGACCACATTCACTCAGCCTCTACATGCTGGACTTCGGCTTTACTCTTTTAATGGAGGCACAGCTGAGTTGTGTAAACTCAAATAGACAAAGGTCATTTAAGGAGCAGTTGGTTCAAATCTGTATTTTAGTTCATCACTTTATTTTGTCTCCATGTTTGTTGCTAAAAGCTCATTGCTGTTGTGTTTCTGCACTGCACACAGATCACCTGTCAATCAAACATTATGGGTGGTACCTTGACCTCTTCTCATTTCTGGTTGTGTTGATGTTTGAGTTTGTTCAGGTGGAGCTGGAGCCATGGAGGATATCACTGCTCATCATCATGTTTGTTTGACCTCAACTCACATTTGTCCACATGAAAACACAAACTTGTCTGAACTCTAAATGTTTGTTGGATATTTGTGTTGATGTATTTGTGTGTTGTTGTTTCTCTTCCACTGCATGGGCCTTAACAGAGAAATCAGCAGACCTTCCTTTATCACTGATGTTTTGTTCTCACTGTGTAAAGACACAAATCTATAATTACATTTACATTAATGTGTTTGTCAGAGGTTTTATCAAAGTGTCTTTATCATGATAATCATCAATGAGGAGACGATTGATTCTTTTCTTTTCCATATCTGAGATTCAGGTGAAACAAACTGATTGTGTGGATGAAGTCAATCTGTTCATGAAATCACTGAACAAGAGTCATTGAACAGACTTTACTGATTCAATGTGTGAACAAACTGAAGCTTCAAGTCATCAATAAAGTTGATTTTCCTCAATAATCAATCAAATGTTTTCTTGTGTCTTCATTCCAGGATCTGATTCAAAGCTGATGGAGAAAATATGAGTGTATATCTGAGGCGGTTTCCTCCTAATTGCTGACAGGTCCTGAGTAGAGACAGTCTGACTGATGTAGTCACTGGGAGGTGGAGAGGGATGGTGGATGTACAATAACAGGATTTTCGTAGAACAGGAATTTTAAATAAATGTGCATTTGGTTACAAAGACAAGTCCAAGCAACTCTGGACCAGGTAGCAACACAACAGCAACATGGACTGTACAGAGTAATTAATGTTGTTCCATATCCTCTGCCATGTGTACATTTGTTCACATGAAATCATCAAACCTGTGATGTTGTATCAGTTTGATCATTTTCCTCCTGCACAGTGTTTAGATGCTGGTTTTGTAGCTGTGAGTGTGAACTTTGTAACTGACTGTGAGAGTGGAAATAAACACAGAGGTGGAAACACTGAGTGTGAGAGTCTTACTGCTGTTTAGTGGCTGTTTGACAAAAGTATGTCAGATAATGCTACTGCACCCTTCAAGCTTTAAATTGTTTTTGTCTGATTGATTTTCATTCTGAATAATAAACACTAAAGATGATGATTTTAGGCTGAGAAGATTTATGATAAATCACCTGATGTCATACATCCTGGTTAGTGCTGTGAAGCTGCTGCAAGTCAGTAGGAATTCATCTTTTCCATTAAATAAAATGCAGAAATTGTTGCTTTTCTTTTATTCATTAGAAAATGTTCCCAGGTAACTGATCAACTTTATGTAGTTCTTGTTTGGTTATTGAGACTATACTCTGGTCTTATTATAAAGCCAGTAATCAACTACATGTGACATTTTGTAATATCGTAGTTTATTCTTCACTAACATCAGATTGTTGTTAAGTTGGGGGTTCACTCCAGTGTGTTTGTATTATTTCAAACAGCTGTTTCACTCTTGGTGCTTTTGTATTAATAATTGTTTTGACATCAAACTGTAAAACTTGAGTTTTGCTGAGATGATGACAACATAATATCTACAGTGTGATGTCTGAGGGATCATTTGGAAAACAACTGAAAGGATATTATTTCTCATCTAAAATTTGTGCTGATCATTTTTTTTTAAAAGACAAATGAGCTCGATACTAAACAAAAAAGCAAAGGGTTAAACACACAGTATCAAACTGCTCCTCCTCCTGGACTGAGTCACAGCCTGATAACCCTCCCTCTTCTTCCTGCTCTCTAACACAGCCAACTCCACTGTTCATGTGTCTCCTTGTTCCCTCCCCCTCAGATCTACAGTCTGAAGATGGGTGGAACCAACATGTGGTGAAGTGAGAGAGCTGACAGGCCCCGTTCACTGCAGAGACACATGTTGTGTAGATCACAGCTCAAACTAGTTTCTGTTCTGAGAAAGTGAAATTCAGTCGTTGACACTGAGAGGTGAAATGGCGCAGAAAGGAGTTCAGCTGGACCGGGAAACCTTCTCTTGTTCCATCTGTCTGGATCTACTGAAGGATCCGGTGACTATTCCCTGTGGACACAGCTACTGCATGAACTGTATTAAAAGCTTCTGGGATGAAGAGGATGAGAAGAAAATCCACAGCTGCCCTCAGTGTAGGCAGACCTTCACACCGAGGCCTGTCCTGGTGAAAAGCACCATGTTAGCAGTTTTAGTGGAGGAGCTGAAGAAGACTGGACTCCAAGCTGCTCCTGCTGATCACTGCTATGCTGGACCTGAAGATGTGGCCTGTGATGTCTGCACTGGGAGAAAACTGAAAGCTGTCAAATCCTGTTTGATGTGTTTGGCCTCTTACTGTGAGAAACACCTTCAGCCTCATTATGAAGCTGCTCTGTTAAAGAAACACAAGTTGGTGGAGCCCTCCAAGAAGCTCCAGGAGAACATCTGCTCTCGTCATGATGAGGTGATGAAGATGTTCTGCCGCACTGATCAGCAGTGTATCTGTTATCTCTGCTCTGTGGATGAACATAAAGGCCACGACACAGTCTCAGCTGCAGCAGAAAGGACTGAGAGGCAGAGAGAGCTCCAGCTGAGTCGACAAAACATCCAGCAGAGAATCCAGGACAGAGAGAAAGATGTGAAGCTGCTTCAACAGGAGGTGGAGGCTATCAATGGCTCTGCTGATAAAGCAGTGGAGCACAGTGAGAAGATCTTCACTCAGCTGATCCGTCTCATGGAGAAAAGAAGCTCTGATGTGAAGCAGCAGATCAGATCCCAGCAGGAAACTGAAGTGAGTGGAGTCAAAGAGCTTCAGGAGAAGCTGGAGCAGGAGATCACTGAGCTGAAGAGGAAAGACGCTGAGCTGAAGCAGCTCTCACACACAGAGGATCACACCCAGTTTCTATACAACTACCCCTCACTGTCACCACTCAGTCAATCTACAGACTCATCCAGCATCAATATCCGTCCTCTGAGGGACTTTGAGGATGTGACAGCAGCTGTGTCAGAGCTCAGAGATAAACTACAGGACATTCTGAGAGAGACACGGACAAACATCTCACTGACAGTGACTCAAGTGGATGTTTTACTGCCACAACCAGAGCCCAAGACCAGAGCTGACTTCTTAAGATATTCACAGGAAATCACACTGGATCCAAACACAGCACACACATGGCTGTTATTATCTGAGGGAAACAGAAAAGTAAAATTTATGAGTCAACAACAGTCTTATTCTAGTCATCCAGACAGATTCACTTCATGTATTCAGGTCCTGAGTAGAGAGAGTCTGACTGGACGTTGTTACTGGGAGGTGGAGAGGAGAGGAAGAGGAGTTTCTGTAGCAGTTGCATACAAGAATATCAGCAGAGCAGGGAATGAATGTGGATTTGGACACAGTGACAAATCTTGGGCATTAGATTGTTTCTTAAACAGTTTTACATTTTGTTTCAACAAAATCAACACTCCAGTCTCAGGTCCTCAGTCCTCCAGAGTAGGAGTGTACCTGGATCACAGAGCAGGTATTCTGTCCTTCTACAGTGTCTCTGAAACCATGACTCTCCTCCACAGAGTCAAGACCACATTCACTCAGCCTCTACATGCTGGACTTTGGCTTTATGTGTATTATGGAGACACAGCTGAGTTGTGTAAACTCAAATAGTCAAAGGTCATTTAAGGAGCAGTTGGTTCAAATCTGTATTTTAGTTCATCACTTTATTTTGTCTCCATGTTTGTTGCTAAAAGCTCATTGCTGTTGTGTTTCTGCACTGCACACAGATCACCTGTCAATCAAACATTATGGGTGGTACCTTGACCTCTTCTCATTTCTGGTTGTGTGGATGTTTGAGTTTGTTCAGGTGGAGCTGGAGCCATGGAGGATATCACTGCTCATCATCATGTTTGTTTGACCTAAACTCACATTTGTCCACATGAAAACACAAACTTGTCTGTGCTCTAAATGTTTGTTGGATATTTGTCGTTGATGTATTTGTGTGTTGTTGTTTCTCTTCCACTGCATGGGCCTTAACAGAGAAATCAGCAGACCTTCCTTTATCACTGATGTTTTGTTCTCACTGTGTAAAGACACATTTACACTGATGTGTTTGTCAGAACAAATGTTGTTGTTGTTCAAATCAACTTACAGATAAGGTCTTGGGTCTTAAGGTCTTACAAATCAGCTCCAGTCTCGTCACCATAACATGAATATATTTCTGTAGATTTGATTTCAACTGTCTCAATGTCGCTCAATCAGAAGTGTAGAAGTCACGTTCCCACCTGGAGACTGATGCGAATAATATTTGTAGACTGGAAACTCTTGTCTTCCATCTTTCCCATGTGACCTGAATGCGGCATCAGTGTTACAGGGTGTGACTCCTCTTCCTGCAGTGAACATCACAGCAGGTGAACAACTGAAATCTGAAAACTGATGCACAACACAAGAGGGCGCCTTCATCCTGCTGAGCAGGGATGTAGTGGAGGTTAAAGCTCCTCAGCTCAGTTTGGCTCAAGTTTCTATTGAAGATGAATATTTTAGGCTGAGAAGATTTATAATTAAATGCCTGATATTATACATCATGGTTAGTGCTGTGAAACTGATGGAAGTCATTATAATTCATCTTTTAAGAAACTTTGAAGACACAAATGCTTCTGTATTCAAACACAACACATAAGTCACCATGACACCACTACCATGTGTCTGTAGGTCAAGTCATGTGTAAGTGATTTATTTGTTTCGTCTTCAATGTGACAAAACTCATGGACAAATGAGCTCAACTCTTTTAACACAACCTTAAACCTTCAGAAGAACCAGATCCTCATTTAAAGGCTCTGTGTCAGGCCTCTGGCTCTGCTGTACCCTCTGGGATCGTCTTGCCCTTGGTTGCTGTGTGTTTTGTCTCCCTTCAGGTTCTGGTAGGTGGAGCTGGTATCAGTGCACCTGGCCAGTCTACCCAGAATGCATTTCAAATCATCCATCCTCATTGTTTCTCTCACTCCATCACTGAAACCACCTGGTTTCTTTGGTTTGGTTGCACTTTTTATTTTGCACCATACAACGCCACCCTTTCATACATCTACTTACTAACACTACTGACCCACTGACTGCACATTTCTGTGTAAACCTGTTGTGAGGACATCGAAACAGTGGAGCAGTGAAGCCATAGAGGATCTGCGGGCATGTTTGGACTGCACTGACTGGGAGGTGTTCAGGACTGCTTCCAACAGTCTGGATGAGTTCACAGAGGCTGTGACGTCATACATCAGCTTCTGTGAGGACTGCTGTATCCCATCACGTAACAGGGTGAGTTATAACAATGACAAACCCTGGTTCACAGCTAAGCTCAGTCAGCTCAGGAGGCAAAAGGAGGAAGCTTTCAGGAGCAGGGACAGGGACAGGTTTAAAGAGTCCAAGTACAGGTTTAGAAAGGCGGTGAGAGAAGCTAAACGACTGTACTCTGAGAAACTTCAGCTCCAGTTCTCAGCCAACGACTCTGCTTCTGTCTGGAAAGGGCTCAGACAGATCACTAACTACGAACCTAAACCCCCCCACTCCATTAATGACTTCCGTCTGGCCAACGATCTGAATGAGTTCTACTGCCGCTTTGAAAGACAGTTGGACAAGCCTGACACTAACCTCCACATCAGAGCCACATCAGAACCCCCCTCCTCCTCCCCTACCAAAGGAATCTATCTCTCTATCCTGGAGAGAGATGTCAACAGGCTTTTTAAGAAGCAGAACCCCCGCAAAGCAGCCGGTCCTGACTCTGTCTCTCCATCATCCCTGAAGCACTGTGCTGATCAGCTGTCTCCAGTGTTCACGGACATCTTCAATACCTCACTGGAGACCTGCCACATGGCAGCCTGGAAAGCATGTGTCTGACTCCCAGACCATCAGCACTGGATCCCCGCAAGGCTGCGTTCTTTCTCCTCTGCTCTTCTCCCTGTACACCAACACCTGCACCTCCAGCCATCAGTCTGTCAAGCTCCTGAAGTTGGCAGACGACACCACTCTCATTGGACTCATCTCTGATGGCGATGAGTCTGCCTACAGATGGGAGACTGAGCGTCTGGTGACCTGGTGCAGGCAGAACAACCTAGAGCTAAACGCTCTGAAGACAGTGGAAATGATAATGGACTTCAGGAAGAGCCCAGCCCCACCCACCCCCATCTCCCTGTGCGACTCCCTCGTGGCTACCGTGGAGCATTTCCGCTTCTTGGGAACCACCATCACACAGGATCTCAAATGGGAGCTGAACATCAGCTCCCTCATCAAAAAAGCTCAGCAGAGGATGTATTTCCTGAGGCAGTTGAAGAAGTTCAACCTGCCAAGGACTATGATGGTGAACTTCTACACCTCCATCACTGAGTCCATCCTCACCTCCTCCATCACCATCTGGTACGCTGCTGCCACGGAGAGGGACAATAACAGACTGCAGCATATCATCCACTCTGCTGAGAAGGTGATTGGCTGCAATCTACCATCCCTCCAGGACCTGTACGCCTCAAGGACTCTGAGGCGTGCAGGGAGGATTGTAGCTGACTCCTCCCACCCTGGACACAAACTTTTTGTGACACTCACCTCTGGCAGAAGGCTGCGGTCCTTCAGGACCAAAACCTCTCACCACAAAAATAGTTTCTTCCCATCTGCTATCAGCCTTATCAATGAGGCTAGAGAGCCCCACTGTTGCTGATCCCCCTGATCCTCAATTGCACCAATCACCAGAAGAAATTCCTTGTATGTGAAAACATACTTGGCAATAAAACTGATTCTGATTCTGATTCTGATTCTGATATATTTACTTACTGTAAGTTTAGAATTGATTTAATTCTGCAGCATACTCAGTATTACATATTTTTTTCTTTTAATTTATTGTACATCTGGATTGAACATGTGTCAGAATATGTAGTAGGATTTCATTCATTAAAATGGGATTATTTTTTCAGGTGAGCCCTCCAACCTCAACCACCACATAGATCATTTGTCCCGACCCTTGTACGACCCATAAGAGTATCAGCAGCAGGCCGACCACAACTTTGTCTCCATTGTAACAATAACAAACACAGTTTAGACAGGGACTCTTGGCTGTAATGAGCTGCTCGCACAGACGACCGGTCATTTTTTACAGGGGGACAGTCTCAGTGTCTCTTTTATGGCCTTTTGGATTCAGAGCGTCCACACACTCTCTGAGCTTTGACTCCACTGAAGTGTGAACGACTCTACAGCAGCAGGCAGTGTGTGGTGGTGCTAAATGACAGGAGGTACATCAGTGTCTCAGCCTTTGACATTTTGACCCCAGAAGAGCACAGTGACATGTGATGTCATGTGTTTTTACTTCATAATGTCTCCTGTGGGCAGTGGGGTCACATGACTGCTGACCTGAACAGCACAGGTGTCTCTGACGGGGCAGCTCACACAGGTGCCTTCAGTTTTCTTTGTTCTGTGTCCTGAGCTCGTTCTGTTTGTCCTTCAGCTGAGCTGCTTCCCTCCATCATCTCACCTTTGTTCCTGCCTGTGTCGAGTGAGTATCTTATTTCATTATATTTCATCATCTCATTTATTTTGCTGTTAAGAAGTACGTGTAATCTCCCTGGTTTGTTCTCACATGATTATATATCTAAAGTAAGAATGTGTTGATGCATTGATTTAGAATTGATTTATTCAAGATAATAGGATTGACTGCAAGCAAAACATTAAATACTTTCAAATGAAACCTGTTGGCTGCTTCTCCTGCTTTGCTCATATTCATTAAGTCAGGTCCAGTGTAATTCTAGAAAAAATTACATCTTCAAGTTTACGTGATCATTTTAATAAAGTCCCGTGTTTCTATCATGACTTTAGCATTTACTGTCTAATTTTAGTCTGTTATTTTTCTGCAGCAGATGCTTTGAAGATGAAACACTATGTTATAATCATGGGTTGTGTATTTAAAAGAACACAACTCTTTTTAAGAATCCACATTTTTCATTCCTGTGCTGCAGAAACCAAAGATTAAAAATGTGATGTCAACTCAGTTTGCTCTCAAACAATGAGTGGGACGCTGTGAGGACATCAAATGTTTGTGTAATCTCTTACACCAAGATCAGTGTTTCAGACCTTAAAACTTTATATCCAATGTAAAACCTGGATGAGACCTGTTAGGGCCACACGACACAGCTACTGTAGATTATGGCTCAAAGTAATTTCAGTTATATAACTTCAGTGGCCTGACTTAAGAACGCCAGCATTCAACTATTTGAGGATGACTTTTGCACTCAAGTCTTTACTGCCAGAGTGTTTTTATGCGACATTTATGCGACTCATTTAAGAAGATCATACACATTTCACTTTCCATTATCAACATAGTCAGGGGCGAGTTATGCAGGAAGCTCCCACTGGTTTCAGAGGAGGTGGCCGCACACAGCTTCAACTACAGATACTGTTAACAGGAATCCTGGAAAGATTTTTAAAAGTCTCCCTTTAAGTGAAAAGATGCTTCAAAAACATTTCATGGTGAAATGAAGAGCTGCTTGAAATGTCCCTGTGCGTCCTCTAATGGAAAGTAATTTGATGTGTTTTCACAGTGATGCCAGAACCCACCTCAAGCCTGTACCACACCTTAAGGTCCCCACAACCAGCAAGAAATGGTAAGTCAATAGCGTTACTCCACCCCACATCCACCCCTAGTTTTATATGGAGGACTTGTTGTATTAAACATTTTAAAACTGTTGTATCTCTACTTTCACTAAATTACCTCAACAGTTTATCAACTTCTCAGCTGCTCTGGAGGGAGTCCCATGGTGAAAAGCAGCTAATCGCAGCCCCCTCCCCTCCCTCCTGCAGGAAGTATGTGGGGATTAGGGAGAGGTCAGTTTGTTCTGGAAGATGCTGTGACCTGCCTGGCCTGCTGTACCCGACCTCTGCTCAGAGCTGCCGATAAATCCTGCATGTTCTGAGATGATCCCACAGCACAGAACTGCCTCATGAACAACATCCCTAACTGTTTCCTAACATTCGCTGCTAAACCTGACGGCACTAAGCGTATACTGCTGTCAGTTATGAGAAAACAATCCTGGTGATGTCATAAGGGTCATCTCTGATTGGGCTTGAAACACCACTGGCCGTGTAGTTATGCTACTGACTATTTTTGATTTTTATTCAGTAATCTTTGTGTTTTATTCTTATCGTTACATTCATCAGTTTATATGATGCAAGTTTAGTGCAGTAAACAGCCTGTAATAAATAATGACGCGTGACATGATGTGAGCACCGATATCAAACACAACATTTTGCCATTTTGTTTTGCTTTCTGCACATTTTTCAGTTACAACTGAATCATCCTGTTGAACGCACCTCTACACCTTTCATCATGTGGGGTTGAAGAGTCTGTCTTTGTCAGACAGCGAACAGAAAGATCTCTTGAAGTGAAGATCAGAGCCTGGAGTTCAAAAGCAGCTTGTGACGTGTCCTGGTGATGTCGAGTCATGACAGACAAACCACAGTCAACACCGTTATTTAAGCATTAATTATACTGCATTAAACCCCGCTGATGATTATTTTTGAGAGTATGGTTAAAATGTCTGCTGCATACTGTGCTGTTTATTCAGTATACCAGATCATAATGTAATAAATGTTTTGATGTCTAATTTCATTATCACAAGTAGAAGATATAGAATAATCTTAGATCCACATCTCAGATTTGAAAAATATAAAGATCTCAAAAACAGCAAAGACCAGCCTCAATTGCTTCAAATTAATCAGACACTACACGCTCACTCAGGTAGTAGAGTTATTTATGAACTGATTTTTCTCATATTGTATCACAGTATGGGCTCAGTCTGACCTCTCACATCCTTAAACAGGCAGTGAAAGTAATGAACAAAAAGCCTGTCCAATGGCATCACTGTCACATACTGAAATGATACAATCTAGTTAGTTTTGAGAGCTTTATTCATCTTTGATTTCTCAAATGAGTCCATAAATGTATCAGCCCTTTAGCCCCAGTCTCTTTCCCCATATTTTGAAAGGAAAGACAGTCATGGAGTAACTAGTGTTGGACAATCAGCTTTCTCCATAAAGAGCCGTCAACTGCGGAACACATGACCAACTGAATCAATTTTTAATGACATTCATTTGGTTCTTTGGACCCCTCGGATGGTGTTTCCCTTGAGAAACAGGCCTATTGGAAGAATTTGAATGAAAATCTGTTTTTTAACATCACATTTTTAGAGGGGGGAAGGAAAACTGTATTGACAGATTATTTGAGTAAAATACTTCCAAAAGGGCAGTGGTTCAAAAACCTTTTCCAACTCATGGCCCACTTGAAAATCTCAAAATGTTTGCCTACATCTGCCCCCTTAACAATACATTATTATTATTATAATTATTATTGTTATTATTTGGGAACCACTGTGTAACCACTACAGTAACATCTAACAGTTGTAATCAAGTCACTGAGTAGAGTGTTGATTTACACTGCAGTCAGACCTTCACTGCAGGGTCGCCACCTTCTCTATCTGCCACAATTAAGTGCCTTTAACAGTAGCCCTTAATAACCAGACCATAAGGAACTCTCCAGCTTTCTGGTATTTTTACTATTTCAGTGTTTGTGGTGCTTCTCTGCCCCTTCATAAGGGGTTAATAGTAATAACTGGTCAGCTCGTCAGGCCCTGCCCAGATTCAAAGACTTTGCTGCGTCATCATTTGTCGGTAAGTGGCTCTGTAATCACAGGGAGTTGAAGACAAGCATGACTGCAAGTAATTATCAAACTCTCTCTCTCTCTCTCTCTCTCTCTCTGCCTCCCTCCTTCACGAGTCCTTCAGAAGTTTCCACGAGGAGGTTTCTGGGGTCTTTAAAGGCGTTCCAGATCTATCTGATGAGGTTTTGAAAGTTATTGAGAGGATTACAGGAGTTACTGAGGTTAGAGCAGAGCTCTTGAGGAGGTTATAGGCAGTAATGTCACCAATATTGATATAGTCTAACCTGTCAGACCCACTGATCTATCATTACAAAAATATTACTATACTGAGGTGTTGCATGAGAGTAATATTACCCGGCCTCCCACAGGGGCTTCATGTGGCTCTTTTTGTTGATATTCAGTTTAAAACAAGAAAATAAAAACCACAAAAATCAAATCCAAATTGTAAACCAGTGAAATCATCCTGGTCTTGAATCAGAATTACATGACCTGACTCAAAGTCGTCATCATCTCCTCCAGGTGTTTGATTTGTCGGTATCAGTCCTCCACTCTCTCTGCCTTCCCGTCGCCAGGATATCGGTTGGAGGAAGTGTGTTGTGGCTTCACTGGTGACACGCTTAGCAGGAGTCCCGGCAGAAAAGAAACTTCCCGGTCCCGTTATCGCACATCTTTAGAAGAAGTCTCAAACAGCCACAGGAAATGTTTGTCTTCCTCATCCTGTTGTGGGTCATTTGGAAGTTTGGAGATGCTGGCAAAGAATCAAACAAGACACAACTGGCTCCTGTAATCCTCCAGCACTTACTGACGCTGAGACGATCAGTCCAAGGAGACGAGGGAGCGATGATGGAGTGAGGCAGATATCTCAGCCTGCACCGATATCTCAGCGTTTCAGTTGTCATTAGTCAATATCTTGGCTTCAACTAATACATGATACAAACTCTGATCCCTTTCATGTTAACGTATTGTTGTAAGATAATGTAAAGTAGAAAAGATGTGTCTGAATTTCTAAAACCCTGCATCATGTGATATGAAGCGTGAGTCGTGCTGAAGTTAACAGCAAGTTAAGTGCTTCAGTAGCTCCTCAGTCTTTCACTCAAACTCAACACCTACATGTCAGCTCCCACAAATCCCTGACACCAGAGGTCGAGACTAAAAGTGGAGCTGTGTTCACATTTCTGTGCCCTCGGGAAGGTGGGCTCACCTCATACCTGTCACTATCTCCAGTCTGACCCTGACTGAGGAATCCCCACGGGCTTAAAGACCACGGCTACGGGTAATGAGCGTTACTTAACCTCTGTCAGCAGCCAGGAGTTAGAGGTCAAGGGTCGCTGAGATGACACTGTCCAGACAGGTGACCTGTGGAGGGTGGTTATGGGTGGAGGACACCTCAGAGACAAATAGCTGGGAGGAGTTTGTGAATCCAGAGAACAGCTGTGGAGAGACATTAACTGAGGGAGTGCTGCATCCTCCTCTGTGTATTTATGTACAGACACCAAAGCAATCAACAGGCGTGGTTGTTTCGAATCCTTTCTGACTGACTCTGGTTTTCTTTGCACTGATCCACTTTCGGTATGTTTCATTTCCTGCTCAGCACTGATCTGACGGCATATTTGCGGGACGTGACGCTTTTTAATTTGAAAGAAGAGGTTTTCAGAAGTCACGATTACGTTAGTGGCTGTTTCAACATAATTTCAATCACTGTAGTTTCAGGTGAAGCAGGTCCTAAGTCGACTTGCAGACTATAGTAATTAAAATGCTACCGAAACAACAGAGAGATGTCCAAAAAGCTTCCACTGTTTAAATTTAGCCTCATTTAAATTCAGACTTCTAGACGTCTTTGAGCTGCAAATGAGTAAATCAGTGCTGACTTGTTGGTTCTCATTACCCATGTAACTGTGCCTGGTTGAATTGTTTTATTTCTCTTATAATTGTAGCTTAAGTACTCTATAAATAAAGATTATAATTATCGTTATTATTATTATAATTTTCTGGCACATTTTATAAATATTTCAGACAGTGACCACAACATGGAGGACAAGTTTGCTGAGGAGAACTTTTTCAGTTCCTCAAAACCTAAAATACTGCATTTTTAAATCAGAGTACAAACAACAAATTGAACATGAGGATCGTGTCTGGGCAGCCAGAAACTCTTGGGCCAACAATGGCTGAAATCCAGCCTGCACGGTCACTGGATGTAAACCAGATCTGAGATGTGTGACGTGGGAAACGGGGACATACTTGTTCCAAAGCTGGTCAAGAAAGGTTTGCTGGATCTATGGTAACTCTCAGCCCAAATCACTGTCAGTAAGCACCATGTATGGGTTGCCACAAACCTGAGTCCACCAACACTTATCGGCACCTGGTCCTATATATTTGGCTGCCTCAATGGACTTATAGTTAGACCATATATAGCTGAGTATGAGCAGCACTGCAGACCTGCTACACCTTGTTCTGCTCAGCTTTGTAAAGATCATGTATCAAACATCCATCTCCTCCTCCTTGTGTTTGGTTTTTCTCATGTCTGACTCAGATTGTGTTTTCATAGTTTAACAAACTGCTGAGTCAAAAGATCAAAATAACCATCTGTGGGTTTTGGTGTCGCACAAGTTCAGAACAGGCCCAGAGCGTTTCAGTATAAAGGCTTCACTGTGAACCCGTGAATATCATCTGAAGCACCTCAGAAGCCTCCTGTGTCTCATGAGCACAGAAATAAAAGTGTCCAGATGCCTCGGGGAAAAAAAAAATCTGAGACTCTGATTCATCCAATAATTAAATGTGAATGTAAGGAAAATAAGATAAGATGAGCTAAAATAGTCCTTTATTAGTCCCACATGGAGGAAATTTGCAGTGTAACAGCAGCAAAGTGGACAGTACAAGAAAGACAAACTGCAAGATGTCAGTAAAAGATAATCATAGATAAAAATATAATATGTGCTATGTACAAACTAGCAGCATCTGAGGGATATAGCACAGATGGTGTGTAGATCTGGACTGAATGATAACTGCCCTCTTTTGCATTTGTACTGATAATAATAGAGAAATGAAAGCTACAAATATCCACATCACCTCTTTAGTCTCCTCTAGGTCCTGGTCTTGATATGTGATGTGGACTGGGTGAGGGGGGGGGTCAGGTTTGCTGCTGTCCTGCCAGTCAGCAGCAGTGGGCGCCAAATCCCAAATGGAACGATGGATATCTGGTGGGGCCCCTGGGTCTAAACCAGCAGGGGTCAGGGGCCATCCTGTGTGCTGAGTAAGTTCAGGAAAAACCAGACACTCACACACACACACACACACTGACAGACTGAAGGCTGGATGTGAACCCACAGCTCATCATCTGATTCTACAGACGGCTGCTCTCAGGCTCCGTGCGACATTTATATAAAGTCAAACGTTGGTCAACAAAACCCTGAAAACCTGAAGTGGTTTTCAAAACTGACCGAGTCTTTAGAAAAGAGACACAGAATCTGCATTTGAAGCCAAACAGAACAGACTGAACTCAACACCCCCGAGCAGCAAGTGTTTGACTGAGCGAGAGTCTGACATAAACCTCCCACAGCAACACAATGAAAAACCAAAGTCTTCATTTTGTGTATAGTTATGATATTTGTACAGGTATCAGTGAATCGATATTAAACTCTGTAAATTTAGGACGATTATAACGAGTCAATATAAAGCCCATTTACTGAACAAAGACGTGTTAGAGTAGCTCTTTCCTGTGTTCTCATTCTCACACGTTCTTTGTTCCATTTCATTTGTAATAATGCTTCTAAATCTGCCTTATTAAAGAAGACCATGTGATGTGCTGGAAAGACGCAGAAAAAGATAGTAAGTGCATGTTGAGCTGGGACTGTTTGGTCAGAAAGAGCTCTGACTTCTCTAAGTGACACTGGTCTGCCCCTGATCACCTCTGTGACACACACTCACACACTGACTGTCACACTGACATCGCTGCTATTTCTCCAGCTCATAATATTACAGGTTTTGTTTTTTTGTTCTTTTTTTTTTTGCACTGATGTTGTTTCTTCAGGCCTTTGTCGTCGTTTTTCTTTTTGTTTTTCTTAAAGTGCACAGTTTGCGTCGCACAGGTTGTGTGATATTTGTGTGTGTCCTTGTCTACTCTATGCGCCCTTTAAATTGTCAAATAAAGTTTCCTGGATTGAATTTATCAGC
The DNA here is from genome assembly GCF_046630095.1 of Trachinotus anak. NCBI lineage: Eukaryota > Metazoa > Chordata > Actinopteri > Carangiformes > Carangidae > Trachinotus > Trachinotus anak. Next base: position 25,667,090 of record NW_027273863.1, on the reverse strand, counting down.
AGTTTGCTGGTTGTAGATGTTTTCTGAAAACTGTATGTCAAGGATTTTGACCTTGGGAACAGTCTGTTAGTTGCTGTCTAGATAAAATGTGTTTTATCTTCTTGGATTAAGAATCAACTCTTCACCTCACAGGCTGTACATAAACTACAGTCTCTTATTGTTTGAAATCTGTTTTCTTCACCATCCTGCCTTTACCTGCGAACACCTCCACACTTCGCTCAGCTCGGTGTCAGCAGGAGGAGTCAGAGAGACGGCGGGGCTGCAGGAGGCGGTGGCGGGGGCGGGGGCGGGGGGGGCGCCGCTGGGGGTGGAGCCTCAGGATCATTGTGCCCGGTCTGACTGACTGACTGACGGAGCGTCTCCAAAGTTTACCGGCCTCTCAGGAGCTCGCTCCTGGTGACTGTTGACCAAGCGGACCGGCCACCGAGCCACCGGTCGGAGAGGAGCCTGGGCTCCGGCAGCAGGAGACCCGCAAGTTTCTTCTTTTCTTTCTTTTAAAGAGCTCCCGGTGTCTCTGCTGGAGCAGTAACTCATGAAACAAAGAGTGAATCCACTGCTGTAGCTCTGCACTGACTCCAGCCGCTGCGCTGCGTCCTGCAGACCCCCGGAGGAAGAGCATGGACTGACGCTCCGGGATCTGCCTCCTCTCGCTCTGCCTGGAGTCACAGCATCAGCACAGGAGCTGGGTGTCCACAGTAAACCCCCGGGGACTGAAATAACGAGGGCGATGGATAACTTCTTCACGGAGGTAAGAAGGCACCGCTCAGGTCTTTCTCTGCTTCATGTCCTGTTGGACAGGCTGTTGGACAGGCTGTTGGACAGGCTGTTGGACAGGCTGTTGGACAGGATGGACTCCAGGCGCTTTCTCTCTGCAGCTGTTTGGTTTCAGAAGACTTTTACTCCTGAGCAGAACTTTTAAGACATGAAAACATCTTTAAACGTGTTATTCTGCAGATGATTGTTGATTGAATCTGTGCAGCAATAAAGTGAGTATTAACTCACCGCAGAGCTCCACAAAGTCATTGTGAGATGCGTCAATATGGAAATAAACACAGTGAGGTCAACATCAGCTCACTATATGACTCTATTGAAGCATGACAGGGGTTATATGGGAGTAAAGGTGCCATAAAGTTCTTCAAATTGGCCCTAAAGTCATAGCAGGATGCCACACACGCACTGTGGGCCCCTGTAGGTATATCACAGGGATGTTACAGGGACCGTGCTGGTCAGACTGGGGTTTGGACGGGGTCCCAGTGGATCTGTGGTATTTCCGCACCTCTTTTCTCGTTTCCTCCAAGAAGAAGAAGAAGAAAAAAAGCCCTGTAAAGCTATTAATAGAAGTCTGAACCTGTAGCCCACGGGGGTTGATTGGCCAGCTCAGCAGACAGCCGCTTGTTGAGTCCTTGTTCTGGTCTGGTTCTTGTCCTGGACTCTGCAGTTTCAGGAGCCTCCTTCCAGTGTCAGTGCTTTAAAAGCTGCTTCAGTCATTTTATTAGATTTATGGGGAAGTTATGGTGAAGCTGATGTGAATGTTCCACTTTGTGTTTGATTAATAACTTTTGTCTGAATCATTTTAAGTTTATCTTGAGCTTTTGTTCATTATGACCTAAAAATCTTCTATAAAACTTTTTTTTTCTTCCTTTTTTTTGTAAGAAAAGTTGTTATTAATCCTTTTGACACCCTGAAAATGTCTTGTCATCCTAAGAGGAGTGGAAACAATTCAAACAAAAGTGCGAAACATCAGTTTCAGTCATGGTGGCTTTGGTCAGTCTAGCAGGTGTGTGAGCTCTGTGGACCAATCAGCAGGTGGGAGGGTGGGTGACCCTGGTTCAGGTGGGTTTGTTCTCCATGATAATGAACCGCAGTCCTGTCTGTGTAAATCTGTCACCAGTTGTGACTCACAGCTAATTTAAGCAATAACTGCGGTGGATTTACGGTGTCAGTATACCCACGGCTCTCTGTGATGACGTCGGCCAGGTAACGGCAGCAACACCTGAGTCATTCCTCGGTGTTTTCTCCAGGCTTTTAGGGAAAGAGTCTGTCACCGCTGTGGCTGACATTTCGCTGACGGGTTGGCTCAGAGAAAACAAAACAAACGATTTAAAACTGGTTTCTCTTCAGGCAGTGGTGTAACAGTGAGAAGAAGTTCTGCTTCCTGGTTGACAGACTGCCTGCTTTCTGATTGGTGCTCATCCGTTTTTCAAAGTCCAGAGAGGTTTTCAGCAGCATGAAAGGCCAAAGGTCACGTGACCCACTGAGCTCATAGGTGCCTGTGTGAGCTTTCAGCCTGAGCAAAACAAACACTGTGAGGTTGAAGAGCTTTTTTCTTCCCCTGCAGCAGAGATGTCTCATGACGAGTGTGTACAGTACATCTGGCTGCTGAGCTTTCCCTGGAAATCTCAGAGAGAGAGAGAGAGAGAGAGAGGGGGAATATTTGTGAGTGCCAGAAGCAGGCAGGCGTGCACAATCGGCTCAAATATCGGCCTGCCTGCCTTTATATCTGCCAGCTAATCGCAGCCGAAACAAAGAGCCCAGTCTTTAAGGAAAAGGGCATTTGACAAGGAAGTAAACCAGCTTCCAGCTCCTGCAGACGGAGGCCAGTGGTTTGAGCAGGGAGGAATGTGGACCGGGAAGGAAACCGGAGTGTTTCATATTTATAGTGAAGACAGTTTAGATGAGGCTGGACAAAGACGCTCTGTTGATAAAGGTCATCGAACCTTCATCTGTCCTTTAACTGTGAGGAGCCTCTTTCAGGTTCCTGGTTCACTCCTTCAGTGTAAAAGACAAAAGACATCATGGGTACATCTTGAGTTCAGAAACTGTTTTGTATTTAATTCTTCATCCTTGTTTGGAGGACGTTCTGTTTTCTGCTTGTCACCTTTTAGCATTTTCATTAGCCTAAAGATAGAAATCGAGATTCAAATTTAATTTTTGGATTTCCAGAAAGAAATTTCTTCGTTTTTGAGTTTTTTACTGAATTGTTTCAGTATAATCTTGAATTTTCGGACCCCCCCCCCCATTTGTGGTGAAACACACAATTTTCAGTTTTAATCCTAAAGTGTCAGGTTTTACAAAAATGTCCGATTTTAATCCTAAAATTCAAAATATCCCAACATTTTTTCTAAAGATTTGAGTGCAATCTCTGACTTTAAACTTTAATCCTGAATTTTCAGTTGCATAATATAATAACAACTTTTCTGGTTAATTCTTTAAAAGGCTCGTAGAACCTCAGTATTTGTGTTTAATCAGTTATTTATTTTGGTTTTAATCCCAAATTTAAATGTTTAATCCCAATTTGTTTTACAAATTTCTTTTGTGTGTGTTTTGAGTGTAACCTCAAATTTAAATATTTAATCTTGAATTTTTAGCTGCATAACATTATTTTTTTTAACCTTTTCTGGTTTATTCTTGAAAAGGCCTGTAAAACCCTAATATTTATGTTTAATCAATAATTTCACTCAGTTTTAATCTCATCATTCCAGTTTTAACAAAATGTTTGGTGTTAAATCCCAGTTTTAATCCAGTATAGTTGGTGTTTGACAAACGGTCTAATCCAGATTTTTTGGCTTTAATCACAGAATTTATTTATTTTTTAACTTTTGGGGTTTTGCAAAACTTTTCAGCTGCACTTATGCATTTTCTGATTCAATCCTGACTCATCAAATTAATTTCTGTTTGTGTTTTGTCTGACGTCTTAGATTTACTGAGGTGTTTCATCACTGAGACAAGCAGTAGTTACCACCATCATCAGGATCATTCGCTTGTCTTCTGTTAACTTCAGTTGCAGGGTGTCACAGGTCCGATGAAGCTGTTAAACTGAACTAATGAATGACCAGTGTAAACACAGCCAGTGTTATTCACAACACTCGTCAAGAGTGTGTTATTTTCAGCACTCGGTGCCTGCAGACACTGAACTGACTGTGGTTCACGGTGTTTTGGGAGGAGGATGATGATGAGGAGAAGCTTCTCCTATGAATGTCAGCTGAAAACACTTCTATACTTTGTTTAATGAGGTCAAAGGTCAGAGACACCAGCCTCAGTTTAACTGAATGTTACATAGAAGAGATACAGCAAAGCACATTGTCTCAAACCAAAGGGACACAAATGTGTTGACGGTGAGACATCTTTTAGCGGGAGTTTTCTCGTGTCTAATTACTGAGTTGCAGCCAAAACAGTCTGGACCAGGGTCAGTTCAGGGGCTATAAATAGAGTCTGACCACAAATCCAGACTGCAGGTTTTCATCACTTTGTCATTTTCTTGAAACATGAATCGGTTTTCCTGTCCAACGACTTCCAGAATCGCTTTTCATCCTGTGCAGGTTTTAGTCTGATGCAGGGAGAAGCTGCCAAACACAGAAACATGCTGCACAGACAGGACCTGATTTAAAGTGTTGAGGACAAGCACAACTTAGCCGAGTGTTTGGATGTAAGCTGCTAGTAGCTGATATTTTCTAACAGAAGTTGATGTTTTAGGGACAGACTCATGTATGGATGTGTACTGGCTTCATGCACATTGGATTTTGGCCAATCATGTAGTTCTCTTCTGAAGTGATGGAGCTTCCTCCTTTATCACAGCCACCAAATATGAGTTGTATTCCTGCAATAACGGGTTTTGTTGTCATTCAGTTCATGTATTATGCTCATTCCTACATGTATCTTTACAAAATCATTGCATAATGTCAAGACAGTAAGTGTTTGGTGTCTCACCTAAAGAAATACCATCAATCCGAGTCCAGATGTGGTTTCAAAACCACTTTCATTCTGGTAAGATAATCATATTGGAAGTTAATTTTACCACATCTAAGCCATAACAGACCTAAAAACCTCCGAACCTGTTCTGTAGTTTTGTATATTACCATGTTAATGTGAAAAGTGAGAACCCACAAATATGAATTCTTATTCTCAGAGTGGAAAAACTTCTCTGGTGGCTTTCTGAAGCACTGATACTCTCCACTGAAACCAACACCAGCAGCTGTTGCAGGCAGGACGAGGCAGGTTTCATCCAGGTTTCAAAGCCCGACACCCTGAAGGCTGCAGAGGAGAGCGATCCTAGTCGGTGGGCGTCTCTGATTGGCCGATATCCAGCAGCCAGCAGTGGATCAGTTTGTGCTTTGAGGCACAGAGACCTGCAGTTGTGTTAGAAGGTGGAGTGTGTGTGAGTGTGAGTGTGAGTGTGTGTGTGTGTGTTGACACAGTGGAGTCGGTCGTTGAGCCTTTCAGACAGTTCCAGGGTTTGTTTTTATTTGAACTGGTGGGCGGGGTTCCACCTGTCCACCAATCAAACATCAGGTCTGCCTCAGGTGTGGGTTTGCAGTCAGGTTCAGAACATCAGACGCAGAGAACAGAGACCTGGATCCAGAACAGACCAGAGATCAGTCAGACCTATGATTAACAGGCTGTACATTTACCTTTTTACATTTGTAAAGACATGAAAAAGACCAGACTGCTTAAGAACTGATGCCTGAAAAGCTTCATCAAATCTTATGTCCCCATTATCTGCACCCCATCATGCCTCCGTTAGCTTGTAGCATTTCTTCCTTGTGCGTCTTCTTTTCTTCTATTAAGTTATTAAGTTAAGAAGCCGGTTTTATCATGGTGGAGTGGAGAAGGAAGTGACTTTCGTTTCCAGTTAGGGGAACAAGTGCTGCTGGTTGTTGCACTTAATCAGGCTGAACATGGACATTTGCATAGAATTGAACTTTTTTCCTCTTTGAATCTCTGTGATTTGCATGCGTATTGAAGTTCAGATTTGCAAGTCGGTATCTGAGAGTTAGGGGTTTCAAAAATAAAATGTAAATAGTTCTGATAATTGATGAATGACTATTAAGTTTATGACCGAACATCCACAGATTTCAGCTTCTCAGATGTTTTTATATCATTTCAGGTTAAATAACTTTGGAAGATATCACCTAGGGCTCTACATGTTTGACTTTTAGTCGGATGATTCATTTTAAAAAGGTAGTTGCAGCGGTGATAAATAGGAAATGAAATAAAAGACCTGACTGGCTCAATCAAGTAAAATTACCATCATCACTTTTTCCTTTTTGCACACAACAAAAATTGTCTGACACTGGATAAAAATAAGTAGCAGAGCGAAGATGAGGAGATGTTCTTTAGCAGCTGAAAATCACTCTGGGTGAATCTGCCAACTTTTTTGGCAGATTTTTAACTTTTAACATCTGAACACCAGTGTGTTGTGACCAGGCACTTCAGCCTAAGAAAGATCATTCTTTCTCAGTTTGTTTTATTTGAGTGATTTTTTTAGGGGGCTATGAAGGTAAAAATGAATGAAAATCTTGTGATTGAGAGGAAAAAAAAGCAAAGATTTGAAGAAATTTTGTGCATCAGTTTTCTCAGTAGGTGAGAATATCCAGGTCTGCAGAGCTGTGTTGCATTAATCGGCTATTGTGTTGGAAAATGAACCCAGGAAGAGAAATGATCGGCGCTGCAGCTTTGGCAGCCTGAGCTCAGTGTTGGTGATGAGCCGTTCAGAGGTTTGAACTTCGCTGAGAGCTGCTACTTCAGGGCTGTAATAAATAAAAATCACACGCAAAGTTATCCTTCCAAAATAAGCCTGTCAGAATCTGATCGTTGAAGATCGTTAACCTGGTTTTCAGGACTCCTGTGGACCTCAAACCTACGGGGAACCTACGGGGCTTTTTACTCTCCAAGTCTCTCCTGCTCCTCCTCCTCCCACGAGCTTCAGCTGCCTGCATTTCTCATTAAAGCCATGAAAAGTAACAGCCCAATCATAGACGTTAATAGGCTCACCACAACAAACAAAGCCCTGCCCAGTTTATACTGCTTCATTTTAACCATGTACGAGTTCCTCTGCTGCGTCAGAGTGTTTCTCTTCCCTCCCTCGGCTTCTGCGGGGCTTGTTTTAAAGCTGAAACCCGACACCTGTGGAGCGGTTTAAAGGAATTTAAACAGCTAGCAGATTTGTCATTTTGTGCACTGCAGATGCCCCCTCCCACATCCCCCCTGCTCCTCGTTGTCCTCGCAGGACAACTGTGGTGTACATACAGCTGAATTCCTGCTCAGTCTGCAGGTTTACTGAGGTCACCCCGACAAGTGACCAATCAGAGACTGAGGAATCTGAGAGCAGTCATGTGTCCTGTTTAGGCCCCTGTCTATAGTAGAAAGAAAGTCGTGGGAGACTAATGAACACCAAAAATAAAAATACAGATACAGAATATGGCCAAAAGTATGTGGACAAACTTGATCTGGGAAACAGCAACTTGACAAAAGAAATTCTAAACACAAAGTCCATTTACTTTCTATGATTTCAACCAAACATCATGATCTTCCTCACTGAATGGAGCTGCCTGGTTTTAATGGAGATGGTTTAGTTGCTATCATGTGACCTAGGTATGGAACAGGTACGTGGACACCTAAAATCTCCAGCCTGAACTGAGACCAGTGAAACCGTTTCTGTGTGGATCTGGCTTTGTGCTCGTGAGCAGCGTCATGTTGAAACAGGGAAGAAACAAATTCAAACTGTTGACATAAAATTGAAAGAACACCATTGTCTAAAGTTTCATTGTATGTTGTAGCAATGAAATTTCCCTTAGTTTGAACTAAACAAAGCCGGAAAAAAAGGGGCGTCCACATACTTTTTGATCCCCAAACTGTGTCTCAGTTCCAAATGAAGTTTCTTTCCCAGACTCACATATAGGCAGTCGGCATCTTATGTCTCACGTCATTTTAATGTGAGTTAAAAAAAGGCTGCTGGCTCAGTCATGGCTTCTTATGCCGCTGCTGAAATAACACCTACTCAAGGAGGCAGACACTCTGGACACGAGCCAGAGCCGCCTGCACTCGATCTCAAACTAGTCTCACCGCTGTCAACCGACTGTATGTGGGGCATAGGGGCAACTGTGGCTGTGGGAAATCAAACAAAGTCTCAGGCAGGCCTGTAGCCCCAGACCCAGACCCAGGCCCAGACAGGAAACCTATTTATTTTTATTTCCTCCTTTGCCTGCAGTGGTGAGCGCGTTCCAACATTTTCATTTTAATTTGTCATTTTAATGAGCAGCTCAGCAGACTGGTGGCGAAGCAGGTAGAGAGACATTGGACTTTGTGTGGTAGAATTTTGTAGACTTAAAGCGTCCACCCTGCTGAAGTGCCCTTGAGCAACTTGTTGCTCTCAGCTGTTCTGTAGCTGAACTCCTCCTTCAGCAGAGGAGGAAGAGGACAAAGTTTCCTACAGTGCTGAAACGATTAGTTTAAATCATTGTGCTAATTAATTCTTTTACAGCCGATTTCGACTTAAGAGTTTTATGAACTAAGGAGCCACAGGAACTGAACTGTTTTCTTTGCATTTTGGCTTTATTTCATAGACGTAGTAAAGAGAGACAGGACGGGGGTGGGGTGGTGGGGTTGGGGTTGGGGGGGGGTCAACCTGCTGCGATAAGGACCTAGGTGAGCTGCTGGGGCAACCTGGCCTTCCAGTTTTCAGATTCAGAGATATATATTTTGCAGACAAAAAAAAAAAATCTCCATCCATACTAACGCACCTAAAAAACCTGAATCACATGACCGTTCACGTACACTGGGCATGTGTATGCCGGTGTGAACAGCTCTCTGTTTGAGCTCTCTGCAGATGGTTAGTTGTAGGAACAGTAAAAGCAGCTGTAGCATTACCTGCACATTAGCTGTTAGCAAGGACAATGAGGTTGTCAACGCTTGTAATTTGTTATCCATGTGGCGTTCACCACGGGTAGTCGTGACTGATGACACCCAATCAGGAAGCGAATGTGGGCACGTGTGTCATCGATTCCAAAGGTCTGAATCTCCGTTGTTGATCTCCAGATTGTCCTCCAGGTTCTTCCACATCTGCTTCTTGTGTCAGTTGTAGGTTAATCCATGATTTAGATGCTACAATAGCAGCCTTGTGTGTGTAGGTCCATGTTATTGTGATAAAGAGGCCGCCACAGACGACGAGGCCGGTCCTTGGTGGTGAAGGCTGAGCCCACACATATGTTTTGACTGCAAACGCATCAGTTTAGAGGATTAGGAATCCAGGATTAGTGTTAAAATTGTCTTTGTTTTTCTTTTAATTTCAAAAAAATGTTGAATCTCCTTTGACCTGTTTAAGCTCAGTCACAGCTGTAAACAACAGGAGTGCATCACAATCATTTAGTCCTGCGTGAGGTGTTTTTGTGAAAACCTTTCAAACTCCAAGTCTTCAGTTTGATGACACTGAGAACCTTCAGCAAGGGCACTAAATCATTTGTTATCACGTTCCTCTTTTCTCTCCCTCCATTCATAAATCTCTGTGTCCTCTTTACTGTTTCATCACCTTCCTCTCCCTCTGTTCTCTGCCGGCTGTTCTACAAAGTTTCGTCTTCCTGCCCGGATGGCTCTAAACATTCCTCTGGGTCCGGGCACTTCCTCACCTCTCACTCTCTCCAGCTCCCTTCACACGTGTGCTCATACAGAACATTGTATGCAGAAAGATGTGATGGATGTATAGAGAAAATGCGAGACTGTCCTCCAGTAGAAAAATGAGCCCACAGGTCGTCTGTGCAGCAGGTTATTACGACCCATAGTTACATTTTGTTGCTAGTCAACATCTAGTGGCCATAGTAATTATGACAGAGGTTTGTTCATAATATAAAATGTCCAGAACTCAGTTCTCACTCAAGAACTTGAGTATTTTGTTAAACAATGTAGAGACTAAGCCAAACTCGGTGTTTGAAAGTTCAGGTGCTCACAAAAGTACAAAGTACGTCAGTTCAGATGCAGCTCATGACCTTTGCTGTCACCCGACCTCTCGATGACCTCGCTGTCATTGTGCAATAAAGCAGAAACTCCATTAAGATAATGATAAAAACCATCACTCTACCTGTAGGTGACATGCCTACATATTTTCCCCCAGAATCAACCTGGCGTACGTACTTTACGGTACGAACTGTTATGCTGCTGCATGAGAGGTCATTTCTTGGTTCGGTGGCTGCAGAGGTGATATTTAAAGAATTCAGTAAAGCAGGTTTTAATCTGAGATACTCTCCTGACACTAATCCCTCAGCCTCCTGGTGTGTCGCGGTTCCCCCCCTGTTGAAATGGTCAATTAAAACCAGGACTGGAAGTTTCTGGATCCGTCCCTGTTTGATTTACCTTCACTGACGAGGCCACACTGTGCTGCAGGAGTGTTTGGATCTGGGTGTACATAGCTAAAGGCAGTTTACACTTGTCATAGACAAAGCATTATATAATACACACCCATTGGACATGCACACACACCTGACCCACAAAATAACTGTCCAAAATTTCACCTGGCTGTAAAACTGCTGTAATAATTTAATAGAAACACCTGCAGGAAGGAAGCGGTCTTCCTTTTTCCCTAGAGGGACAGAAAAAAGTGCCTTTAAGATGAAACATATGTCTGACGGCAGGGGTTTGAAGAAGAGTCACAATGAGGTTGTCCATTGCATCTGTACTCCCCCTGCCCATGATTTCCTGTTAGGCTCTCAATGGCTTGTCTCCAAGGTGCTGCAGCTATCTCTGCATCTGGTTTTTGGCTTTGGAACCAGATGACCCATTGTGAATCCATACTGACTCAAGACCTATGTTTCAGATCTGAATAAATTAACTGGGGCATGCAAATGGTGGCAGGCGCCCCAGATGTTACGGTTCCAGGAGTCTTCATCAGAACTGCTTATTGGATGGTCTACTATCTTCGAACTCCCTCCCCACAGCACTGATGTTGTTGGAATTGGCTATGGCTGTTCTTTAAATTTCTAAAACCAATGATCCAACATTCACACTCTTCACTTTACCTTCTGATGTAGTTGGACGACATGTTCTTTTCTAGCATAACCCAACTCTTAGCTCAGTTGCGCATCAGAACTTTTTAAAATAGTTCTCCATTAACCACCATGACTTAGGTACTTCTGATTATGGCCTTCAACCCTTAACTTTCCCAGTGTTGGTTGCTCTTTGTGGTTTTAATGACCAGAACATCCCTGAGTAAAAATGTTTGAGAGGTTTTGACCTTTTGAATGTTTTCACCATAACTTAAAAGGATGTTGCGTATTGTCTTGGCCATCTTGGACACATACAGTTCTGTTTCTGATCAGGTCTGAGAGAGAAGTAGGAGGGAGGTTATCTGATCCTAGATCTGTGTTGACAGCAGCTTCCTGGAAACCCCCGTCCACACAAACACACACAACATAAGGCTAGACACAACCAAAAAAACCAAACATCCATTTCCACTAATTAGCTCTTTCTCATGCGATCCTGTTACCTTGTGAGAGTGCAGGTCTTCTCCTCTGAGGACTCCTCAGAGTACTTATCTTAACTCTGGCTATTAGAGGAAGATGAAAAGTTGGGTCATTAAGGATCTGATTTGATGCAGCTGATTGATTTTTCTACGTTGCATGGAGCCAAAAATGCAATAAGTGCATCTTTTTTAAGACATCAAGGTCTCTCTCCTGATTACTGAACACCTGTGAGAGTTATTGCAGTATCTTTTGAAACTGCATATTTATGATCTGTTGTATCTTTGACTAAAAAAAAAAAAAAACAAAGTCTGGGGCATTTTCACCTAGCAGAATATCAGTACTAGTTTGGACACTTATGTACTTTTCCATTTTGGTGTTTACTATTAATTCCTTTACCACTGACGATCATCAGTCCACTCATTCCTTTTTATCCTTTAAATACCTTTACTAGTGACTAATGTGGATAAACTGAACCATCAAATGCCACATTATGTTATTTCGAAACTGAATTTTTTCTTTGGTGAGTAAGAAGTTACCGTTCTTTGCTTAATCAGGAAGTGAGCAACCAATTGGATCAACCAATAGATTTGCTTCAGCTGCTCTGAACAAAAACCCTCAGTGTACGAGCAACAGCTCTTTGTAAAGATGGACTCACTGCAGCCTTATGTTCATTCACAGCAGCGAGAGAAAGATGTTCATCTGCCTGTCACGCTCACTCTTCCCACCACTATCAGTCTGTCTCATCTGTGAACGCTTCATTTTCCCAGTAAGATCCAACGTCTGCAAGAGATGAAGTTGGAGAGTTGAAGAGAACCAGGTGAAGCCCTGTCTCTCCTTAATATTGTTTTCTGGGAGCCAAATCTTGGCCTCACAACATGCAGAGTTGGATAAAGTGAGGATGCATGGTTGGCTTGAGAGTGTAGAAGTCTGACATGAGAAAGCAAGCGAGATCCACTGTACCTGCTGGGGAACTGCAGCTTGCTGAGGTTAGGAGGGGTACTTTCCAACAAGCAAAGATTTGGTGATTTGTGGGTCAAAGAAATGTCTTGGGTAAAACTGGGTTAAAGATGAGATTTCTAAAAGACTCTGAATTACAAACCATATCTATCTCACCCAGATGTTTTCTTTAAATCATCGAATTGATGCTAACTGGGACACTCAACAGACTGAAGAAGAACTTCTCAGTGTAACCTCTTGAACGAAGCAGATTATAAAGAAAGAATGTGGTGATTTTGGCAAACTTTGCAGATCTGATCTACAGTGATGTTGTAAATCAGACGTATCTGGCCCTGTTGTCCTGTTTTGGTGTGAGGAATGTTGGCCGATGAATAAACAGTTTGTTTTTGTTGGGTTGCTGGATTAGACTCTGGATGCCTTCATCCTGGCTTGGTTTGAAATGATTCTTGACCAGAAAATACATTTTGTCTTTGTCCAGAACCATCTTCTCAACACTGAACCACATTTTGAATATTATAATCCCAGTTTCACTAAGGTCAAACATGAAATATTTTCATATATTTGAGGATCGACTAATTCAAGCCTTGTCTTCTTGTTATTAAGTGAATATATTTTGAAGTAGTTTGAGCTCTAGTGAATCCTTCCAAAACCCAAAAGACCAATTCTGAGCGGTGTCTTCATGAAAAGTGTCGACCAGTGTCCTTGAGCTCGCCTCAAGAACTGTAGTAGCTGTAGATCTTTGTAGTTATGTCCCACAGGACAACTTTCTCATTACACTGTGTGAAATATGGTGATTTAAATACACTTTGAGGTCTCCAGTGATAAAACAGAACCTTTCATTTTGTTTACACATGCACTGCAGAGTAAGTCTTGAGTTAATTCCACCCTCGCCTGGCCACTTAACCCAGTTCTTCTCCGGCCAAGCCAGCACAATTATTAGACTGTCTATGCGAGTGCACTCAGTGACTTGACACTTTTCCAAAAAAGCCATGAAGTCATTAGATGAAGTTAAAAGCTCTGTGGGTTGAAGCATGTCCCAGGATCAGGCCTTTCTCACATTAAACTGAGCAAACAGCCCGAGACAGAATAAACAAGGTTATCTCTGCAGTTTACTGGGTCAAGCTGCTTCAAAGGGATTTTATACCTGAAGATCAAGGCCTGTTCCCTAAACTTAGATCTAACTGAGATATAGGTAAATCAGAAATTAAAGGCAGAATGTGAAAATATAGGTCAATAAACAAGACGAGAGGAAAACCTCATTTTGATTTAGTATAGGGAGAAGCATGCTGGATTTTTTCAAGACAACAGAATAAAGAAAAGTATGATGTTAGTAAGAGGGGGGTTCATGATATAGTGTATGTAAGTGTTTCTTACCATGGGGATGTATTGAAGTTTTGATATTTGCTTCAACTGCAAAATGGAAGTTGTAGCTGCTTCATAATAAAACTTTTACAGGGGTTGGTCAGTGGAAAGCTGTAATTGTGAGGCAGTGAAGAGGAGGTGTTGTTGTGTTTGTGTTAACAGAAATTTAACTGCCGATTTCACTCCAGCTCTGGGCAGAAAAGTTCTGCTGGTGAAAACAATAATTTCACCATCTGTAGCGTTGGTGTCTGTCGGCTTTTCCTGTGACTGCTTCACAATTAAAGCCATCCCATGTTTTCCCAGTTGATGCTTTTAATGTGAAGCAGCAGCAGAAGGAATTGTTTGGTTTGCATTCGCACTAACGTAATGCAGCTCTGATATGTTGTTAAGAGAGTGAATAACAAACTGTTAACGTGATATCAGTGAGACAAGATTGTGCTGGATTGCATGCTGCATAGTTTCTTGTTAATTCTTGTGCATAAAAGCATTTTGAACCTCAAGTTATGACAACTCCTACACAGAGAGGTAATTAGATCATTTAAAGGGGCTATTTTTAAGTTCCGCTATTGCTGCATAGCCAACATTAACATTAGTAGCTGTTTACTTAAGAGTCTTTGTAAGAGCTACAATACAAGAGGTTACTTCCTCAGGGTAGACTCGATGCTACAGTGACTCGGTATCGAAAAGGACGAGATGATTGGACCAGGGCTATCTGGTTAGCATGCTAACACCAGCAGAAGTGGAAGCAAAACAAGAGGGTTGCTTTCCACCACTGGACGCAGCTCTTGGTGAGCAAAAGAATGAATTGTGATGTTCTTGTTTCTTCTAGACTGGTAAGTAAACAGCTGTTAATGCTAATGTTGGCTACATAGTGATAGCATAAACTCACAAAGAGCTCCTTGAAATAAATGGGAAAGCTGCTGCTGGAAATGGTGACTTGTATAGTATCAAAAATGGCCTTTGATTTTAGAAAGATCTGACAGATTAGAACCAGAACTGAAACAGTACCTCACCCTACTTACATCGTCTCCACTTCCCTGCATTTAACTGACTGCAGATAGTTTCAGGTCATAGTGAACTACTGCTTCAATTTGTTTCAGCCACACAGTGTGTTTCTCAGGGTGAAACTACCCCTTTGTTGTACAACAAGGCGTCTGTTGTTTGTCCAAGAAGAAAGCAGAGAGGGGAAGACAGTATTTATATTCTGCCCATTCCCTCCGCTACGAGTCTGCACAACCAGCGCCAGGCGACCACAGCTGGGCAACACATGGCAGCTCTGGCCTCAGCTGCCAGCCTGTAACACACACACACACACACACACACACACACACACACACACAACATCCTGCAAGTACAGTTCCTCACAGCACGCTTAATACATGTCATTCTATGCGCACACTTTTTTTTGACCACGCTCGCTTTCACACAAACAATGTCTTAAACGTGCACTCACATTCTCTCAGGCACACTGTCACGCACACACACAGCAGGAGAAAGTAGGTCAGGTGGGCTTTGGCGAGGGGAGTTTGGTCATTTCCCCCCTTTATGGGCCTAAGTGGTCTTTAGTGGTGGAAACTGGTCTAAGCTCAGTTAGTTCAGCATCAGGTCATCATTGATCCTGAGCTGCAGATCTTCAGGAAGTTCAAGAGTCTTTGCAAAGTTTATTTTTCTGCTTTGAATTCAGAATTCCTCCCCGCACGTGAGTTTGATTTGGCCTGTTTGCTTCACATGGCGGCTGAGATGAATCGCTTTTCGTGCATTATTGTGGTGACTAATGAGTCACAGACAGGACATTTGTTTGATTTAGAAACTAGTTTTACTGCATAGTTGTGCTTTTTGTGATGGTTTGGTCTCATTCAAAAGCCTTATCCTGGATTTTTACATATGTTCAAACCCGGACAGACATTTTACCCCTTTATCAACCCTGTTTTCATATTCTCTACCCTTTAATTAAAAAAAACTCTACAGTGCATCGTGCAGACAGTCCAGCATTGATCTTCCTTTCAGCGATAGCTCTTGGACAGGAAAATAACGTGGCTTTATTTAATCAAGAACCGGGTTTCCTGTGGTCTGGCTTCATGAAATCTGGAAAGTATAATCTGTGTGGTTACAAGCAGAGGTAGACAACACATAAACGCTGGTAATATTCAGTGTTTGATAGAATAAACACAGTAATAATGGTACAGTTGCTCCTCATGTTTGTAAGGTGCTCAGTGGGAGGAGCTTATTGCAGGTAACATGTGATTGGACGCTGTGTACCAATTCTGGGGCTGTATTTGAAGACAAACATCTGCCTAGCGTAGTCACACCGCTGCATCTCTGTGGCACAACTGACTCATTTCAATGTGTCCTTCTTTTCCTGGGCCACAAAGGGTCCAACATATAGCCGCGTCTTCTGAGGGACACAGCTGTAGTGAAGTCTGAAGTGACTCGACGAGGAGTCGTCTGGACTGCATAAGAGCAGTAATCAAATTCACTAAAACTGCGAATTGTAATCAGTTATTTCTTGATTTAAGTCTGATCTGTGTGTAAAGTCGTAGTAGTAGAAGAGTCACCTCCTAAAGTTGAAGCATGGCTTCATCTCTCCTTTGAAACAAAACCACTCGGTCCCCGGTCCTGGTTCTTTTTAGTCCGCAGAGGCCCCCACCCCAAAAAATGCCTGACTAAAAATGGCAGACAAAACACCATTGCCCTTTTCTGTGGATGTTGCATGTTTGACTCAGTGAGAAGAAAACAAGGAAGCTGCCCAGCAAGCATAACTGAGATTACAGCCTGGGCTTGTGGGATTCACAGTCGCTTTGTTCTGTAAACCAGAAACAGCTTGAGAGCGCCTCCTCACTCAGAAAAACAAATGAAAAAGAGAATTTAGTTTTACTTTTAGCAATGCAGGATTTGGTCGACTGCATTCATGCTCTTTACAGCCGCACTCCGCTGCTGCTTTCACACCTGGACGCTGCTCTGACTGTCGGCCTTTAAGCAGCTCCACTGCAGCAGGTGACTCCAGGAGCAACTCACAGACCACATTACATTTATCAGTCCTTGTCTCTCTCTATCCTCATGGTTAAGGACCCACACTGGCCTTGGACACATCTGTGCCCTGGGCGAGCCAAAATGGCTGCCGCCTGTGTAAAAAATATTCCCACTGAAAAGCAGGAAGGCTTTGACAAAGACATGGGTCCAGGCAGGAAAAGCAAGTTAGAATTTCTTCACTTCAAAGCTGTTTGTTTTCAAAGGGCTTTTTCCAGATCTCCTTTGAACTTGTTCGTCTTTCTTGCATGCACAGGATAGAAGTGTTTATCTTCTAGTTGGGGGGTTAAAAAGCTCAAGGTATTTTTCTTTTTTTTTTTTTTTTTTTTTACCCCTTTGTTGTTTCATGTGGCTGCCCGGAGCCAAAAGCATCTTCTCAGTCGTCTGTAGCTGAGCCAGCGACCAGGTGCTGGCACTAATGTTTCAATGACAAGCCAATTCAAAGAAAACGAACAGTTCTGCTACAAATGTGCAAAGATCCCAGTGTGCAGGTGGCTGGATCAGCAGAACATGAACTGTTTTTGGTCTCTGATGCACTTTTCTCAGGGTCACATAGGAAGAGGAAGTGATTGGATCAGGGGCACCACAGACCAACGATGTTATTTGTGCTGCATCTGCATGAAAGCCACAGATGTGTGGGTACATTCAAAAGATTGTGAAGACTGGTACGAAAGCCGTGGCTCGGGCCTCGTGCCGCCATGTGAGACGGACTGACTGACTGTGTGATGACAGAGTTAACACTACGTCCATCCTTCTGTCGGTGACCGAGTTGCTTTTGCTGCTCTCTTCAAGGGAACATCATAAATGGTGGTTGCAGGTATTTTGTGTGTTTATAAATGATAAGGACATAGCTTACTTTTTCAGCGAGCATGTTACTGAGCATTCACACGTACTTGGGCCCCTTTGTAAAAGATTTATTGCTCATGTCACAGCACCAGAGTAGAAAATGGAGCAATTTCAAGTACTAAATATGTCGTAAGGAATTTAGTATTTGATCCTGCCTTTGTTCTGCTGTTTATTTACTGCACTGAATACATGGCTGAGTCATAAACACATGAATCCACTGTGTCAGAAATCCGATCAAGTTACCAGCAACAACATAATGAGAGCAGCTGAATAGTTAATGAGACACTGTGACTCAAATAGACTCATCTGCAGCAAAACAAAAGTTTGCTGTCGTCAACAGGTTCTGATGAATGAATGTTTGAAGGTTTGTCTGTGAGGGTGAAGCTTCGCACGCCGGGCCTCACGCCCACATTCATAGAGCCTCTAAAGCCACAAAACTGTCGTTATGATGTGGGAAAAGTAAATATGTGTGACACACATATCGTTATCCAAGTCACCCGAGTAAATATATGAACAATAAATAGATAAATAAAATAAAGTTTTTCCATTTTAAAATTCAACATGAATAATTTAAAGACAAGATACTTAAATGAATGATTTTATCATATTAATGGAACCTGGACCTTTTCACCAGTGTCATTCATCTCTAAATCTGTTTTCTCGTTCACTTGATGCTGTTAATATCAACAAAAATAGAAATAAATAGCATTTAAAGGTTCTGTGTACATGGCTTTAATTTACTGAATAATGTGATAATGACAGAGTTGTAATGTCATACAGGTTGTAGCACGTTTTGATGAGACAGTATCAGTTATTGATTATTAGTCAGCAATTCAACCACAGAACAGTGTCACACTTTCCATATATGTTGAGATAAACATCTGAAAATTGTACTAAAAATCACGTCACATGTTCACAATTGTCTGTTTTCAAAGTAAAGACAAAAGGTTTTAATTACATGAAAACAGTCAGTGTAGACTCAGCACAGTTGTGCGCAGGTGTAAACAACAACTACAACTACACCATCATTTCCTTGTTTAGACTGACATGTTTCCTGGTTTTGGTAATCGCGAGGTCAAAGTCCGGCTGTCGTGACCCGGCCCGGCAGCGGCGGCGAGGCGGTGAAACCTCACACACCCTGCTGAGTCAGCCAGGTTTCATCACCAGATCTTTCCAGAGAGACTCCAGTCAGACATGTTCAGACTCATAAAAGGCCACGAGCAAAACTTCTGGACAAATGAACAATTTGATTTACTGAGAACAGGGACTCAGTGTTGAGTAAGAGGCATTTACACATTTCTGCATTAGATTATTTGCAAAATTGTGAAACCATGTGTGGGAGTTTTTTGCTGTTTTGGAAGGTTTTCAACTGAAAAATGATATGATGCAGACAAATTGTGTAGTATCCACAGGAAGGACACACAGGAGATTCCAGATGTTAAGTCACTGTGAAATTCCTTCATCGTGGCTTAAAGTGAACACGTCAGAGTGGAGACACGTGGTCTGACTGTCAGTGTTGGACAGAAGTGCGCTGAGAAAGTTAACGCTCTGGGAGTGTGATAATGACGGTGCTGGGCTGAGAGAAAACTGTTATTAGAGCATTTACATGCTGCAGGGATCAGCTGTGACACTCTGCTTCTGGTTAGCTTCTCATGCAGATACATCCATTTTGACAAACAGCTGCCAATGACATAATATATTTCTACATATTTTCAGTGCAGATCTTCCTTTTGAAAAAGGTTTTGCATATTAAACATCGTGTCGTTTTTAAACAACAGTGCACTCAGATGAAAGAACGAGATTCTGACGCGTCTCCTCCTCTTGTTGTCAGTGCAAACGGCTGTTAAAACCATAACCTCCAACTGGCTTAAGTGCAGGTGCTCTGTATTTCAGGAAACCCTGACGTGTCTTGAGGTTTAACATGCTTGTGAGTTAGTAAATGACAGGAAATAGTAAAGAGAAATGTTTAATTTTTGGTCAAAAAAATCATTCTGTGATTATTAAAATAGATTTTAATGATGCATTTGCCTCATAAACCATGGCACACGGTTCCCCTACATGATAGCCACTTTAGTGATTCTTAAAGAAGCTATTTGTGAGTTTTTGCCATTGCTACATAGCCAGCGTTAGCATTAGCAGCTGTTTACTCACCAGTCTAAAAGAAACGTTGCAAGTTCAGCATCAAACTTCATCTCTTTACTCACCATGAACTCACAAAGCAATCCTTTTCTTTTGCTTCTATTTCTATCGCTCCTTCTCTTCTTTCCACTGAAGTCAGCATGCTAACTAGCTTGCTCAAGTCTGGACAGACTGTCTGGTCACTTTCCCATACTGAGTCACTGTAGCGTCCAATCTGAAGCAAAACTTACAAATAGCTCCTGTA
Organism: Trachinotus anak; assembly: GCF_046630095.1. Classification (NCBI taxonomy): domain Eukaryota; kingdom Metazoa; phylum Chordata; class Actinopteri; order Carangiformes; family Carangidae; genus Trachinotus; species Trachinotus anak. Next base: position 25,647,287 of record NW_027273863.1, on the reverse strand, counting down.
ACTTGAATCACTTGGTTAGGCGGTCTTAGAAATTCTGTAGACTGAAGTGACCAGGTGTCATTAACCTGTAGGAACAGTTACCAACAGTTGAGAAAATCTAATTTATTTGAAGATGGGACCTCGCACTGTAAACCAGAGGTCTTCATGGGACCTGTCAGGTCCTAGTAAGTTGTCAGAAACAGGCCCATCATCCAGCAAATCTATTTCACATGCAGACGAATCAGCATCCCGTCCTTAAGCGTGTGTGTTTATGGCCATGTAGCTTCTCGCCACTGTGACAGCACTCCTCTGTAGCTGTGCTTTCTGTCTCATTGCCAGTGCCGGACCTTTTTCTTGTTCTCTCACAACTCATGAAACCGTCTGCTTGTGTTTTCCCCCTGGCGGTTTGATTGTCGTCCAACCAAAAGAGGTTTCCAAGTCTCTCTCCCAGAGTCAGCTGCAATCTCACATGGATCCACCCTACAGCTGCTCTCCAGATCCACAACAACATGCCTTTTAATTATCCATAAAGCAGCTGAGGAGGACACTGAGTGCTTCATCTCCCAAAACTCGATGTCTCTGAAGTTTTGAGAATTTAGCGTGGGAAAGCGTTGTCCCTGCATTTGTAAAAGGCTTAAAGGCTTTCAGATAAATATCCCTATGTGTAATTTGGTAGAACTGACTCTTAAACTGACCCACTATCTCTTGAAAAGTACCGTCCTTTTGAGTCGGTATCTCTTTTTTCACCTGGTGGATACCTCTCTTTGTGCTGGGTGTTTCCTGATAACCTGATAACTGACAACAGGAGGACGATGGGCCGATGAGCAGCTGCTTCCTGTGGAGCCTCCAGTCAACACCTCTGCTCCTGCCCACTCTCTGACACCAGAGTGTGCTGAGTAACGTGACCTCTGACCCCTCCTGACAATTGCTTTGTTAATAATTCAAACCTACCAGGTGTTCTATGTTGTTGACTTTGTCGTGAGCTTGTACTCATGTTAATTGTTAAGTGCAGAGTGACTCATATTTAATTTTAAGAGGGCAGCCAGCCTGGTTAAAAGCTTTCCATTTATGTTGCTGTACAGTATTTTAATCTGGAATAGCTGTGGCTTTTCATTCATTCATGTTTTTCCTCAAATCCCACTGTTTTTTTAATAGTACCAACTTGAACTTCATGTGGCTATCAGCATAGACAAAATCAAACAGAAACCTTGTACAAAGTCAAAATAACCTAACCAGCTTGGAAATGTTAAAGGCGCTATTAATAAGTTTTGCTATTGCTACAAAGCCAACGTTAGCATTATCAGCTGTTTACTTACCAGTATTAGGAAGAGCTTCAGCCATCATTGCATTATAATATGTCTTCTGAGCATCTTCTTCCTCAGGAAAGCTTGGATGCTACAGTGACTCGGTATCGGAAAGTGACAAGATGGGCCAAATGGGCTGGGGCTAGTGGGTTAGCATGCTAACCTCAGTAGAAGAAAAGAAGTGATAGAAATAGAAGCCAAACAAAAGGGTTGTTTTTAGTTTCTGCTGAACTTGCGACGTTTCTTCTGGACTGGTATGTAAACAGCTAATGCTAACATTGGCTATGTACCAATACAACAAATTTACAAATAGCTCCTTCAAACAAAGATGAAAAAATGGCTTTAAAGAGCTGTACTATGAAATCTGAACGTGCGTCAACATTTAGCAATTTCTGGCACAAATGAAAGGTCACATACTAATGCTAATTCATTTTGCTCAGATGGCTGACTTTGGTGTTCAGGTTTATCAGTCGGCTAATATCTTAGCATATTTTTGTGGCGTGGATAAGCAGCATTAAAAATTCATTCATTCATTAAAAAAGGGTAGATTTGAATGGTCCCTGGTGACAAGCTGATGCTGTAATTGCTCCGAGGAAACTGTCCCTGCCTGAACTCCTCACTCACTCACCACTCAGGGAAAAAAATAAAATAAAACCACACTCCCACTTTCTAAATGTTGACCATCTCTAAGTTGAGTCTGGGCTCTAAATATATTCCGACCACAGAGACTGTGAGCTAATGTTTAAGTCATCATCGGTAAAATAAGGCATAGGAGCACAAAGCAAGCGGGGGGGGGGGGCTTGTTAAAAGTTGATCCTGTGGTCAGAGCAAAGGCTGAAAGCTCTGGATGAGTTTTACAAAACAGAGTTCCTTTTGTTCTTTTCCCATTTTTATATGTTTCTGACTTTGTGGAGGGAACATTTCAGGGATTCAGCTGATGTTCATGAGTGATACTAGACTTTATGAATGAGGGCAGTCATTTCTGTAATTGCTACATCAAGATAAAATAGTACTTCATGAGCCTCTTGGCAGCGGCATTCGCAGCAGTTTTTTATTCTTGAACTTCACCTCAACTCATGCTCTTCCCTTTATCTCCAGTTTAGAGCAGCTGAAGTCAGGATCACTCTACAGCCAGTTTGGGGAAATTGAATTGAAATGGGGGGTGGATTTCATGTGGATTTCATATGGTGGATCTCTCCGTTACCGGTTTGACATCTGTCCCTCATTTTAGATTTTATTTCTGGTTTTGGTTTGACCATTAGCACTGAAACTGTAAAGGCAGTAACTGAAGCTATTAGCTAAATATTTTCAGTGTTTTAAGAGAGACTTTAGGTTTCACTGTCATTTATTTTTTTTATTTCATGCTTCCTGCCGTAGCGGGTATGTTTTCTCGCTGTGGGAACCCGCCACAGCTGAGCAAATGTAGTTCAAACAAATCAGTTTCAGCAGTCACCCAACTCGGATCTGGTCTCTGAAGGATTCCAGCTGTGTATATATATCCTCTTTTTACAGGAGCTATATTAACAGACATACTTACAGTACTTTGTAAGATTGGTCCTTCAGTCCAGTCTAGTCAGGATGAGCAGTTTAGATTTGTTCTTTGGGGAATCTCTCAAAGAGTCCAAGCTGCAGTGAGGCTTCTGCTGAGAAACCAAATCCACTTTCAGATGGTGGCGCAGCAAACGTCGTTGGTACGGGCCAATCAAGTGTCTGGACACTCATTATACTGAAAGTTAAAGTCAAAAGGTCTAAGCTAAAGGCTAGATTTAAAACTTCCAGTCATCCTAGCAGAGCGTTGTAATAGCTTATCCTGCTTTTTTCAATGAGCTGTAGTTCATTTGTAGCCTAGCCTAGCCTATCTGCATAGGCTCAGTGGCTAACCTCTTCTCCTTCCTAGTTAATAAAATTTGTGAATATTTGTCAGTTTTTGTATGTTGATGAAAAGATAAGTGTTTGGTGTGTTTAGTAGCTCGCAGGCTTCTTCTTCACTGTCTTTAGTCAGTCAGAGCAGTGGCAGGTTACCTTCCCTCCACCAGCTGTTGATCCATGTGATCAGCCAAAATCATTGGCTAGAAAATCCTACAAAACCCACAGACTTTTGCATGAACGTGCCTCCTAGTGAGCACGTTACAAGCATAACAGGAAGCTGATGGTAAAACCATTGCTCCATAGCACCTCGTGCAGAGTAACTTGAACTGAGCCTCAAAAACCTGTTTCTTTCCATCTCTTTTCCAGTGATGGTCCTTTCCAGTTAGTTGGTGAAGGGAGTCTTCAGCACGAATCCTTCTAAACATTTCTGTAATGTTTAGGTCGTGTGTACAAGGAAAAAAGATGTTTAACATCTGAAAACAAGCTAAATGTGGACCAAAATAACCACGATTTGACAAAAAAGGTCAGTCATTCTTCAGACGTTGTTTGTGTGTAAACAGGAAGATGCGTGCAACAGTTCTATAAACACCCCGTAAACCCAGCTTCATCCAGAGACTGAGAGACTCAGAATAAATCCAACAGTCAGCACATGAAAAACCAATCAACAACATTATTCAAGTCAGTCTAGTCAGCAGCTCCTCGCTGCGTCTGATTGGCTGCCATGAACTAGTCCATGTGTGTTTTATGGCCGCTGCTCTGCATGTTCATGTGATAGCAATTAGTCACCGATCATCCACAATAGAGCGAGTGTGTGCAGACCTACTATAGTTGTGTGTGTGTGTGTGTGTGTGTGTGTTTAGAGCTGTCTGTTGTCATGTTTTTGAGTGTGAAAGCCACAGCCTTCCTTTCTCATCATCATCATCATCATCATCATCATCCGCCCCAGAACTGGTCTCCACAACCAACCAACCACTGACCTCCTTTCTCCCACAATACAATGAGTCACTGTTCATCCTCATAAACACTGAAATGCCTTCAACAATTTCATAGGTGTAATGTTTCTGTGGCCTAAATCAGATTAAAAATGACTCTTGATTCACTGAGAGGAGGTTTGATCCAAAATAGACCTACATCATGTTTTAATAAAGAGGGGGGAAAAAAATCACCTTTCCTTGGATGATGAAAAAAATGCCTGAATATTCAGAGTGAGGCTTCTTTGGGCCGGATGTGGCAGCAGAGCTCCCGCCGCACACATGGTTTCATTTAACCCCGAACAAGCCGACAGCCGTGTTTCACATTCATTTCTCCATCAGAAGAGCTGGAATTTGGCTTCTCTGGGTCTCACTTACAAGCCGAAGGGGTGTGATTAGGCCTGTGATTGGGCTCCGTTGTTCTGCTGCCACATCAAGGAGCTGCAGACAGGAGTGTGAATTTTCTTCCACGTGTTGTGGAGCGTTTTTCTTGAGATAACACTGTATTTGTTTGGAAGTCATTGATGGTTTGGCTTTGGAGCTCAGATGAAGAAGTTTGTATGTCTCCGCTAAATATTTTATATACCTGGCATTAATTCAGAGCTTTTGCTAAAGCATAGATTTTCATTCTTACCGGACCAGAAACAAACTATTTTAAAGGTGTGTGGGTAAATAGTTTCCAGGTTCATGAACAGTTTGAGCTAAAAAAATATTTTCATGTAATTTTATATATGTTTTTTTCAACATTTTGCCTCTTTTTTCCCTTTGCTTCTTTACCTTTCCTAAAACCAAATAAAATACTGTAATTGTCAGACACTCTTTTAAAACAAATTATTATTTACAACGTCTTTGAAACAAGTAGTTGCAACATTTTTTATGTTCAAATGCAGTTTGACTCTACAGTATAAGCAGACTTTTTCCAGACACACACATATATATATATATATATATATATATATATATATATAATCTAGGCCCATTAGTATTTGATATATGATGCTTCTGCACACACTGGTTTGACTGCAGCACTGCAAGGGATTTCTGACAAAACTGTAACCCACCACCCTCAGCTCACTCAGATTAGAGTTTGGAAAAACCTGACGAAATGACATGTCATGTATCATGAAATCCAGGCTTCAGCAGACGCTCCTTGTTTAGGGTAGAATAATATGTGGCCCTGCTCACAGAGCGGGGTGGTTAAGAGGTATGTATAACGTGTAATTAAGGGGTTTTAAAGTCTGGAAATTCAATAAGGGGAGCTGAAGTGAAGGCAGCCAGTTATTATGACAGATGATGTGTGTTCGCTATAGATCGAGCTACAGTCTTAGACGTCATAGTGGTGTGTACTTCCAAGAAAGTAGACACAAAGTTGAATTCAGTTTAACAATATTTTACCTAAAGCTACTGACAGAGTTGTCCTCTTGTGACTCTTGCAAAACTTTAACCTTTAAAGCAAAAAAAAGAAAGAAAGTACATCCGGCTCAAAAATACTTTCCTAACTGAGTTTGGGAATTTAGACTTAAGTCGTAAGTGGATTATGATTTTGGCTCCAGAAGGTAAAAATAAGACCTGATTAAGAAAGATTGTTGGAAAAACATAAAAGCAAGTTACATTTGAAAGATAATTAGGTTACATATGACGGCTGAATCTCCATAATGAGAACAGACTAAATCATTTAAAACACTGAATATGTAAAATAAAGTGATATTTTTAGCCATGCTACAGGCTCAAAGGCTAACAACACTAGTCTTCTGGTAGCTACGAAATGTCTTGAGTACATTCAGAAATGACATTTGGTGCAGACACTCAAACGAGAACTAGCTAAATGTCATTTAAACTGTAAGTGAACCTCTTTCAAAAATGTTTAGTGCTACAGTTGCTTGTGTTAGCATGTAGGCTAATAATGCTAACTGCATGCAAGTGAAACTTTGCAATATGGTAAACAATACATGCTAACCAGTGTGCTAATGTACTAAAAAAATTAATGCTATATGGTGGTATGCTAGCATGGTCATGCTACTTCATAACTGGTGTGTATTTATAAGAAACTGGATGTATTTTTGAAAAAAGAAATGTGCAAACACAGAAGTGTTCATATCTTTTTAAGTTAAAATTTTGAGTTTACAGTGAGAAACAGAGTCACAACACTGATGCAGGTGTGTGTTACCTGGCATAGCCTCGAACCGTTAAGCTAGCAGATTTATAGAAAAAGGGCTGCTGAGCCGACACACGGAGCCACCACAGGCTACACCCTAACATCCGCCTTCTTTAGAAATGTAACCACACGACGGAGCTTCAACAGCTACAGAGATGATATGTAGAGAAATCTGAAGCAGAACTATAAATCACCACCTACGCCTGAGTACCTGCAGCAGGCCGGCCATCCAGCCCATGTGTGGAGTGTAAACACAGCTGTAGCCTTGTTCATGTGCTGCCGGCTCACAGTCCAGCACTATCATTAACAAATGTGTGTCTAGAGTTGCAGTTGTGCACATTCTTTTTAGTGAGTTGCTGTATGTGGTCCTGACACGGTGTAGTTTCAGTTGTGTGTGTGTGTGAGAGTGTGTGTGAGCAATCATACTTGCATAATATGCGTTGCTTTGTGAGTTTATGTCATGTGTCTTGCATGTGATCATGTATGTATGTTTGTGTACGAGTGTGTACAGTTGTGTGTCGACACTGTGTGAGTGAGACCTGCTGAAATGTGTGCATCTGTTTTTACAGATAAATGAGTTCACACTGACGTGTGTGTGTGTGTTTCTGTCAGAGTGGTGTGCATTTGTGCACTTGAGTTTAATGATTGTCCTTGTGTGTTTGTTTTGGTGTGTGTGTGTGTGTGTGTGTGTGTGTGTGTGTGTGTGTGTGTGTGTCTCACCGATGAGGCTTTCCCAGACCTTTCCAAAAGTCAATACGGCAAAGCTTATCAGTTCCCACAATCCCCTGCTCTCATTCTGTGGGTCCAGTCATTCAAATCTAAATAACCTTTGCTGCTCGGCTCATGTTGATTGGCTGTCCACAGAGGCTGTGCGAGCTGATTGGCCCGTGCCACATGCTGGAAAAGCTTCAAGGTCAATTTGCACTTGCAGACTTCCTCCTGGCTGTGTTTCCCAGACAGCAGTATCTCACTAAACACTGGTGTGTGCATTGTTTCTATTGTGTTGTCACTCACCATCATCGCAGGGGAGCACGCTGAATACTTTCACTTTATTTTCTTGTCCCCTCAAGACCCAAATTCTTCAGCTGGTTTTTCAATCTCTAACAATCGTGTGTAAGATTTGACCTGCAGCAGCTGAAAAATGTGAAGAGCGAAATCTCGCCTTCGGCCATAAATTTCCTGTGAAGGGTGAAAACGACATGTTCTCCCTCTGTCCTTAGTGAAGTCAAAGTGGAAAACTTTCAGACAGAAAGGTGGTTTTGAAAGCCACCACTTGGCTGCTTTCATTTAGCCTCTGTCTCCATGCTCTCTATAGACTGGGTGAGAGCCAGACACATTCAAAAACACACAGACGGTAATCACGTGACGCGAGACGGTTACTCACTTTAACCTGGCTCGTAAAAAACGCAGTTCTCCCTCAGCGTTAATTATTAATCCGTCACATCAGCCGTCCTGTGCTTATCTCCCGGAGGCAAAACAAAACAAAGGCCTGATACGGCCACATGCTACACACTGCACTGTTTGTGTGTGACTCCAACAATGGAAGAACGGCAGAAGCTGCAGGATGGAGAACATCTCACACAAAGAAGAGGTGATAAAGGCGTCTGTGTTTGAATAATGCAGGCTGATGAGCCGACCTCGACAGCGTAACGTCGGCGTCAGGAGGTGGACGCTATGTCGCCTCTCAGAGAAGCATTGGAGACTGAATCATTCCTCTTTGACGGCTGCACGTTTTTTTGAAATCACATGACGACTCCTGAAGAGCTTTGAAGGACTCATGGGTCATGAGACAAAGAGAAGCACCGAGCGCACCTGCACTCAGAGAGTCAAGATCAAAAAACCTGTGCATAAGCCATTTAACCCCCCCACCCCACCCCGCCACACATCAGATAAACACGTCCTCTGATCCGTTGTTCACCTTCGCTCCCTGCTGAAAGCCTCATGCGCCACCTCCAGAATCAGCAGCTCCAACTTCTCTTTTCTTCTCAGCCTGATGTTTGAAGGAGGTGGTGTTGATGAGCATGTGGGGCTTGTACAAACAAGACGGAGAGAATCTGTTCCACTCGGCCGACAGAGGGGAGCCTGCTGTTCTGCAGGTGGGAGCGGCGGGAGAGGGGCGGTTCTCCCCACGAGAACAAGACTGATGAAGACAATTTGAAAAGAATAATGTGAATTCATGGCGTCAAAGTCCTTTTAATTGCAAAGTATATTTGTAACATTTTACAACTTTGATTGAGCAAATCAGACATTGTGATATTCGGAGAAATAAGGTTTGAATCCCAGTCCTACCAATAACAGCGGTGTTCAGTCAGTGTTCATTCACACAGTCACACACATTGTCTATAGAACATACAGTATACACATGAAAACAACCTCTGGGGTTGTACAAATGAAGATATTTAAGGAAAATATGATGAAAAATTAAGATTCATTTTACATCTCTATCAGTGTTCAGTCATGAAGCCAGTTTAAAACCAGCTTCCTCAGTTTGTTGAAATAAAATGTGGCTGTTGAAGTTGGTTACTTTGCACAGGTTAGGCTCAGGGAAGACTGTGGTTTGCGTTAAAATGCGTACTTCCTAAAATTAGATGACCTTTGTTGTCATGGTTACAGTAATCGAACTCCACTCTCCTGTGTTTTGTCGACCCATCCATCCACCACAACCTCCTCCTAAGGCAGACGTTTTCGCTCTTTAGACCACATCACCTGACTTCTTCCTTGACCTATCGGCTCGTTCTTTACAGTCACAGATCCGCCATGACACTGACAGAGGTCTGCAGCAGACAGTTTAAAGCTCAGATCCATGGTGGAGAACAACTGGACCTGCTGCGTCACTTATGGTTAGATTGTCCCGGGAAAGGCAGAGTGTTAAGCATGTAGATGTAGAGCAGATAGAGTGTATCAGCCTGAAGGTCTTTCTGCCCAAACCTGCTGGATACTGTAAACTTCAGCCTGTTGTCCTCACCAGCAGCACTGATTAATGCAGTAGTGCCAGTTGCTTGCAAGAGCAGCAATGCATCATCTCAGAGAAACATACCAGCAGTTGCGTTGAGTCACAGTTTTAGTGCTCACAAAAAAAGGCCCTCACAGTGTTTCCCATTGAAGGCTCTGATAGAGAGGATGGCTGTGGTCGAACACAAGACTCTGTTTGTTACGGCAGAGGAAGTGGAATCTCTCAACCAAGACAGCTGCTCATTCCCTACCCCGGTGGCGTACGAATGCTCTCAGCTCCAAGGATCCTGGTTTTACCAGCCCCCCTCCCAACGGCGTCCCGCAGAGAGAGCATTAGCCACACATGTCGAGGTTACGGAGGGAAAATACATGCAGGAGACGGGTCACCGCCTCGGTTGTGCTCCCAAAGCATTCGAGGGTGGGAGGTTGGTGTTGGTGTTTTGGTTGTGGCCGGGAGGAGGTGTCATGATTGAGATAAAGGCCAGAGAGGAGCGTCTGGCTGGACCATGGACACATGCGGCTGACATGTGGACCAAGGATCTCACACAGTGGTCAATGGGCAAAACTCCAACTCTAAAAAAACTAGACAAGCGAGCTTCCAGGTTCAAGATCATCCCAGAGAAGCATGAAACTTTACCAAATATAACATAAAAACAGGTCTTGATGATGCAGGAAGCAGCTCTGGACGACTTTCACTTCATGTTTTATTTATTCAGAGTTTCATTGTCGGTGCTGCCCAACATTTATTCCTCGTCAAAATATTTCCTAGAACATGACGTCTCCCTCAGACACAACAGAGGAACAAAAACACCAGGTAGACTTCAGGAAAAATTCCTCTTCGTCAGAGAGATGCTTAATTTTAATTCCCCACCAGCTTATTTCCCACTTTAATAATCCAACCTGTTCCTATCCGTCGTGCTCTGACTCGGCTCTGTGAGATAGTTTACTCAGGTTTAACTAGAATGAGAGGCTCAGAGGTCTTAGTGGTGCAACAGCTGGGCCTTGATCCACGGCTCCCAGTCCCAGTTGTGACTATTTCGTGTCTCCCTGCTCATATGTTGACATTAGCTGGGCTCAGGGGCCCGGCTCCGGCTACCTTTCATGTTGGTGCAATGGTAGAAAAATCCATGTTTTTTTATTTTTCCTATTTTATTGAAAAGTTGTCTGTTTTTATGTCGTTGGAGTTTCGGGTACTTGAAAGCTGTTCTTTGTGGTTAATGAAGGTCAACTAGGTGAACCTCAGAGATTCAGTGCATCAGGTGGTTTGCAGGACATCTGGAGGGGATATTAGTCTGAGGAACATTAATAACCCAGGAAGTGAGAGTGTTCTCAGCAGGGATTTTCTCTGCCTCAAACTAATTGCCGCCCAGATCGACTAACGGCGCCTGAAACGACCTTTATGACGCCAGAATCTGGACAATCACAACCTCTGCATGCAGTGACGGTGCAGATGCGTGACGGTGCAAAAGCCGGCACGATTTGAAACTTTCTCCTCTTGAGGTAATTTCTTCAAATTTGACACAAACATTCACCTGGACTCGGATGAACTGACTGGATTTTGGTGGTGGAAGGTCAAAGGTCAAGTTCACTGTGAGCTCACAAAACATGTTTTTGGCCATAACTCATGAATTCATACACTAATTATGACCAAATTTAACTCAAATGTTTATCAGGATAAAATGAAGTGATGACATTTTATATCCAAAAGGTCAAAGATCAACTGCAGTGTGACATCAAAATGTTCTGCAAAAACATGTCTGGCCATTATTCGACCCTGTAACTCAGGAGGAGGAGATTGTGACCATATTTCCTGCAACTTGTCAACCATGTGGTGGTGATTCTAGTTTGATGTGTCGAACCAAAGTTGTTTTTAAGGCCCCCTCATGTTTTGCCGTCTGAAAAAGTGCTTCTGTTACGTGAGTGCTTTCCAGTGTGTGTGGTTTTCATCCATTAGCTGAGATACGTACCTTTGGGCCCTCGTTTTCTTCAGTCCACTGGAAAGTACAAACGAGATCTTTGATGTTCAGGGTTCAGGCAATCAGTGTTGATGAATGACGGAGAGGAGGTGAAGCGGAGGCTCTTTGGCAAAGAGCCCTGGTTTAGAAATGGGCTAGTAGCTCTGTGGGTCAAAGTGTGTGTGTGTGTGTGTGTGTGTGTGTGTGTGTGTGTGTGTGTGTGAAGTGGAGAGAGGGGAGGAGAGAGGGAGTGGATTAAGGAGGGAAGGAAAGCACAATAAGATAGTGTGCCACTGTGTGATGCCTCTTTCTCTCCCCTCAGCAGAGGAGGGGCGGGTGGCACACGCTACCCACAAAGAACATGCATGTGTGTGTGTGTGTGTGTTTGCATGCATGCTTGTGTACTGGGGTCTGCGGTGGTGAAAGAGCCTTGAAAAGTGTGCCGGGGGGGCGGGGGACTCCCCATCTCTTTCTTTCTCCACCCAAACTTGATGCAGGCGTCAGATTCCGCTGGTGGTGCACGTCAGGAATGTCCATATGGTCTCAGCTGGTAAACAGCACACGCCTTCTCTTTGTGCACAGTACAATGGAACATCTTCCTTTGTTTGGTCCCTTTTTGTAGCATCAAAGAGCCGTGCATCAGCCACTGTCAGCATCACTATGAAGCAGTTTGCTGTGTCTGTTGTATTTATATTATTCAAAGGTGCAGGCTGGTGTTATTCACTATTTTTCTTTTTGTCAACAAATCCCATAAAAAGACTCAAACCAACAATGTCCATCTGTGGCTCTCAGCCCCAGACACATTGGTTTTTTGAAAAACTGCTCACAAAGTTTCATTTTTAAAAAGTTTCCTAAATCCGCTGCTCAAACAAACAGGAGGAAATAGAGCATTTGTTGGGGACTATTTCCAGCGGCGGATTTGGCGCAGCAGGACGGTGTGTGTGGGACTGAGTCAAAATAAACTGTGTGTGTTCATGATGAAGGAACATGTCAGCCAGTGCTACAGTGTGGCTCAATGGTGTGTTTTAAATAGTTTGTAGAAACAATGGAGCTCCATGGCCCAGAGGAATAATATCAGGCTTTGGAGACACACACAAGGCTTGTTAGGAGGAGACATTCATTGTTGGTTTTGGTCTTTTAATGGGATTTGCTGAAAATAAGAAACATATGAAATATAACAAGATTTATTATTTCATCAATAACCTCATTAACCTGATTTACAGTAGAGGAAAAAAGTTCAGTCACACAAACAGTGTCAGAAACTCCCCAAAATGAAAAACAATAAAGCGAGAACAATTTGTCCAAATTTGCCAAAGTAAAGAGAGACAAGTAATTTCTCTGTCAGTTTATGTGACAAAGTTGAAATGAGGAGATGAGTTCCTCTTTGAGTTTCCTCTGAGCACCACATTCATCTCTGAGATCTTTTGAATTGTGTGGTTTCCCTCTTCAGAGAGGACGGCTGAGGGTTTAGATCAACACAGAGCTCGTCTCTGATCCGCTGCTGACACTGCAGACCCAAGCTTTACCCCGTGTGTGTGTGTGTGTGTGTGTGTGTGTGTGTGTGTGTGTGTTTTACCCCACATCCATTCATGCACCAGTTTTTTTCCCAGCCAGGTGCCCCTCTCCGCCACACTAGGCCAGACAACCTTGTCAAAATGAGGGCTTGTGGGTCAAAGGTCGTTCATGTGCCCAGTGCAAAGAGAGGGGAGGGGCGTTCAGTCGATGCATGTCACAAAAAGTGCAGCGTTTGTTTTTCCCATTAGCATTAGCCTGTCACGCTAATGAGCAGCGGCACATGTGGTTACGCGATTAAGAGGGAATCCACTTTGAGGGCCCCTGGGTTCCATAGCTGGGGGCTCTGCAGGGTTTGGTTCAACTAGTATCACGATTAATGCTGGTAGAAAAAACACTTTTCAAAACGTGTACCTATTATTTTGCAGCTGTGGCCATATCCAAAGCTAAAAACTATGAAAAGACTTTGGCAGAAACTTTCAAACATACAGTTAAGACTCAGACTTTCTTCCTAAATTCTTCAAATTCTCTGAATATTCCTCACAAACACAGCAGAGTGGGGAAACTCCACTGATTAAAAATCCAGGTGTTAGTCTGGAGGAGGGGGGCAGTAGCAACCGGGCGCAGTAAACTCAACCAGTCAAGTGTTTTCTGTAAAAAACATCAATAAACATGCAGGTTTACTGGCTGCAGGTAGAGACCTCTGAAACCCAACACTGCAGAGTTCTCCCTGCATCCTGGACACATGAGACCCTCCTACTGGCTGGAGAAAGGTCAGTGCCTTGGTAACGCCACTGCAGCACCATACGGAGATTAATATATCTTCTTGTCAAACCTTGTGCCATTAGCAAAGACCTAAATATAGCATTACATGACCTCAAAGGAGAGATAACAAAGTATTGCCATGACATAAATAAAAGTTCCTTCACCTCAGCAAACTGTACAGCATGTGTTCTTGACTAATTTTATCAAATTGGCTAAAAAAAAAAAAAAAAAAATCAACTTTATAACAGAAGCAGGTGATTATTTCACATCAGAGTCATGTCACTGTGGAGCTGAGCTGTGCTCGGATACTCAAGGAAAAGTAAAAATACTTTACATACTGCCTGGTAGTTTAAAGCTCCATCCAGTCTAAAGGTAGATGTCCATGTGTTTGTGATTATAAAGCAGGTCTAGGTTCTATATTAATACTGTGAAAGTATCAAAGCCTCAGTCCACAGAGAAATGCACACAGCCTGTATTCAGACACTGAGCCTTAAAACCAGGGTCCCAAGCCCCGCCCACCTGGACCCACAATCCAACCCTGCAGGATTTGGTTTCTCTGAGTTTTTACCTGAAATCGGCTATATTTTTATTTAATCACTCAGAAAACAGTCAGCCAATCAGAAGAGAGACTCAGATCCTCTGATCTGCCTGAGAGAGGAGATGTAAAACTACACGGAGATGGTTTTTGGTTCTTAAAACCACAAATATATCTTCTGATGGAGATCAACAGCTCACTGAAGCTCACTGAAGCTGAGCTGTTGATGCCTGGGTCTAAAACATTTCAGAGGACGGACTCTTCTGAACACTCTGGACGCGTCGGTTCATCTGCGGTGCCGCAGGTTGAGCTGAGACTTCCCGATGTTTATTTTCCAGAGTTTTTCACACACATTGGGTGATTATGTGAAGTGTCCACTGTGCAGCTGTGTTTTCATGATGTGGTAAATCAAGCTGTTGTTGGACTTTGCGGAGGCTGAAAACACTGATGTCACCAAATGAGCACTGCTGTGGTTTGTTTGCAAGTCACAAGGCAAATTAGGGTTTTTCTGGATTACAGAAATAAGTTCAGTTCCCGTATCTCAGTGTGTATTTAGGACCTTATTTGCAGTGTGTTGCATGTTGAGTGCTCCAGTACTTTAAAAACTGATGTGTTCTGTCTCTCTCTGCAGGGTGACCGGGTGTGGTTACGGGAGGATGAGCAGTACCTTCCCAGCACCGTGTCCTCTTGCTCTGGAGGTGTTGTTGTCTTTGCCACAGACTACGGCCAGGTGAGAACCACTTCAGACCTGATATTAACAGGTTCAGGCGTGAACACACCCAAGACAGATTGAGGACACATTTGTGATGCGGTGACTCAGACCACATTCAGAGGGGGTGAAATAATAAAAACAGATGCATTAAAGGCACTTTCAGAGCACAGATTAGTTCTTGGTTGTAGACTCTGAGGGGTATAGTCCCACTGGCAGAAAAAACCTAATATTCTGCCTCTTCCTCAGACGACCGTCCCGTCCCACAGAAACAAAAACACCGGACAAAGGTGACTCCACTCACAGGGAGATTTCCCCGACTTTCCCAAACCTCCTCTGATGCTGACAGATTTTTTCCCCCTTAAACCTACAAGAGAGCAAAGGCTTAAAGAGGTCTACTCATAATTTAGGATCAGCTCAAGATGGGGCAAATCCTCTAATCCCCATATGGTTCTATATTATCTCTTTGATCCTCGTGTTGTCAAAACAGCATATACAGAGGAGGTGAAGGACACCGGGAACAGAGGTCACTGTGGGATTTCTGTGAGTTTTAAGTTGATTATTAAGAATTAACATGAATCAAAACCCATCTGTGGCTTTTTGAGGTCAGATTTGAGACAAAACTACAGAAAGGCAAGTGGGTTGGTTTAACAGATGAAAAAAGTTAGAAAAAAGTTTGATTTTTTTTCTGTGAAACAAACCCCAAGAAGCAAGTAAAAGTTTCTATATATACACAAAAAATGAATAGCTCTAGTCGAAAAAAAAAGTAAAATAAAATAAAATCACTTGCCTCTTGGGGCTTATTTTCATGGATGAAAAAAAAAAAAATTATCCTGTCCAAAAAAAAAAAAAAAAAGTTTCACTTGGCTCTCAGGGTTTCCAAAACACTTCATTTCTTCTGAGGTGTTATCTCCACAGGTTTGGACCGAGTGTAAAGTGTCACCACGGCGACACTGAGAAGCGCGTATCGTCACACAGTGGGGATTGTTCTGTTTTGCTTTTGATGTTTGCTTTGACCCCAAACACTAAAGTGAAAAGTGACAAGAACGACAGAGAAAGCTTCAGGTCCACACACCTCACGGGGTTTTCTGTGATTTATGTGGGATTCACCAACGCAGCGGCTGACTGATCTGAGCCCTGCTCTCCAGCCGCAGCAGCTTACGACTCCTTTAACACACTTACAGACACTTCTGATGTGAGTTTGTTTGGAGGTGTCGGCCACTGCAGCACTTTCAGTCACACTGATATAAAGAGGAGGAGGGACAGGGACGCTGAGATGAGCGCAGCTTTCACGCCTGTAGAGTTCATTGTGGTTTTGCGAAGGCTGAGATTCAGATGTTCTTTTCTCTGTGAAGGAGCTGAAGTGTCTCAGGGTCTTGTTCACGAGAGGGTTGTATGGAGATTGAGAGGCAGATCGGTGCAGCAGCAGTAAGGCGGACCAATGTGGTGAAGAGGCGCTGAGGCGGAAGGCAAAGCTCTCGATTTACCAGTCGATCTTGGGTAGACCCAGAACACACTGGAGAGATTATATATTGCGTCTGGTCTGGGAACTCCTTAAGGTTCCCCCAGAAGGGACTAGAAAACGTCGCTGGGGAGAGTCAACTCTGGGCCACTTTGACTGACCTGCTGCCTCCACGACCTGATCTCAGATAAGCAGCAGAAAAAATGAAAAACAGATGGAGATTCAGATTGAGTTTTTTTGTATAAATGGTGGCTGCTAAATTTGTCCCTTGTCACTGATGTCACTTCATTGTCAGATCAAAGCCTTTAACTGCACCTGAAAAAAGCCAGACAAAGGCTGTGTCATGATTTCCTCATCTTCCCGGCGTCGGCGTGGACACTGTGCCAACGTCCAGGTGAGGCACAAAATCTGACTCCAGACTGTGAACATGACTGGATGCTCATTTTGTGCACCATCATGTTTATGTCCCGTCCATGGGAGTGCTTCCTCTTGCTGTCGGGAGGTCGCATCATGTTTTAGATGACACCCCCCCCCCCCGTTGCTGTATGAATAGAGGGGCGTCCGGGTCCGCAGGGCAAGCAGAAACCATGAACTGGCCTTCACTCAACGTTACTGAGTGTTGCAGCAGAGGTTGCCCACAGCACACTGAGGCAGCCTCTGCTCCTCCCTGCGACAGTTACTGACCTGATTCATATCTGCTTGTGTAGAACAATGCTCCACTGATCTCAGTGATATACTGTACATTTGCACCAGAGCTGCTTCACAATAAAAGTCTACAATATGAAGCAGCACCAACAGGAATGAAAAAAAAAGTACAGGAACTTGGAGTGAAACTAAACTCAAAGCTGATGTTTCTTGACATCATATTTCGATATCTTTCTATAATAATTTTTTGACTTTTTTATTTTTTATTTATACTGACCTGCAGTCAGTTTATACTCTCTCCCTTTATCCGCAGCCCTTAAGCATCAGGCCAGTAAACACTGACCTGTGTGAGCGGTCCCTCCTGTGCTGACAGCTTCGACAAAGACTTCCTGTGCAGCCGCTGGGCAGCAGAGGGTCACTGCCAGAGGACGCTCTGTCAGTGTGAGCGCTGAAGGATTTAGGGTCATGTTGAGCCGGCGTATTGTCCTGAAGATTTACCGGCAGATTAAGGCATTCTTATCTCCAGGCTGCTTCTCACTCTGCTTCTCTCCTCTCCCCTTCTCTCTCCTCTCTCCTCCCCTCTCCTCTCCTCTCCTCTCCTCTCCTCTCCTCTCCTCCTCTCCTCTCTCCTCTCCTCTCCCCTCCTCTCCTCCTCTCCTCTCTCCTCTCCTCTCTCCTCTCTCCTCTCTCCTCTCTCCTCTCCTCCTCTCCTCTCTCCTCTCCTCTCCTCTCTCCTCTCCTCTCCTCTCCCCTCCTCTCCTCCTTTCCTCTCTCCTCTCCCCTCCTCTCCTCTCTCCTCTCCTCTCTCCTCTCCTCTCCTCTCCTCTCCTCTCCTCTCCTCTCCCCTCCTCTCTCCTCTCCTCTCCTCTCCTCTCCTCTCCTCTCCTCTCCTCTCCTCTCCTCTCCTCTCCTCTCTCCCCTCCTCTCCTCTCCTTTAATGTTGTTGGGGGTTAAATGCAGCACGAGACTCTCACACTCAGTCTGTTCAGGATCTTTAAAGGCTTCAGTATCAGCGGCTGCTCCAGTCAGATGATTGTCATATGGAGGGAGCGGCGTCTGTGATCGTGCTGTCACAGGTTCAATCCCTGATCATGTGCAGTGTTTGTGTTCCCCTGCGCAACACAACAAACTCCAGACATGAACTAAGTGTGTGTTTGTGTGTTTACAGGATGAAGGCACACAAGTTTTCACGTGTGGCTTTGTGCATTGATTGTGTAGGAGTGTGTATCATTTGTGTGTTTGTGCGATCACTCATTTAATTGTGTTCTTTCTTGTTTTGTGTGTCTGTGTGGTGTGTGTTTTTGTGTATTTGTATAAATGGGTGTGTATGTGTGTATGTCTGCCTGCCGCCTGTTGTGTGTAACCGGAGACAGACGTCACCTGTTCGGCTTCAGAGCAGATGTTTCTCTTTGTGAGGAAACAAAGTGCTGACCAATCAGTGAAGCTCAGTGCTGCCAGCCCCACCCACTGCCATGTGCCTCTGTGTGTGTGTGTGTGTGTTTGCATTTATTTTGATGCTCATATATTAATCTGAACGTGTTCATGCAGTTTATAATCATCACAGAGTCTGTGTGTCCCACTGTGTTGGTTCATTATATCACAACGTGCGTCTTTACTTGTGTTCATGTGAGTAGAAACTGTATGTTTATTTAATCAGGATCAGACTTTACTGTCCAGGCTGCCATGACAGGCTGCCCCCCCCCTCGCAAAGTGTCCTTGAAAAAGACACTGAATCTCAACTTGATCCCAAATTGCTCCAGATGTGTTTTCATGTGGTGGAAGAATTAAAACCACTTTGGACAAAATCATCTGCAAACTCAACATCACGTAAAGAACATTAGATTTACATTTGAAAAAAAATAGATGCTTCCTTCTAATTTGATAAGAAAATTTAACTTTACAGTTGCATCTCAGGTCTTTTCTTTATAACAATCATGATGATGATCATTATCATATCATCAGCAGAGTTTTTCTGTGTGTGTGTTGTCGGAGGTCGCAGGGTTCCTCCTGTCTTGCTCGGGTTTCGGTGTTTTTGACGGCGCAGACAGTCTCCTCCTCCGGAGCTGACTGCAGGACAATGCAGCAGCAGATGAATGGTGATTCAAAGAGCAGCTGCTGCTTTTGATGATGATGATGGGGAGGCGGGGGGGGGGTGAAGCTTCAGGCGGGCGCAGGGTTACCTGTTCAGCTCACTGTCAGAGAGCGTGAGGGGCAGCGAGGGGGCGAGAGGGGGCTCAGCTTTCCCTCCTAGTGACTATAAAGAGTTTCCCCGCTCCTCCTCTGACAAACTGATCACTGACAGTCATAGTTGTTAAATTAAATGTTAGTGAAGCGATTAGCTGCCTTTTTCTGCAGGCTCTTCTTATAGAGTAATGCGGTTCGAGGAATTCCAGGCTGGGTGTCGAGGGTGTCACATGAAATCAGAAGTAACAGAATTCAAATGTACACAAGCAGGAATTTAGACTTAAGTCAACAAAGACAAGTGAAGTAAAAGATGTAGAATAACAAAGTTTTGAAAAACAACCAGGATACACACACACACACACACACACACACACACACACACACATAAACAAAAACAGATCTACAAACTTTTCAGTCATTTCATACATAAAAGAAACAAACACATTTAGAAAAGTCAAGCTGAAGTAAAGAATTCCTAAACAGCAGAATGAATCTGGCCCACACTTGGGCCACATGCTTGCGTTTCTTCTGGCCCAGAATAGGCCCAGTTCAGGCCGAGTCCGGTCCATACACAGAGTGACTGTCAGATGCTACTTCCATATCTGGACCAATTCATGGAAAATCTTCTGGCTGTCAGTCACTACTGGATGATCACAACCAGATGTGGCCCAAAGTTTCATTGTGCTGTCTGGGTTTGGATCAGTAAAGACTTTTAAAATGCTCTGCTGTTAGCTGATACATTAACAAATTCAGGGTTATATTTAAGGAAAGAAAACAGTCAAATTCACATATAAACTGATATTCAAGTCTTAAAAAATATAATTATAAGTCCATATTAGTTAAACCCTTCCTCGATTGCTCATTTTAACTTCCCCAGGATCACAATCATCTAATTGCTTGAACCTAAATGTGAATTCACTTTCCTGACCCCTGTGAGTAAGAACAACAACCTTTATCCCGACTGATCCAGGAACAGCCTGTCGATGCGGGGGTACAGCAGTAATTTCCCACCTCCCCCTGCAGCCATCCCGTCTAATGGCTTTGTTTCCCAGAGATTTACTCCTGTTAGCATCTGTCGCTACAGGCTTAGCGCCTGGGCCCCACGGCTTTGTTTTTTGAGGCGTGGACCTCCTCATCTCTACAGTGACAACTAGGACCAATCAGAAACCTAATTAGGTCAAACTCCGAGGACGACCTGTCTCTGCACTGAAGGCCTGCCTGGACAGAGCTGGGTACTGGGATAGATGGTTGACGCCACAGAGCAGAGTTCCAGTCCTGTATCTCATGTGTTGTTAGTTTTAGGCAATTAAAACGCTCGGTAGGGAAGGGAAGGGAAGTAAAAGGAAGTGGTTTTGAGTAAATACTGAAAAAGTCAAGTCTCATGCTCGTTGACTTTTTAAAGGAATAGTTTGATGATTTTTGGAGGGTGACTTTCAGGACTCAATTAGCTCCATCGTGCTCCTCTTCCTGAAATATCATATTTTTAATTGTAACAAATCAATTTTTGTTTTAACCCGAAGAGTCTTGGGTTAACACAGCTATTCAACGTACAGACACAAGAGTGTTATCCCTCTCACTTAACTATAGAGCGAGTAGCATAACCCATAAGTCGTTCTTTAGTTACTTGACACAAACATCGCTTTCCTGCCCAAAGCCTATTTGCTAATGCTAATTATGTGTAAAAGAATTAGAGATATTATTGAATTAGAGATCAATTTACAGCTTTTTTCCAACTTGACTGAAGAAGACTGTTGAAGCATGTAGCCAGGTCGAAGTGTGTTTACAGTAGCTAACTGTTCTGGACCAGGATTTCAGTACTGACTGCACCTGTCTGACTGTTGACTGTGAGCAGTGTTTACACAGCACTGGTCTAACAAGTCGGTTATCTTCCTGTAACTGTCGCCTCTTAGTGAACAGACACAGTTTGGTTCGTCAAACTGATCATTTGTGAAAATACTGACGTTGTGATGACCAGGGAGTTGTAAACTTTCTGTTCTGCTCAGCTCAGCTCCGTTTTATTCTCAGGCGTTTCTGGTATTTTGGGTTTCCTCACCTGGACAAACTGCAGGAGTAATAAACCCTTCAGAACACACTGGTTGTGAATGCAGCATTATTGATGTCTCATAGAAGAAAACACTCAATCACATTTTGTGCATCTTACAGACGTTTCTGTGACAGTTTCCCCTGATGCAGGAATGTGAGAAATGAGGCCTGGCAGGATGCTGGGTGGGACTTTGAGTTAATGTCTGTGTGTGTGTGTGTGTGTGTGTTTGTGTGTGTGCGCAGAGGGAGGGTGGTGGGGTCAGATGTGATTGACTCCTCAAACAGAGACTGGCTTTCTTCGGGAAAGTCGCCCTGGGCTGCTCAGTCACAGCGGGTCACAGACCCACCCCAGAGTTCGGAGCGTGGTCACTTTCTGAGACGTTACAGTTTTATTTTTATGCTTGCTCAGAGTCACAATAGTTAATGTGTAAAACCAGATTTTCAGTCACAGAAGAAGAAAGAGCCACAAAGAATGATGTCAAAACACGTCATCGTCAGCAACTGTTAAAATGTGAAACCTGTGATGGAACAAGAGAAATACTGTGCATGTTTCATTCATTTTCACTGTTGCACGTAGACATTGTTTTGCTTAAATGGTTGAAACCAGGTAGTTAGAAACTGTAGAAACCTCCATGACCTGTTGTCACGGAGCTGTTTGTGGAAAAGGCTGAGACAGCGCCAGCTTTGGCTGCTCTCCTCTGTCCACCCAGAGGCCGGTGTGGTGGAGTCTGATGGGGGTCAGACCAGGTTTAGCACCTTTAATCTCCACTCCACGCAGTGGCGAACCCCCTCCCCCCTCTCAGATATCTCTGTGTGTCCTCCTGCAGAGCGATGATAATTTGAGAACTGCTCCTAGTTAACCTCACGACTCTTCCTTTTCACGACCGGACCGTCCTGCGGTCGGAAACTCTGATCTGCTTTGAGGCAGAATTTGCAGGAGGAAGCACTGAAATGGTGAAAAGATGAAGCCAGTTTAAGAGGTTTTACTTCTTAGATTCTTGTATTTTTATTCTATTTAGATTCCATATTTGTTACCCAGAATTCACTGCTGTGATGGTTCATCGCAGTCTGAGTCATTATTTCCTCTCTTCACTTTCAGGGTAAATACTTTTTTAAGGCTTTTAACTCCTGATAAGACTGAAAATTTAAGGTAACTCGTACCCAACATCTGTGAGACTAAATCATTAGAGCTGATTTGTCTGGAATCTGAAAACCTATATAACAAGAAATTCATAACTGCACCATGAACTCGTCTCATAAGATAAACTGTCCTCTCTACTTGATACTGATGTGGAAGTTGTGACTTGTGTGAAATGTTTAGGCGAACATCACTGACCTTCACCTTTACAGAGGCTTGAACTCCAAAAAAAAAAAGCAGCTCTTTGAGACGCGTGTTGCTTTTCAGGCCTGATCTTTCAGATGTTTCCAGAAAATATAATATTTCAACAATCTCTGAGTTTCCACCTTATCACTTCAGGCTCGTTTATCAAAGCTGTAGATACGGGCCTGTAGATAAATGTGTCTCTGGCTGGGTCACGTTAACGTCTCAGTGCTGTTTGCACCCAAACAAGACTTGATATCATGCACTGGGTGAAGGCTGCTTGGAGAGAGATGCATTCACAGTGGCTTGTTAGCTTGGCTGTTAAAGTGTGAAATTGATTATGGATTTCAGCTTTCGGTGCATGTACAGCCGCCTGGATCAGGAGCTGGAGGAGGGTTTAACATCTGTGCCTGAGGACGAGGATGGAAAGTGTGTTTAGACTAAACTCTGCCCTACAAGTCAAAACTACTGATAACTCCTCAGATCCTTTTACACCGATCGATCTCATCAGTCTGTGATATTGATATTAGGTCATGTCATCCTGTACCTGACCTTAACAGCAGGTCAGCAGAGGATCGGAGCCTCTATTCAGACAGTCTGTTTTCTTCTACTGTAAGTGTAGAGATCTGATGAATTTCCTCACATATGAATCTTGACTGTTGTTTCCAACCAGAGGATCAGGCCCTCAGCTTTTACTCTCGAGCTTCTACCTAAAGCTCATGCAGCTCATTTGAGAGGGAAACATTTTGCTTGTTACTCCATCACTACATTTACCTGATGGCTGCTGGAGTCATGTAGTCTCACTGAGATCGAGCTCGTCCGAGACCTGAGGAACAGTCACAGTTACAGTCAGCTGCACACAGATAATTACAAACCATCACATGAGAAGCATTATAATGAAGTGAGACTCTGTCGTTGGGTCAAAATCTGAAAACCAAAGGAAATGTTTTAGCTCAATCACTTTATCTAAAGAGATTTACAGCATTTAAACTGTAACGTGTTGCTTGTTTCATTTTTCTCCTCCATCCATCCTGTCTTTCTTCCTGCTTTGAATACTTCTTTTTTTTCCTATGCCTTTCCTTTCTTTTCATTAGATAATCTTTTCATTTATTCTTTATTTCCTTCTTTAAATGATCTGGGAGCAAGAAATCCCTAAAACTAAAGAAGCGATGCTTTAATCAAACAGCAAAAAAACCTCTAACATCTTCAAATCAGTACCTCTGACTTCTTCGTTGTGACATCACAAAGTTCCAGAAGTCCTAACAGCTTGTTTTAAGGCTCAGTTTCTGAATAATATAGAACCTAGACCTGCCTTATAATCAGAAACACATGGACATCTACCTTTATACTATATGTGAAACACCAGTGAACCTCCTCGGTTCTTCTCCTTCAGTTCCCACCTCCAGGCTTTCTTCCACACATCACATTCCTTCAGTAACATGAGATAAAATCCGTCAGTCAGGATGTCCGCTGCTGTAAATCACAGTTAAAGTTACACTGTCTGAGCTGTCAGTCAAACAGGAGGGGATGTTAGCATTTTAGCAGCACGTGAGCACGCTCCCAGCTGTTTTCTATACTATGCATCATCATTACTGTGACGTGAAAATATGTGGTGCAAGTGGTTGCATTGTTTGTGTGATCTGTGTGAATGTAGTTTTTTTTACTCATTGCAGTTCATCCCTGATAAGAGTGTCAGTGAAGTAACCATGGGAAATGAATCCTGGGAGTTCAGACAGAATGTGTGGATGTGTCGTGTAAATCTTTGCAGTATCTCAGGGCTGCTGGAGAGTTCAGCTCTGTTTTACATTTCTGAAAGGCTGTCAGGTGGTCTTGCCTTTATCTGTTCTGGGGCGGCTCACTCCAGAAGAGAGAGCTGATTGTAAAAATGAAGATGTAGAACCTGTGGTAGAGGGGGGAAGCCTGACGTCCATGTCCGGCCTCAAACATCCGAAGAGGAAAAACAAAATGCCTCAGGAAGCTACTCTTGTTTAGGGTTGAATGTTTCCTGTGACTTTGAAACGATTACCGCTTGGGGAATATATCAATGAATCAACTTAATTCTAAGCAAAGCATAAGTGACCTCTGTTATAGTACAGCCACATGGAGCCATTTGATTCTCTCTTTTACTGCATATCACCTGCGTTTGAGATGGTTCACGTCTCCATTTTCTCCTGTTCTCTGCTCCAGGTGTACACCTACAAGCAGAATGCACTCACTAGGCAGAAGGTGCAGCCCATGCACCACAGCAGCATCAGAGGGGTGGAGGACATGGCAACACTGGAGGACCTCCACGATGGCGCCATCATGCACAACCTCTTCCTGCGCTACCAGCAGAGACACATCTATGTAAGTGCTTCGGCAGCTTTGACACACTAGAGTTTTAACACTGACTGACTCGTCTTGATTGATGGTGACGCTCCTCAGAGAGTCTCTGTGACCCTGAAAGATGACAACATGAGTGAAGAAAGAGATAACAAACCAGAAGCTGCTTTCACAGCATCGTACAGGCACAGTAGTTTTATGTTCAGTACATTTAACACAAAAAGAGAACAAGAGTAGATAATAAACAGATAATATAAAGTGAAAAGGAGAAAATATTAAAGCTAAAAAAATAAGAAATAATTCAAAAATAATTAATTTTGCATCATATGTCACTGAAGTCAAGATCAGTGGCGACAAATGACGGATTTGTCCGTCAGATCTGAGGCATGTGAGGAGAAAAATCTCTGACGTCAGAACCTAAAACAGACTCACGTCTGTCTGCAGTATCAGCAGCGCTCAGCTTGTCAAGGTACGCTGCCTTCATTTAAAAGCTCTCTGCAGGAATCTCCCATGAAGTTGCTCAATCATTACATAACAGCAGAGATAACCGTCTCGACGCAGGCAGGTAGAAGGAAGAGACAGACAGACGGGAGTTCACGTCCTTCTGGAACTGAGCAGTCAGAGCTCCGAACTGTTTTTAACGTGAATATGAGTGTTTCTGTCAGAGACTTGTGGTATGCAGTGATTACAGTGATGTTCCCTGTGAATATCCTGTCAAAACAACTTTGGCTTTCTGCCTCTGATGTATCACAAACAGCTGCTGTGAAGTAAATGTGTGAAATTGATTGAAAGTTGTGTTTAACTGCGCTCAGTTAAATCACACTGGTGTACAGATGCAGCAGCAGATTATTCACGAGTATAAACCTGTCTGACTGCTTTTTTTTTTTTTTTTTTAAGTTTCTATTATTGCAACATGAACACAGCGATTGAACAGAGATCTTTTGTCCTTTCTACACAGAAAACCCTTTTCACAAACTTGTTTTGATTCAACTTTTCTTTGGTATGTTTGTTGTATCTTGATGTTTGTATCGTCTCCTCTTCTAGTTCGCAAATCGTGTGTAAATGCTCTTTGCTGAGTTTAAATCTCCCTAAAGATATGTAGGAAAAAGAACATAAACAGTACTGACTCAATTGTAGTAGTTATGAAAAGATATTATTACAGTTGTTCATCTCTTAGTGTTATTTATTTACAACTAAAATGCAAATCTGCAAAGTTTTGACTTGAAGCTTAAAAAGCTTAAAAAAAGAAAAAAGAAGGTGAAAAAAATGCATCTCTGACATAAATATCATCATTCAGACCCTGCAGCAAAAACCTAAAACCTTACAAACACAAGCAAAGGTACAAGAATAAAAACTAAATCAAAAGTTTAAAAAAACCCACAGCCATTGTTCTGAGTGGCTACGTCCACACTAATACCTCCAAACTCCAAAACTCTCGATTTTCAGGGCTTGAAAACTCTGGAGTAGTGTGGACGGCAGGTGAACAGGTAGCAAAAGAGAGCATTTCAAAACTAAAAAATAGTAGTGTGGATGTTGCCTTTGTGAGCCCACATATCAGCACTGTCCTGTTTCCCACCGTCAACACACGTCAAAGACCTAAAAAGGTATAAAACTGCATCACATTTGCTCCACAGTTTCATCTCCAGATCGACCTGCTGGCAGCTGATGTGTACAGCGTTGGCAACAGTCAGTTGATGCAACACTACGTGATGTAACTAGAACATAAAGAACACTGTACATGTACATTTGGGAGGTCTTGTCTGTAAATGCCCTTCTGGAAGTTACCGTTCAGTGAAATATTCAAAGTCTGAACTCAGGGACTTTGAAACTCTTTCTGAAGATTTCTGCTTCAGGTCATTGTCGAGTTTTCAGAGCTGGCTAAGATCTCTGGCACTTTGAAATGGGTCTTAAGCTTCTGCTTTTGCCTGAGTCCTTACTGAAACAGAAAAAGACTCCATCCACATAAAAAAAAATAGAATAAAAGTACTTCTCTATTTTGAGCTCTTGTTGCGGTCGAGCCATGAGCTACGCCAACAGTCATTTTAGATGCTGCTATTCTTCACCAGACGGGGAATCACATTTCTCTCATCCGGAGCTAAAAGTGAGGCTTCAGAAGCTGTTGCCTGATCTTAACTGTTACAGTTCAAGGGATTTTATACTTTTTTGCTGAATCACGCTGTGCAAGTGTCACTTTTCTCCCCAAACCAGACTAATTCTTACAGAACTTCCTTAATTACACCAAATTAACAGCATATTTATGCAGCTGGTTTAATTCTAAATAGTTTCCAGGTGTGTAAAGTTTCAGAGGTACATAGAAAAATGACTGTTAAACACTGCAAAATACCGCACTGTGACAGCAACTATTAGCATTTAAGATAAATGTAGCCCTGTTCTTGTAAAGTAAATTATTCCAATTGGAGAAAACAAATCAAAGAAGTGTTTCTTTGCAGAGACTCTCACCATGTTTTTGAAGCGTTGAAAGTTTTGTTGGAGCACAGCTTGCTTCTGATGTTTCCTCGACTCCAGTGTCGAGCAGGCGATGAAAAGCACAGGTGGTAAAATCCAAACAAGCAGAGAGATTCTCAGTCTCTCCGAGTCCAGGTTGTTGGAACCTGGACGGCGCTGAACGGAGCTCCTTGTCTAGCAGCCAAGAGCAACACGTTTGCCAAGTGAGAGGGAGGATGATTAGAGTTTGGGTTTGTTTGGTTTGACGCTCATTTTAGAGGCTGGTATTCCTCAGTGGGAGTTTTGGCGGGAGCTAATGGGTCCTGGCTCGGCTCGGCTAGCGACCGTATCATCCAAGCTGAGAGACAGAGCAGTTAAGAGCATGTTAGGTTTGGAGCAGAAAAACAAAAAAACAACCACAGTGAATCTCAAAACAGACAATATGTAAGAAAAAAATTGTTTTATACTTAAGTTTAACATGATATATATTTGGTAATATTTGTTCCCTCTACTGTGTCTTCTGACCTTTGACCCTTTAGAGTTAAACTCTAAAAGGTCAGAGGAAAAAAAAGTAAAATGTAGAAAATGTAAGTCTGAGGTTTTCTAAGTCTGGACTACTGTTCGAACAACCTGTCATTTAAAGTTATGTTGTTAACATTTAACCTCTAAAGTTCTGCTGGGGTTTTATTACAGCACTAATAGACTCATGAATCACACCAGACACCAGCACAACAAGTCCAGATAAACATCAGAACAAATTATTTATGGCTTCCAAAAATATGATTATACGCTATACTTAACAAGAGTTTCTTAGGTTTCGGGAAATATCAGGGTTTGGGGTAAAATGACTGCTTTGTGTAAGTTATGGGACCTTTATTGTTACAGTAATAACTGCTAGGTTAAGATTATGGAATAAGCACATGTTAAAGAAACTAAAAGAAAGTAACAATTACAAAAAAGAAACAACACCCCACACCTTAGTCCCGTCTGTCTGACCTGCCCCATAATAATAATATCCTATAATAGCATCACCTGATGTTCTTATAGAGTCATAACCTCTATGGCCACTAGAGGGGACTGTCACTTGAAAATAAATCAATGACCAATGCTCTTAACAGCAAACAAAAAAATATTTGGCCTCTTACCTTAAAAAATTACATTTGATTATCAAAATAGTTGTCAGTGAATTTTTGGTCAATTGACCAATTGATTAATTAATTTATCATCTTTGTAAGTTTTGCTATAGCTAATTAGCCAACATTAGCATTAACAGCTGTTTACTCATTAGTCGAGAAGAAACATTGCGAGTTCAGCATCAAGCTTCATTCCTTTCAATTTGCTTTTATTTCTATCACTTCTTCTCTTCCACTGGTTAGCATGCTAACCAGCTAGCCCTAGCCAATCTCGTCACATTCCAATACCGAGTCACTGTAGCGCCCGGTTTGCTGTATTGTAACATCTTGTCTTATAAACGCAAAGATGGCTGAAGCTCTCGGCAAGACTGGTAAGAGAACAGCTGTTAATGCTAATGTTAGCTATGTAGCAAAAGTAGAACTTACAGTTAGCTTGTTTAAGCTTTAAGGGGGAGGGTTAGCAGCAGTAGTGGTCAGAGCAACAGCAGCAGTAGTGAAAGTGCTAACAGGAGAGTAGTAGTGGTGACGTTAGCAGAGGTGACCCATCCTGTCCTCATACAGTACTGCTGTGCTAACAATGTAGCCGTGATTAATTCCACACTGTCCTGCTTTACACAGCGAGCTAATTAGCAAACAAAGCGGCTCTGTTCCTGCTGCCCTCAGTAAAGGAGACAACAAAACTCTGGTTTCTGTTGGGTGTGGAAAACAAAGGAGTATGTAGGACAAATGGCCCACAACCATTACTGTCTCACTTTCTACTTATGGACTAATGAACAAACCTGACCCAGCACTTTCTCCAGCAAAACAAGCCGGCGACAAAGGCAGCCTTGTGCTTTCTGCACGCATTAGCCACAGTAACCTTTGACAAATGCCATCTCATTACTTTAATCACAACTGAATGCTCCCGTATGGTCGAAATTATCCAATCAATTCATCACAGCCACCCAATCTCCACCCTGACTGTTTTTTTTTTTTTTTTTTTCCTTTTTCTTCTTTTTGGGCCAGAAACTGCAGAGGGGGAAATTAGAGAAGAGGTTTTGGTGAAGTGGGTCATGGCAGACCAACAGGGAAGGGCTGTAAACACACTGCCGGAGCCAAAGAGCCAACAACAAACTCTGAAACATAACACAAATGTTAAACCTGTTAAACTTGTATTTTAAATAATCTCAGGTCCAAAAATTAAATTAGTCTCCAAAAAATAACCAGGTTCATTTTATGTTTGCCATTGAAACTTTTGGAGACTCGCTGCTCTGTTATGCTCTGCTACTCATAGCAGGTAAATTATTATTTTCATAATTTTATGAGTGGACTTTTAAAGTTGATTTTTGTCCTTACACCAAGCAGAAACAGTGCTGTTACCTCATGTAAACTCTTACACCACACGTAGAAAAAGAAGTTTAGATAAATTCAGATTTTTTTTTTTTTACTTAAAACACATCTGAAGACAGAATAACCTGTAATGAACGCAGCAGACATCATATAAATCGGTGATTAAATGCCAAATGCAGCAACTGCTGATGAAGCACTGGAAGGTTCCAGTGTCTGGATTTTGTCACTTTGCTGCTCAGTGTATATATGTATATATATATATATATATCTTTTTGGCTGCTCATACACATCATGGCTTCCACATTCCTACCAGAGATCTGTCCTGACTTTTGACATGAGTGTTTACTTCTGAGACCTTCCAGAAAACTGTTCCGGCTTCAGTGTCCTGTCCCATGAAAGTCAGTGCCCTCTAGGACATGAGTTAATCCAGGCAGTGAAACACCCAGAGTGACATTCAGTCAGGGTGTTTTGCTTTTGGATGATACTGAGCTGAGAGTGTTCATCCTCCGCCTGTAATAAGAAGGTGGAGGTTAATACCTGCAAAGACTCACGCAGCTCGACTCAGATGAAACGGTAAATAACAGTGACTCTGCAGGCAAAACACAGGTGAGAACTTCCTTCAGTTCTTGGAAAAGTCCCTGCAGTGAGAAGGGCAGAGGAAGGTGAAGTGTGCATGAATGCATGAAGTCAGATGCATTAGAGCGAGGGGCCCAGTGTCACAACCTGTCAGAGGCCCCTGACTGTCTTAAAGCACCCCTGCTGACTTCTGAGGGAATAAAATGGGGAGAATTAATGAGTTAACTCTGTTGCTGAAATTCAACTTTTCATCTCATCTCATTTTTTAATTTGACGTTAACAGTGTAATAAAGATTTTCTCAGGATTTACTCTACAGTTAAACTTAGTGCTTTGAGTGGGACCCACATGAGTGTACGGGCTGGTTTGTTCTGTTTATTTCTGAATGTGGACTGAGAGTGTCTCACATCAGCATCATTATAACTGTGTCCCTGAGAATGATTTCATACTTCAAATTTTATTTTCCAGTAAAGCTGCAACTGAATTTAAGGTTTTAATTCACACACTCGATCCCTGCAAAAATCAGAAGTTTCTTATATTTTGTTTCTAGTTTTCATAGTCAACATTTTTGAGGACATGAACTCAGCTTGAAGAACGTTGGTCTCCTGAAGTGTTTAGTTCGGTTTCTGGTTGTTTTATTGGGAAAATATTTTAGTTTTCGCCAAACTGTGAGGCTAGCTAGCCTCAGCGCTACTGTAGTGTTGGCATTACATAGCTGAACTGGGAATTTAGCCCGGAGGCTACCACACTGGTTTGTGTGTCTGTGTCTGTGTGTGTGTGTGTGTGTGTGTGTGTGTGTGTGTGTGTGTGTGTGTGTGTGTGTGTGTGTGTGTGTGCACGCAGTCTTTAGCTCCTGTGATTGTAACCAGCTGTGCTGTCGACTGGTGGCCTCACTCGTCTCCTCTGCAGATTCCAGTTTAAGCGTGCACACACACACACACACACACACACACACACACACACACACACACACACACACACACACACACACACACACACACAAACTGTCTCTCTTTCTCAGGAATCTGACTTGTTCTGTACCCCACCACTGTTCTCTTTCATAAACACACACTTATATGCACACGCTCTCATTTTTCTATCACACGCTGTTTTTCTTTAATCTGCCCCCCCATCAATATTTTTTCAGTGAACTCCCCCACATCTCCACACACACACACACGCACACAGGACATTCCAGTGTCAACACCTCTGCTCCTCTCTCTCTTGTCTAAGCAGGGGGTCGGTCCAATCAAGAACCTGGGACTTTGCGTTTGCCATATTTTATAGAGGAACCTACAGAATAACCTCATATCTAAAGGCAGGAAATTCTTTCTCTACGTATCCTGTCTCTGTTTACATTACGTTTCGGTTAATTTCAGAGACTGTTTTCATTATTTGCACAAGTGCTGTTCACCAGATGATATTTTTAAATGTGACTGTTAAATTACCAGACGGAGCACAGTGAAATCTGTTGGTGCATGAAGCCTGAAACCGTCGTGACTGATGTGTGTTGTCCAGTGTGAACTGTTGCTTGTAGTTTTCATCACATATTGAACACAAAGAGGAAAACTTGGTGCATGTTTCTTTTCCAGCAG
Source organism: Trachinotus anak (assembly GCF_046630095.1). Lineage (NCBI taxonomy): Eukaryota > Metazoa > Chordata > Actinopteri > Carangiformes > Carangidae > Trachinotus > Trachinotus anak. Next base: position 25,615,528 of record NW_027273863.1, on the reverse strand, counting down.
TGCAGGGTTTTCTAAACTTTGGTGAGACACAGTTTACTACCATACTCTCACATTACAGCCCACCATGTAACCATGGATTGATTAGTAAAAAGGCCTTCTGGGGACAGGCTGAAGGGCCCCAGGGCCCCAGGGCCAGAGCAACTGTTAATAAAAGTGAACATTTCATGTTGGAAAGTCACTCAAACAACCAAAGTGACTCAAAGTGGATACTGAGAGAAATAAAATGACTTCAGAGGGACAAAATGATGACTGAATCTGCCATAATGACTTCAGATGCACTGTGTTTATTTAAGCCAAACCACAGATGGGACTCTGGACGTGAGCCCCGCTCTCTGCTGTGATAGTTGTGCACTTTTACACTAACCACCTCCTGGCAACTCATTAACAAATAAGACTATGTTGCTCCTGAACATAATCCAGCCAGTGGTTACATTTCAGACAAATCGCAGCCTCCAGGAGACACAGTTGCCCTGAGACATGTTAACGTCGTCCCCGGTGGGACTTGCCTGGACCGTGCAGAATCGAGCAGCACATGTGAGGGTCAGCCGTCACCAAGCCTGATCTATGTGTTTTCAGTCTGCTGCTTGTTCTTCAGTGGACAGTTTGACCCTTTTGTGAGGCCGTAGGGTGAATTTGTTAGAACAATTATATTGATGAATTACCTCAACATACACACACATACACACACACACACACACACACACACACACACACACACACACACACACACACACACACACACACACACACTGAACCACAGGTGGCTGTGAAGATGAAACAGCAGATGAGGAAGAGATAAAAAATCAAGTTAGAGAGGTTTAGCTTATATAGTATCCTGTAGTTTCCCACATACAATGTAAAAATCAGATAGAACTAAGATACAGCTGTGATATTTTTTTTTCGTCAAATATGAGACTAATGAACATTAACAGGTCTGAAAGAGAGGCTCCGGGTCGCTCCTCTGATTTTCAGAGTGATCCAATAAAAATATAGCAGATTTCAGGTAAACACTGACAGAAACCAAATCCTGTCAGGTTGGATGGTGGGTCCAGGTGGGCGGGGCTTAGAGCATGGCTGAGAGCAGTGACTGCTTTGTTGTGACATCACAAAGTTCCAGAAGTCCTGATGGCTGGTTTTAAGGCTCAGTTTCTGAATACAGGCTGTGTGCATTTCTCTGTGGACTGAGGCTTTGATACTTTCACAGTATTAATATAGAACCTAGACCTGCTTTATAATCACAAACACATGGACATCTACCTTTAGACTGGATGGGACCTTTAAGGACTTGTTGGGTAAACAATTAAGGTAACAAACCACAGATTAAAAGACATAGTCAGATAAATAAAAGCTGCTTGGTGCTTCATGCAGGATATCAGAGAATCAACTTCTAAATCACTGTTCTTCCTCCTTCCAGTTCTGATGAAACACTTGGTGCATGATGAAACACACAGCTCAGTCAGTCTCAGCACAGACCAGAATCAGCCTTGTTCTTTTCACATGTCGCCATCTCTGCTGCCGGGCCGCTGACAGACTGCAACAGCCAGCTGCTGCTCTGCTTTCACAAGCTCTCGACTCACAACTGTGAGGATGAGTGTAGGCGGCAGAGGCCTGGAATGTAGAGGAACTCCTCGCTGACGAGAGGGTCGACTGTTCAGACACTAGGCCAAATATAGGGCTGTGAATGATTAACCTCCTGATCACCTCATTTGATCCTTTGCTTTAGTCAGAACAGCCTTGAGCAAAGCAGGTAAGGACCAAACTGCAGGTAGATAACAATAGATAAGTGGACTGATGTTGTAAAATCCTGCTTTTTGCCCCAAATTCATGTCCCAGTATTTGAAAAACAACAGATGACGCAACCTCTGAAAGATTTCTTTTCATACAGTCGTAAAAGCAGGCAGTAACCTCACCGTCTGTATGAAATATTACCGTCATTCTCTTAGATTACATGTCACTTTTTATCCCACAGTAAATATCTGGTTTTGGCATTAAAGTCCTAATCTGTCTCTTCATACATAAACAACCACACACGCACACTTAGATACATTTACAGACCACACGCACACATTCCTTTGGACACAGTTTGGAAACACAAACCGTACATTCATCCTTATTATTTAAAAGTAGACTCTGTGTGTGTGTGTGTGTGTGTGTGTGTGTGTGTGTGTGTTGAAGACACATTTACATCCCTGAGCTTTTAGCTGAGGCTGATGTTTAGCTCCTGAGTCCTGATCACAGTCAGATGTGGAGAAACCGCATTCCAGCCAACAAAGAGTCGCGCTTCGCCACACACTCTCCTGACATCATTTCCTTCAGGCGATGTGTACAAATACTCTGTGCTCATGTCACTTCCTGGGGAAGCACAGGTGGACACTGTCCAGTCGGTTGAATGTAGATCTTTTTTTTGTTGAAAAATCATTGTATTTGTGGATTGTGACAAACTCATTATAGCATGTGTGGTTTGCATCATTTTTAGCATGTCTTGCTAATTAAATTTTGGCAGACGTGATTGACCCATCTGTTATCTGTTAAATGGTCCTGCAGACAGAGAAACAGATTTGTCTGGAATCTGGCGGACAGATCGCTCTGGCTCAGCTGATTAGGTTTTTGTTTGCAGTTTCAAATCTGTGACTTTTACGGTTTTCAACTGTCATTAATCCGTGATTTTTGACAAAATAATCTTAAATCAAACCACTATTTCCATCTTTTACAGGCACTTTTACAGGCTGTTTGTTTATTTGCTAGTTCGTCCAACCCCAGTGTTACCTTTACACTGTATGTAGTAGGAACATGAAGCCTTAAAGGAACCCTTACAGTCTGAAGCTTTTTAAGGTTTGTGCTCCTCTGAGCAGGAATCAGTCCCCTAACACGACAACCCATTTAGCTCAGTAAATCCCAGAAACCCACATTTTTTAAGGATATGCAGTATGTTACAAAATTATCACCTGAGATAAGACAGGTATTAAGCAGACTTGAGCTAATATTCAATAATATTGAGAATCAATAATATCGATAATATCTAATATGCAGATATTTCTCGCCATAGTGGAAACATTAAATATCACCATAGCGATATTTGTCATAATAGCATATATCGCAGTGTCGCTTTACAAGGCAGGGCTTCAAGACTGGGTAAAAATGTAGAAGCCACCTACACCTACTAGCCAATCAAACAGTACCAAATCATTTCTACACAAACAACACAGGGCTTTACACAACTAGTAATTCAGTCTTGTGGATGGGAAAGTGATGATGCTCAAACGTTCAAAATCTCAGATGCAGAAAACAGAGACTGAAATGGGCCCAACTCCAGACGGGGTTTTCTGACCTTATGTGAACATGGTGGCAAACAGAGCAGAGTGCATCAGCTGTTTATTTGACATGAAAATACATTGTTGAGTCAAATTTGCTTACCTTAAGAAGTCTTACCTGGGACATTTTAATATGAATGGACTGCACTAATCGCAAATTGCTGCACATAGAACCTAAAACTTTAAAGGGTTTATTTGTAAGTTTTGCTATTGCTACATAGCCAACGTTAGCATTAACTAAACACATTGATCAACTGTTAACTGATCAGTCTAGAAGAAACAAGTTCAGAATCAAACTTTGTTTTATTCGCCAAAAGCTGTCTCCAGTGGTTGAAAGCAACTGACTTGTTTTGCTTCTATTTCTATCACTTCTTTTCTTGTATTGAAGCTAGCATGCTAAAAAACTAGCCCTGATCACTTTCCGATACTGAGTAAATGTAGCATCTGTGCTGCCCTGAAGAAGTAGCACTGCTCAGAGGATGTATGTGACTGGTAAGTAAACAGCTGTTAATGCCAACGCTGGCTATGTACCAACAACAAAACTTACAGATAGTTTCATAATATTAAACAACAAGGAAAGTGACAGGTGAGCCTATCTACTGCTGTAGCTTTGGTGCTACATAACGACATCACCACTCCAATATTATATTCTCAGTCAGGCCCGTTTTTCCCCATCTGTAAGATAACTCCTCCAGTCAGGAAACAAAAACAGCACTTTAATATTTTTCAATTTATTTCCTTAGGTGAAGCAAAACCTTCCACAATTTATGACACGTTGAGGTTTCATGTCCCCAGGAAACTTGTCAAAACTGCCATTGCATCATTTTAAAAATAAATGGGCATCCCGGGGAAAATACACATTCTCTTCTCCTGAACAACCTGACTTTTGCAGATGTGGGGTTTCTATCTGTCAGTGGTTATATTAAACATAAACAGTGGATCAGAATTGCTTTAGTCGCCAAGTATAACAAATGTGCAGGAATTTGTCTTGGTGACACGGTAAGTCAGTGACTGCTGCATGTTCCCTCCTCACTCCCCCTCTCTCTTACATTTCCTGCCGTCAGTCAGGCAGGTTGGCCAGCGCTTTGCTTCTGATCCTCCAGTATTTTTCTTTTTTTTCTCCATCTGGTCTTCATTTCCCTGCTAGTGCATTTATCTGGCTCGGTCTCAGAGAGATCTCATTTTTTTGGACGGGTCTTCCTGCCTGCATGCCTCCTTCTGCTCTACAGTTACACCATCAACAGCGACTGACGCCTCTCTGTAAACATGTAAGTCGCTGCGTCTTCAAGCTCTGCAAGCTGTCATCAAACAAAAGATTCACACATATATCTGCCTTTTGTCGGTGGCTGTCATCTGTTGAATACACAGTGAGATATGCAGCATTGAAAATTAAAGTGACTGCACTTTACACCCACCCCCTGTAGAGTAAAAAATGTGGAGTTTCTTCAGCAATAACTTTCATCAACTTGCTACTAGTGATAAGTTTTCATCTTGAGAATATATTGAAGTATGTGTTTTGCACCATCATATTAGACCAAAGAGTGGTGAAACACACTGCTCTGCCTCAGAGGTTTGCAAAGGGGAGTATTGTAAAACAGAAGCACTATGTTGTCATTTTCTGGCAAAACCATTCTATTGGAACATACTGCAGATGGACAGAGGAGAAGTGGATTATTCTTCAGCAGTGGTTTCAGAAGCTCCACAAGACTAAACACATTGTTCTGTCAAGAAGGAAACTAATTAGGAAAGAATCCTTTTGTTTGACATTGTGAGATGAAACTAAAAAGCTTATAATATTTTTTGGTTTATTGTTGTTTTTAAAGCTGCATTCATCTTTTTTCTTGGCCACATAAGGCCAGTGGAACATCTTATACCATACAAAAGTACAAAATTACTAATAAAAGTGCTAGCAAGGCATTCATTTTGAGTAGTTTTTCTGGCTGCCCGACAAAATTTCCACTCTGTTTTAGCTCTGTTTTTGGTCTTCACCGCCTCCTGAGGAGAATATCTGGCTGTGTAGCTGCTAAATATTCCACTTTTTTCATCAGCTAGTGTCTGCTGCTGTTTGAGCAGTTTGTTGACAAGGGTCAACAAAATGTTCTTTTCTTTAATGAAATGATAATGTTTAACTCCAACCTTTAACTTTCAAATCTACCTTTTATAACCTTTACTTTTGGCCGGACAGCAAAAGTGGGGCCAGCCCCTTAAACACAAATGTTCGTGACTGACTGACTTTGTGAGTCAGTCAGTCAGTTACACCATTTGTCGGCCGTTATGCTTGGTTAACAGCGCTGTCAGGCACCCATCAGGAGGGATACTGCGGTATGACCAAAATACCCACTTAATGTCTCAGTAAGGAAAAGGGATGAATTGTCCAATTCTGTTGATGAAATATTGAGTTGGGTACAGCCCTGGGATGAACAATGCAACTCATTCGAAATTTATCAGATACTGAGCAGAATATCCTTCTAAATTTTGCAGGCCCATGCACAGTCTAGGTTTTTACCCAGTCTAGTTATTGTTACTCTCAGAAAATTGACTCTTGGTTTTCTCACAAATAACATCAAAATGATGCTACATCACAGTAAAAATAACAAATTTGCTGTCGGTGGCTTTAATACAGAACATCTGTATCAGTCTCTAAAAGTCCAGACTGAAGGAAACCTGTAAAACGTCCCCTGTCCCGACTCCCACAGGTTCAAACAAACGCTGTACATGTGAATATCACATTTCTTGCGTCAGCTCTATGGTATGGCAGTGAAATGCAGAGTATTTGACACCACATATGGATAATGAGGGGCCACAGTTAATCACATCAGCCAATGTGGGTGGGGGGTGGGGGGGGGGGGGGGGGGGGCTTCTGATGAGAGTCACAGCCAATTAGCTCTCAGCCAAGGTGCTGCCGTGGAAACTGTTACCAGGTCGCAGCAACGGGGAGATCTAATTGAGTCCAAATGGTTGTAATTCATCGAGTTAAGGGCTGGCATGACTTTACCCAAAGGCTTTTTTGTTTTTTAACTCTCTGAGACTCATCGTCTCGTGTGAACTTCTCCCCCCTGGACTGGCAGAGCAAACGTGACTCTACTCTCCTGATGTTTTTCTTGGGAAGCTGGTTCAGAGGAGCAGCTCAGGTGTTACAGATTCACTATGGTCTCTTTTGAAAATGTTGGTAAACGTTCTTTTGGATACGATTATTTTTTCAACTTAAAGCTCCATATTTTACACTTCTCCTGTGTTTTATCTGAAGTGCTGATCTCCATCAGAAGATATTTTTGTGGTTTTAAGAAGCAAAAACCATCTCAGTGTAATTTTACATCTCCTCTCTCAGGCTTCTCTCTGGAGCTCTAGTAACAACAGGTCAGTCAGCCTGTGATTGGCTGACTGTTTTCTGAGTAATTTAATGAAAAAATATAGTAGATTTCACTCAGAGAAACCAAATCCTGCAAGTTTGGATGGTGGGTCTAGGTGGGCAGGGTTTGGGACATGGCTGAGAGCAGTGACTTCTTTGTTGTGACATCACAAAGTTACAGAAGTCTTAATGCCTTATTTTAAGTTTCACTTTATACAATACGGGACATTTAACTAATTTCTTGATTGAATAATTTAACCTCACTTCTAATGTTTTAATGTAAAACCCTCCTGTTTAACTCTGCAGACACCTCAGGTATGGAAACAAGTCTTTCCACAGTTCACGTTCAGGACAAATGATACTTTTATTGTTTTTGGGGCCTGCAGCTAATGGTTGTTTAAATGATCAATTAATTAAAGGAATTGCACAACAAAGAAGTACAGATATCTGTTACCACATTGATTATAGCCTATATGTGCTGCAATTATGTTTCCAGTCTGCTGTTAAACACAACAAATGCCAGTAAAACAACGATGAAAAAAATACAATGGACTTTCAGTGTCACTACATCAATAGATTAAACTCTAGTTTAGTTCTATCGGTCATTGTCACGAGTTTCAACAAAGCATGGCAGTGTATACACCAGAGACCTTAAGGAAATGGTGTTTCCAGAGGGCAGCTGCAGAGTTAGACACTGAGGTGATGTACATGCAGAATAACCCCTTACAGCTATCACAAGGTGTAAAAGGTTTCAGTCGACTTTCTCCCCGTACTGTACACAAGGACTCAAGTAAAAATCCCAAACATTACATGACACTACATAAGCATCAGGGACGACGTTTACACGACGAGCTGAGTGATGCGCGTGAGCCTCGGAGCCAGAGATCAGTCCGACTGTAAACAGTTTACACTGCCTTGGGGGGGGCAGACATGTCTGCCATCATGCCTGTGAACTGACTCCTTCACCTGAGCCACGCTGTGTTTACACCTCGGCTCTGTCTGAGAGACAACACACGTGGTGTTTTATGATCCACTGTACATTACTATAACAACACACCCCTCCCCCTCCCTACTCTGAGGTGATTTGCACAGGCAGGATAGTCTGGAGCCAGGCCTTGTCATGTAAATACTGTCACCTCAACTGGCATTCAAATGTATTTGCATCCGGGCTGAATGTAGGTCAGTCAGTCAGTAGGCTTCTTGAATGGTGAGGAGGGAGATTAGTGTAAGGGGTTTAATGAGCAGCACGGGGCAGGTGATAAGGATGTTTGTGCGGGAGCGGAGTCCACTGAGCAAACCTCCTCATCAGCAACTTGTCCTCCATCTGTAATTTGGTGTTTGTCTTGTTTAACCCGGATGTTGGTCCAGGACGTAACAGACAGACAGATAATTCAGAGGTGTAAGCTACAGTAAATATACTCAAACAGTGTGCAGGGCCTGTATATGTTTATACAGACTTATGTGTAATATACACTCAATACATTTACATTTACACGTGTAGCAGATGCTTGTATCCGAAGCAGCTCACAAGTGAGGCGCATCACTAAAACTTCAGGTCAGTAGAGACCTCGGTGTCAGGACTAAGTTCTACATCTGTTCAATAAGTGAAGGAGATCAGGTAAAGAAGTGACCTGAAAGTCAGAGTCAGAGCTGGTTAGACGTGTTAGGGTGTTGGAGGTGTTAGGAGAGGAGGTGCTCTCTGAACAGAGGAGTTTTGAAGACAGAGAGGGTCGGTTGGTGGTTGGCTCCACCATCAGGGAACCACAGACCAGAACAGTCTGGACTCACACTGTCTGCGTGCAGGGACGGTGATGACGGACGACGTTCATTAGAGGAACACAGTGGAGGAGAAGGAGCATCAGGCTGAATGATTGTGTGCAGACCCAGAAGTCGCTGTGAAGGCAGCATTAGTGACTGAATTTGATTCAGTTGGCCATGAGTAGCCAGCGGAGGTTGACGAGTAGCGGAGCGACGTGTGCTGTTTTGGGCTGATCGAAGACCAGATGGGTTGCTGCGTTCTGGACCATCTGCAAGGCTCTCACTGTGCACGAAGGGAAGGCCTGCCAGAGGAGAGTTGCAGTACTGCTAGGCTGATACTACTAATAAAGCTGCTACTAATGGAGCAGGGTATTGAGGGATATACCACAGTACTGTTTACAATTCATTAATGACTGAAATACAGCTCTGCTTGGAAATTGATTTTTTCCTGTTTTTATAGCAGTAAAAACTGAGTTAGGATCCTGAGATCTGGTCTCTGGAAAATATACAATCAGTAAGACAACAAAACATACTTTCCATATCATTATATTATTTATACAGTAGTTTCTCATACTCATCAACCCCCGCAACTAACTAACCTGCTCAGCTGAAACCTCCCATTGTCAGGGTGCTGTTATTGTTAGTATTCTTTCCATGTCATGTACGTAGGTCTGCCCATTAACCTAATTATTGTTATTATGGTTGTAATTTGAGTTCTTCACTTCAGAGCACTGAACATGGTTTCACCTCGGGCATGGCAGAGTATGTGAAACAGAGTCATTTACCTTTTTTTTTTTCCCTCTTCCTACCCCATCATCCAAAATAAACAGTATTTTTGGGAACTTTCTCTAACTGACCTCCGTAATAAGAAAAAAGGAGACTGCTGTTTTTAATTTATTCTGCTTATTTTAGCTTTGAGGCAAAACTCTAATATAAGAAACTTGAGCAGCACTTTTAGTAACTGCATTACAGGTAAAAAAACAACAATAATAAACAACAAGTAAAAAAATATCTGGCTTTAGTAAAATAAGCCAGAGCAGCAGGAAAAATGTTGGACATGTATGACAAGACTGTGACTGACAGAGGAGTGACAGAGCTGTTTGCTTTCAGATATCATCTTGTGTTTTCATGGTCAGCGAGGCCCAGTGCAGATGAACAGGGCAGCAGGGAGTCGAGCTGTGGGGGTGCAGAGGGGAGACGGAGATGCTCTGCAGACTCTCGTCTTAATGCATTTCATCCCCCTCCTCCAGGCAACAGTCGCTCCTAATGTGTGGTTATGGGAACACCATGCACTGCTGAAATGAGATTTTCACTTTAGGTCCAAGTTGCACAGGGAAAATTGTTTTCTTATTCAGAGAGCTGTGATCAAACAATGGCAACTTTGTCCATATTTAAAGTTTTAAGGATGAGTGTGAAGACTCCGGTGAGAACCAGGTGAAGTTCAAGACAACAAGTCTGAGAATGGTACATGCACAAGACAAGTGCTAGTGTGAAATCATGTGACATTAGCTGTGTCTCAATTCAGGGGCCACGTCCTTCAGAGGAAGTGGTCTACGTAGCTGTTGTTGACCGTGAAGGCTGAACCGAAATGAAACGATCTACAGAGGATTTTAGCTTTGTGTCATCAGCTGTTCCCACCCTTACCCTTGCGTCTCAAAGCGTGTCTTGTCTCACCTCGCAACTTTGAAAGCAAGTAACTTTTTTCACTAAAACTCGAGGCCCTTGGTTTTAACATTTGTACCATTGGCTGTTGAACTGAACTGAAACCCAATACCTACATTTGAAAGTCTCAGACTCTCTGTCGTTGTTGTTTGCTTTCATTCCAGGCACGCAAAGAATCTTGGGATAGGTTTCGCCAAAAAGGATCCAAACGTTGTAGCAGCAAGGCTTCTTCAAACAAGGCAGTGTTTGAAGGAGCCTTCGAAATGGGACAGCCGAGTCGCGCCACAGTGTCGCAATTGGTCTTCAAATGCAGCGTCTAAAGGTCACGACCCCTGAATTTGGACAGTTATAGTGATGAACGTACAGAAACTTACCAGCTGAACCTGCAGCTCATTGTTTATCTGTCGTCTGTTCTGGTTCACTCCCACCAGCAGCTGTTTTTACTTTTACTTTTGATTTTACTTTTTACTCATTACTCTTCCTCTCCTCTTTGTTTTAAAGGAGCGGCCAATTAAATATTTTTTCTTCTTGGAATATAAACATGTCTGAGAGATGGAAAACTTCTCTCACCCTGTTTACTGCACCTCTTAAAATGTACCGGTTTTGACAGCATCACTGTTTTCATGCTTAAGTGGATGTTTAAAAAAAAGCAGCTTTATGCTTCTTTAACCTTTGCAGCTACTCAAACCTTCACTCCTGATGATGACGATGAGGATTTCTGACAGCGTCACCTTTTTTCTCCACCAACCTGAGTGACTCTGAGAACCCAGATGATTCTGCTGTGACCTTTACAACTTTTCAGACCCGTTGGTAGAAATCTGTAGTTGCTTTCTCACAGATACATGCTGATGTGCTTCCTTTTTCCAAGTCTGCCTATTTATCCATTAGTCACCACCACAGCACTGCAGCCCCTGCCAAAGCTTCTCCTGGCTTCACAAGCTCCTATTTCAGCAGTTTGCTTTGTTTTGCTTTGAACTTTGAAATATGAAGCTGTTTTGGAGAATCTGTGGTTTGGGTTGGTGGTGGTGAAAAGAAAAACAAAAGGTCAGATGTGCTGAACGTTGTGTTGCTGAGCTTTTCCTGACAAGCTGAGTGGAACCGGTGAAGGAGGTTCAGTGTATGACTGAGGTCACGTGTTATGTTTGCAGTCGACCACCTTCCTGGGAGCCTAATGGGGGTTTTATGACTCTGTGCTTTTGTCTGGGAAATTGGATTATGTGTAGCCTTTGGCCCATCTGTGCTTCCACCTGAGCAATGACAGGCAGCAGAGATGTAATTCGCTCTGATTGCTATCTCTCTGGCTCTCTCTCTCTCATTACTTATTAAATGAGAAAACTTAATGTATAGGTTCAGAGATTAGTTATTACACTTACACTAAAGAGATGCTCGGCAATGTTTGTTGACGTTAATATCAATTTTCACCTCACAAAAGCATTTAATTCAAGCAGAGTCGTTAAAAGATAAAACTTACCACCTTCATACAAGTTTTGTCTCATGATTGTGACTCACTAAATACATTGGAGTGCGAGTTGAGTCGCAAGTCCCTAGTGTTTGAGTTCGAGTACAAGTCCGAGCCATCAAAGAAGAGTTCGAGTTGAGTCTCAAGTACCGAGTGTTTTTAGGCCAAGTCCAAGTGGCCAAAGAGGAGTCCAAGCTCGAGTACCCAGTGTTTGAGTCCAAGTCCAAATTACCCAAGAAGAGTCTGAGTTGAGTCTCGAGTACCCAGCGTTTGAGTCCGAGTCACCAAGGAAGAGTTCGAGTCAAGTCCCCATTACCAGAGTCAGAGTCGGTGTCATCAAGGTTGAGTCTGAGTCGAGTGAAAGCAAAACGTAGACACTATCTGTTACATGAATCTGCATGTAGGCTGGTGAACACACATGCGAGCTCTTGCACAGAATTGAATAACATTACAGTATTAACATAGATATCAATATATCAATATAATATTCCTAATACTTATTCTCTCTCCTGCTCCACAGACGTACATCGGCTCCATCCTGGCGGCAGTGAACCCTTATCAGCCGCTTCCTGGCCTGTACGACCGGCCGGCTGTGGAGCTGTACAGTCGACACCACCTCGGTGAAATCTCACCGCACATCTTTGCTGTTGCCAACGAGTGCTACCGCTCGCTGTGGAAGAGGCTTCAGAACCAGTGTGTCCTGATCAGGTAATTGATCTTACTTAGTTCCTTGTATTTCAACTTTTTTTATTGTCTTGGAAGTTTAATCGAACTCAGTGTGAGTTTCCTGACTTTTGCTGACTCGACTGACTCACCAACAGCCAATGCCCTGTCAGGATGTCCACATCTTTCTTGTCAGAGGTCATACGGAGCGCTCTAATTGGCTGTTTTGAATAAACCGTTGTGGTCTCAACCTTGGTCAGTCACTCTCCCCTCAGTGTGTCAAACACTTTGATCAACTTTCAAGTCCTTTGGGGAGTTTGGCTGCAGTTCTAACGATTTGAGCACCACATGCCACAACACACACACACACACACACACACACACACTCTGTTACTTTCTCCATCCTCTGTCCCCTGCTTTCCCCTCTCACATCCTTCCTCTCTTCCTCTTTGATTTTCGCTGGATGACTTTCACATCCGCCATTGCTCTATTGTTTAATCAGACACACAGAGACATTGTCTTCCCGCTGACTTAAAAAAAAAAAAAAAAAAGTTATTTTTACATTGTAGAAAAAATATTTGACCCCCGATTTAGCAGACAGCGGATACAGGAGAGATTGCTGTGTTTGACTCTGTGGGAACTGTTGTGTTTGTGGTCATCGAAGTATCCTGAGTACGTGATTGTTATGGGAGCAACAGAGCAAAGCAAATTATGTAAGAAGACAGTAGAAATAAGACACATATCGGGGACATTTTATTCTCTGTGTGGAGTGTGGAGAATCTGTAAAACTAAGTCTAAAGTAGAATCAGGTAAAAAAAAACACCCAGCCTGAGAGGTGCAGGCTGTGGTGGTGGTGAGGCTCATCTCGCTGACCCAAGCAGAAGTGCTGCAGTTTTCTGGAAATTAGCTGGCGTTAGTTTACAGCCCAGTTTGGCCCTGTTTTATTGGCATTGTGGGTAATGAGACCCACATGTTCCTTTTTAAATGTAAGGCGGTTTGAGGTTGTGGAGGAAGCAGAAAGTGAACAGTGGCTTTTCTTTAATTATTAATGACCATTTATCAACAAAACATATGATAATTCTTAGTTTCCTAACATTATTGTTGTCATTGCTTTGATTTCCGGCTCTGCAGCCACAAGCACCGTCACTGCAGCATCTTACATCACTATTACACTCGAAGCATGGCAGGGGCTTTAATGTGTAGCTCCATATAAATACAGGTTTAACAGTAATGATCTTAGTACAGTACATGTAGACACTTTATTTGACCTCTGCCAGTATCCTGCTTTCTTGTGTGCATTCAAGCCAAGTCTGTCCTGTAAAAAAAAGTTATTATGTCCCATAGCTCTGCTTTGTTGCTAGGCGACATCTAGTGGCCGTGACGATTATGACAGGAGCTAAGGGAAAAGTTCGGTGACGTAATAAAAGAAAGAGCAACAAACACCATGTTAGGATGAGGTTTGGTGGGTGGTAACGGTACAACTGTTAAAAAAAAGAAGTTTTTGTGAAAAAAAAAAAAATGTTGTCAAGGTTGCTAGGTGACAGGAACCGTTCTTTGTGATGCAACAGTAGGGGTGGGAACACCCTGTGATGTAAAGAGAAAATCCTCCGTCTCATTTCGGTTCGGCCTTCGACGGCCACAGAGGGCCACACCTTCGCAGACCACGTCCTCCGCGGGATGCAGCCCCTGAATTTGGACACATCTCATGATCGTTTCGAAAAACGTACCCACGTTGTTATTATTAAACCAAGATATTTTCTTAAACCTAATCAAGTCATTGGTATTTATTTTTGTAACCATGGTGACAAAGCGGCACATCACCGTTGGTACACTTTGTGTGATTATTATTGTAACCATGACAACCAAGTTCCTACCAAGTTCCTACTCTTTCAGGAGACACTCTATGGGTTGTATCAGAGGGTTGAATAAAACAACCTGTGCGGTGGTTCAGGTCGGAGGTCTGGTTTAAGTTTAATTTTTCACCAACTGACCTGAACATCTCATGTTTACAGTAGCTACGGATGTGAAAAACCTGCAGCTCTGTGGCCAGGCTCACCTCACATGTTCCCCTCAGTCCTCTCCTGGTCTGAAGCACCTCCATCCCCCTGTTCGGGGCACAGAAAGGCTTTTGTCTGGCAGGATGTCGGTCGGTGGGAAGAATATACACCACAGCGCGCACAGCGAGGCGTAAACACAAACATGTCATATTGTCATTGGAGAAGGCCCCGAGCTGCACAATGCCGCCATTCTCCTCACAGAGATGTATCACTGCTATAGATGTGGTCTCTGTTTGTCCTTATCCCACTGATTCTTGGTGCTTTTCCCACTGCAACAAGCAGATTTCCCTCCAGGGTTCAGCAGTTTCACCTCTTCTTTAATTTTCAAAAAAGATGATTTTATATTTCCCTCTTTATCTTTCAAACTTGGCCCCAGACCTTTCTACCAGCTCTGGGGGGCTGGAGTGGATGAAAACACTTAATTTTACCACAGAATTTTGTGACTTCAAGAAAAATAAAAACACTAATTTGGTTTGCGTAGTTTTTCCATGAGAGCAGCAGCAGCATATGAAGCTGTGCAGGCCAGAGAGGACACACCACAGACCACAGCCGTGACCTTTAGCTGGTGCCTCAGCTAAAACACAACCTGATGGTTTACTGTCTGTTAAAATAGAGTAAATGATACACTGAGCCTCCCAAGACACACACTGAGGCTTGATCGTCCTCTATATCTGATTATTTGCATCTTTCAGGATATTTTGAGGTTGAACATTGCATCTTTTCACATTGCAAAAGTCAAAAATGGGAGTTTGAGCTCTGCTTCATGGTCATACTGCTTAACTGTTGCAAAACAGGGATATAAAGCTCATTATAGAGACGTAGCAGGGCATTAAATGGCTTCTTCTGACTGCTCATCCAAGAAGGAAAAAAAAGAACTTGTACCAGCAAAAAGCCTGAATCATGAATGTGAAGGCTCTGCATGTTTGATATAGTGTATATTTGTTGCACCATGATCCTCATAGCACCCATAACAACAGGTGGAGCAGAACCAAACATCACTTTTAGTGAATAATGAATATAAAGGAAATAAAACAGGCTTGAATATTACTTTCCTGCTGTTCTCTGACCTCCTTTGGCCCCAAGCAGCCAGTGAGAGTGTCACTTTTAATCTCTGGTTTTACTGTGTGTGAGTGTTTTACTGCCTCTGAGCTGCTAATCAGCTGTAAATTGTTGCCCTCGAGCAAGGCACTAAACTCCCAGCTGCACCAGTGGAGCCGCATCCAAGTGAGCATGAGGTATAGTGGTGCTGCAAAAAACACGCAGACCTTCCCTGATGCAGGAATTGTTAATTGATGATGCCTCTCTAATTTGATTAATTTGATACTTGATCTAGTTTGAAGTCTCTGTCTGAAGCCAGAGAGAAGATATCGTGTTTTTTTTATCACCTTTGTGCAGGATCTTTGAGGGCTTGAACGTCTCGCTCTCATTGATTGTCTCTTAACGTCTGGGCTTTAGAGTAAAAGCAGGAGCGAAGTGCTGGAGCTCCCTCTGGTCTGCTGCTGCTGTGGGTGATGGATGTGTGAGGCTGTGAATAATTGCAGGGCGGAGCAGAGACAATCGGAGTGTTTTTCCTGAGGGCTCCTGTCCGGCTGTGTGGGCTGGCTGCTCTCTGTGAACGTCAAGACACAGGCTGTTGAGGATTTACTGACGGTCTATGGTGTACTGTTACTGAGAAACAACATGGAGGCCCAAGACACAGCCTCATATCTGTGACCAAACAAAATAATAATATCTTATTATCATGATATATGATACCAATTATCAAAATTACCAATTTACCACAGAAGAACTTAACCTCTCTCTGCAGAATTTAGTTTGACTCGACTTTCTTGAGGGTTATTATTTCTGATTTTCAAAGAAAAGCACACAGTTTGTTTTTTTAAAGATCCCTTAAAACTGACTCACACCTGGATTTTATGCCCCTATGCAGACAGATGTGTTCTCTGTCTTGTTGTAAGACAACACAATTAACCACAGGATGCAATAAACAAGGTCCTCTTGTAACAACCTGCCATTGAGGGCAGCCATGCCCCAATTATACTTAACTTTAGTCCTTAATAAAATGTAAACAGGTGAGTTACATAAAAATTCACAGTTGTCATGAAGGAGGAAATTAGCTCTAGAGACCAAAACGGTTTTTGTACCAGGCTGTAAACATGTTTATTTCTCCTGTAAAGTTGGCAATTTTAAGATGGGTGTCTACGGGGACTGACTTGTTTTTGGATCCAGACTCCAGTGGTCTTGGCACTTGGCTTCATTTTTAGCTGGTTAGCATGCTAACTTCAGGAGAAGAGAAGACATGATAGAGACTGAGTTAACCTTGGTGTTGTTTTCCACCTGTGGAGACAGATGCTGGTGAGTAAAGGAATGAAGCTCAATGTTGAACTTGCAACATTTCTCCTAGACTGCTGAATAAACAGCTGTTAATGCTAACACTGGCTATGTAGCAATAGCAAAAACTTACAAATATCTCCTTCAAATTAAAATTCAAACCCATACATGTATATATTTATGTCAGTCTGACCTCCTCTGACTGACTGATGTGAGCAGGCAACAGTGTTCACAGGTGTTTTAAGTGTAATTTCGACCTCTGTGGTAAAAGTGAAGCAGGGTGTGTTGAGGAGAGAGTGAAAAGTGGAGTTTTTAAGAGTTAACATGACTAAACAGCGCTTGTGTTTGAAACTGGACCTGCTGTAACTGACACAGTTGTCGCTCTCCACGGTGGAGCGCGCCACAAACTTTTTACAGCCAGGTTTCAAGCTCATAAAGTTTGTGTTTGATATCCTAAAGTTAGATTTTGGGAGGAGGCGGATCATTTTAACACTGAGTCAAAGTCCTGTCCAGCTGCCACACTACGTGGTCTGGTTCACAATGAACTGTGACACACACACACACACACACACACACACACACACACACAGACATTTCACCCTATTGGTCCCTTGAAAACACCAAAGCCATTTTAGACCAGACCCTCGTAAAACATGTAACATGCCAGTGCCCCCACCCATACACAGAAAGGATCATTTCATGATGTGTGTGTGTGTGTGTGTGTGTGTGTGTGTGTGTGTGTGTGTGTGTGTGTGTGTGTGTGTGTGTGTGTGTGTGTGAGGAAGAAGAGCTATAAATTGCAAGCTGGCACTTCTAGGCGAGGCAGGAAGCTTTCTCGTCGGATTTAGGGATTGTGGGTAATCAGATCCAGGCAGACGGAGGCGAATGAAACAGGAGCTGGTGTTGAAGAGGAGGAGGAGGAGGAGGAGGAGGAGGAGGAAGAAGGAGCCAGCTCTAACAAAAGGCATCTGCTCATTAATGCTCATGAATGCCA
Organism: Trachinotus anak; assembly: GCF_046630095.1. Lineage (NCBI taxonomy): Eukaryota > Metazoa > Chordata > Actinopteri > Carangiformes > Carangidae > Trachinotus > Trachinotus anak. Next base: position 25,597,944 of record NW_027273863.1, on the reverse strand, counting down.
CTTTGCGTTTTCACTGATGCAGATACCTGCCTGCGTTGAGCCACATGATTTTAATGGAAACCCCCCCCCCCCCGTTGAGTTTCTGCTACAGATTTCTGCAAGAACTCTTTCTGAACCACCAACGAAGAGACTCCTGGAACACCTCCAAACCTTCACTGAGCACAGCCAACCCCAGCATGGCAGGTTTCCTCCTGGATAATAAAGCAATAAACAGGCGATTCAGATTTTAAATTGCATGTTTTTATTACCTGATGTTGTGTGTTTGGTTGAGACCCCGTAGTTCTAATGAAGGGAGAGCTTGATGCTACAGCGTGCAATCATATTTTAGACAAGCTTGTGCTTCCAGGTTTGTGTCAACAATTTGCGTTTGTCTCTTTCCTGCTCCATAAAGAAATGGTTTTCCCAAGTTGGTGCTGGGAGAACTTGAGTGGTCTGAACAGAGCCCTGACTTAAACCACATCCGAAGCCAGTGACAAACCAATGGTATAATTTCTGTATCCGTGAGTTTGTGACACTCCACGTGATGTAAATTTTGTGTATGCATAACATTCGCGTGGACGTCTGCATACCCTACAATTTCTTGTGTCCAGTGCCCCCAACATGAGCTGAAAAACGAACATGGACACTGAGTTTGAAGAGATGCTGTGTGAGGAGGTCCACTGCTACCCTCACCTCTACAATTCATTGTTAAAAAACTACAAAGACCAAATCTGTTAACTCATGGCGGGAAAATTTCCTAGACTTTAGCAAAAGAAAAAGGCCGAACAACCAAGCTGAGTCAAGTGCAGCTTGACAAGCACACTTTGGCAAAAACCCATCAGAACCCAGAGTTATCCTCAGTGCCCATGTGCAAAAAAAAGCTCCGCTTGACAGGCTCCAAGTCTTACTTGATTTTGTCAAGGTTTATTTGTAAGTGTATCTGAGATTTTGAAGGAAACCTGTGTCTCATTTGTCCTAACTGTGTTGAAAAATGTGCAATACCCAATGCAGTTCTTAAATGTCTAAATCCAGGCAGCTTCATAAAAACTTCGACCAAATTGAAATAAATAGTCTTTCACTTTTACTATCTGTTCGGCACCATGAAATCAAAGTTCACTCTGGCTCAAGAAAAGACAGCAGTTGGCAGAAGAGTCTCATCCTTTAGGTCCATTTAGCAGTTGCTTTGGAGCTTTTTGATTATATAAAACATTTTTTTTTAAATTCAGATCTGTCTGATCATTGAATGGACTTTAAATCTTAGCAGATCAGTGCCAGCTTTCAGTGCTTGGTAGTTTTTTATTCTCAGGACCATGGAAATTTTTTGGTCAGTGCCAAAGTAGTCTTGATGTTTGATACTCAGCTCTAGTTAATAGTATAAAAATCTTATACCGACTTGTTCAAAGATGCTGCTGCTTCTTTGTAGAACATATCTAAAGGTCAAACCTCCCTTGTAAAACACTGGGATTATCTCTGACTTTTTCATTTACGAAAATTAAGATTTTAGGGCTGATATTGTTTTGACTGTTTTAGCTTTGTGTCCAAAACAGCCCAGATTTGATTAAGTTACAAAGCTCTGAGGGTGTTATCCTGCACAACCGGCAGCCCCCAACCCAGCAGTTTGTCCCCGACCTCCTGACCCCAGGGGTGGGTGTGAGGTCAAACTCAAGACTCTCCAGCCTTGTTAATAACTCAGGCATCTGGGGGAACAAAAGCCCTGCAGCAAAGCCTTGCAAAAACATACCTGAGAGGTTTTCTTTTGGGACTTGGCCGGATTTTTTTCTTCGTCGTCTGCACTGAGAATCACATTAATGATTTGACTGAACTGTGACCAAAGGAAGGAATGGATCCCAGAAAAACAAGAAAGTACAATGGGAAGAAATCATATCTCACCACCTTGGTTAATGTGAACAATTATCTAAACCCAAACTTAATTGGTATCTGTTGTTGTTTGTTTTATTGCCTCACATAAATTAGACCTGGTCTGGTTTTTTGTTACAGCCATTCGTACGAAAGCGAGGATGAGCCTTTGTGCCTGAAAGCAAAATAGTTTTCTGTTGTCTTTTTTCATGAGGTCACGTTGTTTATTGGACTGAAGAAACAGTTTATCCAAGTGTTCACCGTTGTTCCAGTGCGTCATGGAGAGTTGACATAAGTTGCACTCACATGAGTTGACATCGACACAAGGAAATAGGACAGTTGAGTATCCTGCTCATTTTCAGTTTGTACAGAAGTTTGGTAATATTAGTTAATGAAAAACCAGGGAAAGTATTTTTGTGACAACCTGTGCGGCTTTGTCCCTCAAATCCACGCTCCTTACCATTTTACATCAGCATGGTAGCATGTTAGGTTAGCATTGAGCTAAAGGTACCGCAGAGACTCCCAGCACACTGATCCATCATTTTGGGAAAATGAATGTTTGTACCAAACTTTAATTGATTTGTTAGGTTTTAATATCTCTGGCACAACCCCTGCAGAGTTTAGATGTTCACTCCGTCTTTACATTTTCTTTCAACAGACAGGTAGCTCAGTGAGATCATTCTCTTTTTTTCCCAGTGAAAAAGTTCTTAAGAAGACTTGAGCCCGGATTAAATGACATGTGTAGACAGATTTCTTTCACCCTTCATTGCGTTTCTCTTCTCGTCTCAGTTTCTCCTCCCTGCCCGGCGGTTCTTTCACTCCTCAACAGCGTCTGTGGCTCTGCTGCTCGGCACAAAAGCCCAGGGTGAGGTCCAGAGCTGTGGAGGCCGTTTGTCCAGCACGCTCAGTCGCTCGGCTGAAGACTCCCTCCTTCCTGACTGTGGGGGGTTTTTACCTTGGGTGGCAACAGCATGTGGAGAGCCAGGGATTAGTACAAAGGCAGGGTGCTGTTTAGCAGTATATGTGTGTGTGTGTGTGTGTGTCCTAGTTTGGATAAGCTGGCACACTGCCAGGGGTCTTTTAAATGAGTTGCATTTAACAGGCCCTTTCAGATTTGGCCATCACTATAGTCTGTGCTATTTAAATGAGTTACACACACCGAGCTCTTTAAAGTAAGATCCAATCCCTTTAAGAAAGTTTGACCCACTGTTGGACACAAGCACTGGTGAGCTCTGTGGCTGTGTCTGAATTTACTCTTTAGCTGTAATGAAGCCCTCAAACCAGAAAGCTGTCAGGCTGCTGGCCCCTGAACAAGTGCATTTAATATGCATGAGGTGAGATAGAATCTGATCATTAAAAATAACACCACTAACATCCACCAATCGTTTCCTCCCAGTCCTCAGATGTTTATAGTAATTACTCCACGGTGTCATGATTATGACAAGTTGATTTTTAAAAATGCTACAAACAGCAGCCTTGAAATCAATCAATGACCCGCACCAGAGCAGCTGCTGACAGTCACCTCTGGCTTCATTTTCCCGTGTGGAGCCCGTCCTGTCATAACATCTGTCCACATGTCTCGCACTGAGAGTTTACATTATATCACCAGGCCTGTTTTCTGTTCATCAGGAATGTGCCACTGACAGGAGGGATATGACCGGTCACACCACACATTCAGGTTCAGCTTTGTTTCCAAAACATGGCTGAAGCAGTTTCGTCCAAACTGCTGTCGAAGAGACACGTGATGAGCAGAAATGATTTGTCGTTGATGCAAAGATGCAGTTTACATCAAGTTTTCAGTACCCTGCAAGTAGAAGGCATAAAATGCTGCAACCGGCTGCTTCACAAATACATAATTACTGTCGATTACATAAACAGTCAGATATTAGGTTAATAAATTCTCCAAATAAACATATAGGAGTAAGAGTAAGATGTGACTCACTTAATAGCCAGATTTTGGTTGATTTTTGTCAACTTTTCTATGCATCTGTCTTTGTTTAGCACCTTTCAAACTGTCCTCACTGCATGTGTAATATTTTTTTTCAGCACAAATTCAGCTGCAAGTTCAACTTCCCATTTTGTCAGTTTAATAAAAAAGAAAAAGAAAATACAGGAAAATTACACATATGCCTATAAAAATTCACAAATCCTTAGTCACATGAAATCTTGCTGTCAGACAGTTGTAACAAAAGTATTGTGTCAGTATTTTCAGCCAAATAGAGAAGGAAAATGTAAGAAATAAAACTAATAAGAAAATACTCTATTTGCATTTAGTGATTTTTAAAAAATCTTATTTTATAATTTTGTGCATCATTTTTCATTTAAAGTCTATGTTTGCCTGTAAATTATTGAAAATATCAATGATTCACAATGATTTTGCAAATACTGTGCGAAAGCCCCACATCATCTCTTTTCTTTCAGCTGTTCAGTTTTTCAGTTTTCTAAAACACTTTCAGAGAAGTCCATTTAAGATTTTTTTTTAATGAGGTAGGAATTTGGCCGTCTTTGATCTCCGTTTCCTCCTCTAGGATGCAAAAGGTTAAAATCTGTCTCTCAGCTAGAAATGTATCTGCTTTATTAGATTAGTTTCCTGTGGTGAGAGTCAGGAGAGATATGCATTAACAGCGTGGATGTTTTTGACTGTATGTTATGCCCCTCAGAACCACCGTAACGCCCCAGGAGGACGATATGTTGTAATGCAGTCCATCCATATGTCAAATGTTAACCACTACCTCTGTCACTCAGTCTGCCGACTACCCTACACATTGAATGCATAAAACAAGCCTCTAATTTGTTTGCTGTATCAGTATTAGTTATTGATTCATTTATAAATCATTTGGTCATTAAAATGTCAGAAAACACTGAGTAATACCTCATTAGTTTTGTTTAGAGCTACAACTACATTGTTGGTCACTTCCAAATGAAATCAGATTAAGAGAATATGTACACACCCTCATTATTTACACCTGGATTTAAATTCATATATATATATATCTGGGTTGGTCCAACTGGAAACTGTACGTAGCTGCAAAGCTGCATCTTCCCACCAGAGTCTGTGTTGAATTTCAGTGTTTTTCCAGTTGTCTTTTCCTGCCTGTGGTCTGCAGTCCCAGTTACCACATGTATGTTAATATCCTTCAAATTCAGCAGCGTCTGCCAGGTTCTGTTGTGTAAAAGAAACTTCTCAACACTATATTTTTGCAAATATTTTTACCCTCAGCATGTTTTTTTGCAAAGTGCCTCACAGACTTCACCTGACAATCTGACGTGCCCCCCCCCCGTCAGCTGTTGTGGCTTTTTTGTCTTTAAGTTGTCTTTATTGCAACAGATCAGCCCGAATACCCTCCGAACACTTCGAGCTGAGAAAAGTGATCTCTCTTTGGGGAGCCACCCAGCCATTACCCAAATGAGGAGTTTTGTTCCTGAGCTGAATCGCACCTACTTTCATAAAATGTTTACAGATGTGAGAGCAACACTCACTTGGAAATAACTACCATTTTAGATGGTGTATACAGGAGTCACTGTGCTCCACTCAAACTCGTGACCATTAATCAAAACCTCCTCGGGTGTTTTAGAGGTTTGGATCGATCTTTCATTCAGCTGCTGCTCTGAAATATGGTCCTATGCAGTGAAACTGGTCTTGTTGTGTGTGTTAGGATGGTCATATACTTTTGTGTCAGCTTTATGTTTAATTAGGAAGCTTTTTAAAAACACATCACATTAATAACCTCACTTAGTAAGTTTGTTTTGGCATCTTTTTTTTCTCCCTAGAGATCAAAAATTGCATAATGCTGCTTTAGTTCGGAAGAAGAATTCAGTGTCTGTGCACAGGGTTGATAATTAACGTGGGCCGTCTGCACCTCACACTGTGTGACTGTGGGTTGCCAGGTTCATGTTAAATGTCACTGAGAGGTGTGTGAGGGGTTTCCTTGGGCACCACGCTGTGTTCAGATGTAATGACTTTTTTGTTAGGTTTGTTTCTGCAGTGGAGAAATATAAGATTTTCTGGTTGGTGTTGAGTTCAATGATCTTCAGACACTTGATAGTTGTTGAAATTTCTAAATACAAATTCTATTTCTACTAAAAACACAACAATTTTTTCAAATCTATTACTTTGTAAGCAATAACAGACAAATAAAGGGTGAAGGATTAATTTCTTCAATTTGCTTTAACCATGTTAAAGGATGCACACAGTAAAGTTGATGTAAATCTGATACCTTAAATTGAATATCTTTGGGTTTTGGACTGTAAGTCGGACAAAATTAATCAATTTGAAGGTGGGGAGGAAAACTGTGATGGGCATTGTTTATTCTTTTTTGACAATTTAAAGACTAAATGATTGATCAGTTCACTTCTTGAATGGAAAAATGCCTCGTCTTCCAGTCAGCCTGTGTGTAAACAAAGCCTGCAGTGGGATGAGAGTGACATACAGGCTGATGAAGCCTGTCAGGTGGTTTGACATGCAAAATCATAGTCATCACCACAGTGAATGGAGAGTAGTTGTTTGAGATGTCAGCTCTAGTCTAGTACAGAGTTTATAGTGCATACAGCCAAAACCCTGAATGATACCGTCAGTAAAATGAAGCATCACGCTGTAACTGTAAGGAAAGACTGTGCTGCCAACTGTACTTTCTGCTACACTAGTCATGTCCCATGTATATTAGTTTAATTTTTATCATCTATTACCAACATTGGAGAAATTAGTACCACACTGTGCCAAGTTGAATGCAATTTCATTTAAAAAAAAATTATGTTCCCTTTCACTTTTACATCAGCTACTGTTGTGCAAATGGACAAAGTTCGACCAGCAATGATCAGGTACATTATCATCTAATGAAGGTGACATGGATAATGATGTTAGCAAACAGTTGCCTATTAAACATCCGGCAATCAGAGCTTCCTCAAACTCTTCCACTGCTGAACTAAAGCAGAATGAAAGCAGATATACATTAAATCTGCATTATGCAATTTTTGATCCAGGGGGTAAAAAAGATGCCAAAACAAACTTAATAAGATATCACTGATATATGAGGTTCTTCAGTTAATGTGTTTGCAAAAGGCTTCCTCTGTAAACAATACTCCTTTTGGTCTCCACCATCTCCTGAGGAAAAATATCTCTCTCTTTATCTGTTAAATGCTCCACTTTCTCCACCAGCTGTTCTCTAACTGTGTCTGTCTGCTGTCTGGTGCTTTTTTGGCTTTGGCAGGAGGCGAGGTCGATGAGAGCTGTCAGAGTGAACCAAGCATTGTAAAACCAAAACAATGAGCTAAAAGGTGCTAGAACACCAGCATGGTTAGATGATAATTCTTTGTGGGTTTGTCACTGTGAGCAACGTCTTTTACATTACACATAGTCATTTGATCCAACGTTAAAAAAAAAAAATGTGTGATTTTTAAAGACCTGGTGGCGTGTTGTTAATTTCCTGTATTTCAGTATCCAGTGCACCATCTAGTGGTTGAAATATTTCCCATGATGCTCTCAGCTGAATGTGTGAAAACTGTGTCAGTCAGTTATGAGTCTGTCATCAGTAGCTAATTTACATCTGACCCATTTAATGAGTTTCATGTGTTGCAGCAGCCGTTGTGAGCACACACACAACCTGCAGGCAAAGACACACAGTCACACCTTAAATAAAGACACACACTCACACACTCCACCCACACAGTTTAAATTAAAACACTCTCTGACTCAGGTCACATTTTCTCTGCTCTAATCAACAGATGCTTGGAGGCTGATGATACAAGAAGGGAATGTTGGTCTCATAGCTGTGGTTCATGTAGAAATAAAAACTAGGGTTAAAAATAAAATACTCTACTACATTAATACTAATAATATAAGGGGAAACAATATTTTCATAAAAAAGAAAAATAAATTAAAAAATGATAAAATAAGAATAATTGTGAGTCTTAATTACCTTTATTATTTTTCTCTTGCCCCTTTCCAAAGGCACGTCAATGCATTCCAAAAGTAGTCTTACCATTTTTGTGTTTTTTTGGTTTTTTTACCCTCAGTGGAGAAAGTGGAGCAGGCAAAACTGAAAGCACCAAGCTAATCCTGAAGTTCCTGTCGGCCATGAGCCAGCACTCTCTTGAGGTGTCGTCCAGAGACAGGACGTCACACGTGGAGGAGGCGCTGCTGGAGAGCAGGTGATTATTCATCTTACTTCATGATTTATTTTTTTATTGCATGTTTGTCACCTGGTTAATGACCCTGCATGTGCTGCTCTTTCAGTCCCATCATGGAAGCCTTTGGAAACGCCAAGACTGTCTACAACAACAACTCCAGCCGCTTTGGGAAGTTTGTCCAGCTGCATTTCAGCCAGAAGGGCAACATCCAGGGAGGCAGGATCGTCGACTGTATCCTTTAAAACCCACTTAACATTGAGAGGCAGCCTTGAAGTGTTGTCCAGGTGGGCAGGGCTTGGAGTGTGGCTGAGAGCAGTGACTGCTTTCTTGTGACATCACAAAGTTCCAGAAGTCCTGACGGCTGGTTTTAAGGCTCAGTGTCTGAATACAGGCTGTGTGCATTTCTCTGTGGACTGAGGCTTTGATACTTTCACAGTATTAATATAGAACCTAGACCTGCTTTATAATCACAAACACATGGACATCTACCTTTAGACTGGATGGAGCTTTAAGGGTAAGGACGGTAAGCTAGGAGAAGCCACCTCCTCCCATTCATTTTCCATAAGAATGAGGATCAGAGGCGGTAAGGGGCGGCAGTAAGCACAGAGAAAAAAGAACAAATTAATTATGAATAATTTCTGCATTATTTTGATCCTAATTTATAATTATTAACAAACTGGGATGAATGCGACAGCAAGAAGTAAATAGCATTTTGCTGATTTTCTCCCATTTCCACTGCTTTGTTTGTTTGCTCATGTAAAAGGAAATGAATCCAATAATTATATTTTTAATCATCCATGAGTCAGGTTTTCATGTTTCTGGAAGGTCAGCAGCATAGCTAACTAGCTTGTTTACCTAGAAACAGCATTATTAGTATGAAGTTGAAAAGTCAGGTACAAGGTAACTGGCTGTAGTTTTCATTGTTTTTCAAAGAGCATTAGTTTTTATAATCTTTGCCTGGTTTGTCCGTTGAACAGCAGAATCCTTTTGTCAGTCGTGTAGTGTCGTGAAGTCCTCTCTGACTGTTTTGTGCCTTAACAGACACTTTTCTGACTGCAGACCTCTTAGAGAAGGTAGGTGTCCTTCCTCCTTCCAAACCTGTAAAAGTCCTTTTATTGTTCCTCTGACTTGCTGCTGGTTTGAAAGGTGGCTAAAGGTTTGTGCAGGAATGGATCCAATGATGACAACTTTTAACTTTTCAGTATTAAAAACATTGACAGAGACTTCTAGAACCACCTCTGCAGCATAACAGTCTGTCTGAAGAAGAAGCAGGAGGATTATGCTGCAAGAGTGGTTTGGTCGTTTCATCTTTGGGCTCAGTCTTAGCCGACATGAATCCAACATGATAACAGCTGCTGCTCTCTGTAAAACATGACACTACTAAGTTTTTCAAGCCACTTTTCAAACCAGCTGAACGTCAGGTTGGATCCTCAAAACTTGTGAATATGTATAATGAGCAATACTGTTTCTGTCTCTACAGAACCGTGTGGTCCGGCAGAACCCAGGGGAGAGAAACTACCACATTTTCTATGCCCTGTTAGCAGGAACCAACAACCAGCAGAGAGGTGAATGAAAACATCATATCCATATCATAAATCTAAGCAGTCAGAGTAAACCTCTCCTTCCTTTTTGCATCACAACTTTTCAAACCCAAAGATCAAATAAAGTTAGAGTTAAATTTAACATCACTGTGGATGCAGTAACATTAGCAGCATAATGGACAAACACCAGGGATTTTGATAACAATTAGTTAATTATATCAGTTAGATTTTCTTAACAATTTGAAGATAAAAGCAGTTACATGGACAGTAATAAGCATTTGGACAGATAAGGTGATGTAGCAGTGCCGGCAGGTTCCAGATGCAGCGCTGCAGAAGTAGCTTGAAAAAAAACATCTTTCTTTTGTGCTCTCAATATGACAAATTGTGTGTTTTTGTGTGTCTGCAGAGGCGTTTGGGTTGACCCAGCCCGACAGCTACCACTACCTGAGGCAGTCCAGCTGCCTCACCGACAAGACAATCAACGACGAAGGCACTTTTCAGGATGTTCTGGTACACAAAACATTTACCTCTACAATAATTTTTAGGGATGGCAGATTTATTTGTATAGCACATCATCATACACAGACATCATTCAATACGCCTAACAGAAATAAAAGATGCATAAAAAATGGAAGTAAAAAGCGTAAAGGAAAAAAAGAGGATAAGGCATAATAAAGCAGGAAATATTATATAATATTTGGTTACTTGAAAAATAATTAAAAACTTTAATTTAAAATCATGTAATTTTTAAAATCTAAACGTATTAGACATAAAATGTTTTATGCCACATTGTATATTTGACTCAACAATCCCAACTCAAGGTCCACTTACTAGCTTTTTCCAGAGCTTCATCAGTGGATGAAGTTTTCTTAGTCACCATGGAGATTTAGTTGACGTGATGTGATGAGAGCTGTTATCATTTTGATGAATAAAACTTTGTATTCACATATATTTCTTTATGGGTCTCATCATTTCATTTTCTGATTAGCATGAATCAGAGGAAGAAACAGAGTAAGAACATTTGATCCTGGTGAGACTGAAAAGTGAAATTTCTGCTGCCAAACCCAGAACCAACAGACACGTAACTGGGAATCGGTCCAAACCTCCAAAGAGACCAGAAGACTGATCAGCTGCTGAGGATGGACCAGAGCTAACAGGAGACAGTTTCAGTCGAGACCCAGAAAAAAACCAAATCCACTGGAGTCCATCAGAGGCTGCGTCGATGAGGAACTCATCAACCTCTTCTTTGTGTTTTGTATTTCCCAGAATGCCATGCGAACGATGCAGTTCACAGAGGAGAACATCGGGGAGATCCTGCGCCTCCTGGCTGGGATCCTTCACGCAGGGAACATTGAGTTCATGACGGCCGGAGGAGCGCAGGTGTCCTCCAAGTCAGGTCGGAGAGCTGCCCCTCGTCGCCCCCACCTTCGTCTTCCTCACACCTCTTCCTCCCTCACTGTCACTGTTCAGTGTTTTCTAACTTCCCTGTTTGTTTTCCTGTCAGAGTGAGTCTGTCCTCACAAGGAAATAACGGCATCAATTATTTGTTCAAATGGCAAAAATGATCTTTGTGCACACTGACCTGACGAGGACCTCTAGTGGTCATGTGAATTATGACTGTCAGGAACAAAGGTGTCAGTATCTTGAGCAGCGTCAAACCTCATATGGAGAAAAAGTGTGGCAATAAAAAATCGAATCTGTGCAGTTGTGCCAAAGATTTTTTAAAACATTTTTAATTATGATTTCCTCAGAATGTGCAACTTTGACACCAGAAGCCAAAGTCCTCAACCACGACCTCTCCCTCACTCATTCAAACAGTTTTCAAACTTTTATTTTTAAAGATTTTTGAAGGTGCAACCTGCACTCGTTTGGTTTGGTTGTTTAAGTGTCTTTTGTCTCTCTCTTTTTTTCCTATATTTGTTTTGTTCTATGTTTTCTATGTTTCTGGAACTACTCAGAACAAATCTTTCAAAAGAAAACATCCACAGTTTGAAGGAGAGACATCAACATTAAGGTTCATTAACTTTATCTCCAGATGTCTGGCCTTTGTGTCTCATCTGGCTCCACAAGGTCACTTTATCACTGCAATGATCAAAGGTCGAAGGTCAGACTTGAGAAAGGTGGTGACAGCAGTTATTGATTGTTGGAAAGGTGATCAGCACCTTACCTCTTGTTGATGGTGGACGATGCATCATTTATCGTTTTTGTTTTGCATCTGGAAACAGCAGTTTTACAAGCAGACATCCTTGGAGAATATTTTCTGAGTTTTAAAGTGAAGTTTTCCTCACATTTACAGCTCTCTGCCGCACATCTGACCTCCTGGGGCTGAACTCAGATCAGCTGGCTGAGGTCTTGACCCACCGGTCCATGATCCTCAGGGGCGAGCAGATCTCCACACCGCTCACTGTAGAACAGGTCAGTAACATTCACATCGATATGAGAGGCTCTGATCCAAATGTAGCTCAGTTTGACGTCTTTTGAAATCTGAATCAGTGCTGGAATGGATGGGTTCAAGATCACTATTAAGGTTCATGATCAACCAATCACAATGAAGCCCTGATCAGTTAATTCATTTGTATTGATTTAATAAAGTGCTTCATATGAAAAAACAGTGGATCCTACACTTCCCTTAATGCATCTCCACAGACTTATTCACTCAGATTGTAATGCAAACTTCAGTCAGTCTCCCACCTCAACTGGAGATGCCTTCAGTGTTTCTGAGAACAGTGAGCAGTACAAACTGTGACCAGTAAACTGATGTGAAGAATTAGTGGAGTTTCCCTTTGGTTACAAAACTAAATGTGTTTGTGTCACAAAAAGTCCCATGTTGGATAATAAGCACATGGACTGCAACTAATCCTTGTAATTTTTCTTGTATAACCAGATAAAAACCAAGCAAATAATTATGACAATCAATGGGAAATACCTTCAAGTTTGGTTTCATTTATTCACTTCATGACAAAGCTAATATTATGAAGCAGGTTGATCTTGTATTACAGAGGAAAGCAACTTTATACGGGAGCTGAGAAAGGCTATAAATATTTTTATGTCCCCTTATCTTGAGAAATCAGGATACAAAAAATCTCAGCTTCCGTAGCTTTGCCTCTGAGATGTGAAAACTGAACTTTACCGCATCTTCAAAAACACAACAGTGATTATTAAAGTTCAATGGAAAACATTTATGCAACAAGAGCCACGAGAAGTTTAACTATAATTTTTGAACATTTTATCTGTAATTTTGTGCCTGAAACACAGAGAAATGTTAAGAAAAGCATGACTGAATGAATCTTCTTTGTTGAGCCGTGCACCAGTAATGTTTCTATATTTCTTCATGCTCACGTACAGGCGGTGGACTCCAGAGACTCCATGGCCATGGCACTTTATTCTCAGTGTTTCAACTGGATCACCCGCAAACTCAACAACTGCATCAGGGGCAAAGAAGACTTCAGGTCCATCAGCATCCTGGACATCTTTGGATTTGAGAACTTCGAGGTATGCTTGAATTTCTGTGGTGTCTCATATGAAGTCAGAATCTAATTACCTGTAAAGGATAAATAAAGTTTATTACATTTAACTGAATTAAATTAAAGCACACTCAGTTAACCTCAGCAGTATGAGCTTGTATTTTTTCTCATATTTTAATCACCTTTTAATTGTTAAATTAATTGTTTAATTGTCAGTAAACACACCTCAGGGATTCCTTGTTTTCCAGCTCATTAACTCCCTGTGTCTAATATCCACCTCGTGTTGTTGCCTACAGGTCAACCGCTTTGAGCAGTTCAACATCAACTATGCAAACGAGAAGCTTCAGGAATATTTTAACAAGCACATTTTCTCCCTGGAGCAACTTGAGTACAACAAGTAGGTGGAGGCTGTTCACTCGTGACAGATGGGTTTGTTTTTCACCTCCGAACTCCTCGTGTCATCTGACATTACTCAGTCCGAACCTACCACAGTGTTGTTCTCTCACAACCTGAAGCAGTGAAGGTCTTGTAAGTTAAAGTATTTACATCACAAGCTGCTGATGTGTCCCACAGAGGCAGAGAAAGACTCTGTGAAACTGAAGGAAAAGTTGGCACGAAAACAAATATTAGAAAATCTGGTGTCAACGAGTGCATGAATCTATTCACTGATCTGATACCACATCATTTGTTAATAAACTTATTAAACGTATAGTTTCCTTGAAGTCAGTTCTTCACTGCTCTAAAACAGCAGCCTACACAGGAAGTTGCCATGTGCAGCCACTGGTAGGAGAAGAAGAAGAAGAACTGATTTCTGGTAAATAGTGCTAATGTTAGCCGTTAGCAAAATGTCAGCAATTTGGCAACATGATTCACTGGAAAGTCCCACCAGTTAACAGGCACCATGTACAGTGTGTAAGGATTTAATCTGGAGGGGCGGCACTAGTGGAGGAGGTGTTATTTATTTGACAGTCAAATTAGACAGTAAAAGAGATTCTGGGCATCTGTTCATGTTTAACAAAGTTTTTAATCTGAGCCATGCCACACAGGTATCAGAATATCCCTGATAACAAGACAATTAACATAAACACTTAACACGAGGTCACACAGGGGTTAGAACGTGGAAAATGTATTTTTGCGTTCACTGCTTAGCTCAGCCATCATGGAAACTCAGAGCTCAGACTGTGGCCTGCCAAGTTCTGTGATTTCACATATACAAAACATCATCTCATATCCGCCCAGTTACAGTTTGACCAAATCGTTACCTGATGTTTCTCAATCCTCAGAAAACTCAGCTGATGACGGTATTAGCTTGAAGGCAGTCAGCGTAAACACTCGCCAGCTCCAAGTCTTTTTATCATTTGTAAATCTGATTCCTCAGAAACTGTTTATGTCTGTTTGTGTTTGTCCTCTGGGTAATCGGCACATCACTGTTAGCTTCTAACGTCTTTCTTTCTCTAATCATGGAAAACACAAATTCTCTGTTCATCACATTTGACAAGGAGGTGGAATATCAGTACTTTAATAAGCTGCTGTCCATGTCTGTGTTCGCTGCTGTGAATTGGCTCTGAGCCCTTTTCTGCTGCTTCCTGCAGGGAGGGCCTGGTCTGGGCTGACATCAACTGGATGGACAACGGAGAGTGTCTGGATCTGATTGAGAAGGTGCGTGGCTGATTCTGATTTCTTGCTCAACTTGTGAATCGTCAGGAGGAAGTAGGATGATGATGATGATAAAAAGTTTTTCTGTGAAATTAGTTAAAAATAGTCAGGTGATGAAGTGTTTTAGAACAACTTTGATCACATGATTATTAGATAACAGTAGAGTCAAGACTCTAGGATGAGAACTGCTAAGATGACGATGATATTAATCATGAAGATGTTGATGATCTCCCTCTGTTTCCATAGAAACTGGGTCTCCTGGCACTGATGAATGAGGAGAGTCACTTCCCCAAAGCCACAGATGACACCTTACTGGAGAAACTCCACAGTCAGCACTCAGTACGTCTCCTGTCAGGCCACGTTTACCTTTACAGCCTGAGCACCTGGCGTTCGGTCCAACACAGAAATAATACGACAGTTTGAAATGACACTCAGTGAGCTGCAGTTCTTCTCTCTGTTTAAAATCAGGCTGACTTTAAAGACAAAATCTCTGCTACTAATTTATCAAGTCATCATGATCGACTTTCTGAAGTCATATCAGCCAAAACTCATCATTAACATGGTCACAAATGAAAACATTGCCATTTATATCGAGTGGGGTCCATCTTTCATTATTCAAGTGTGTAAATACTCTTGAAAACATTTTCATCAGCTCCACTGAACCAATAATTTCATTTCAGCATCAACTGCAGCTCGGCTTCTGAGGAGGAACAAAAATGTCTTATCTGATTGGCTGACTGTTTTCTGAGTGATCCAATAAAAATATAGCACATTTCAGGTAAACACTCAGAGAAACCAAATCCTGCAAGTTTGGATGGTGGGCCCAGGTGGGCGGGGCTTGGGTCATGGCTGAGTTTGGTGACTGATTTATTGTGACATCACAAAGTTGCAGAAGTCCTGACGGCTGGTTTTAAGGCTCAGTGTCTGAATACAGGCTGTGTGCATTTCTCTGTGGACTGAGGCTTTGATACTTTCACAGTATTAATACAGAACCTAGACCTGCTTTATAATCACAAACACATGGACATCTACCTTTATATAATATAGGACCTTTAAACTTTTTTCTCTTACAAGTCATCATGGCCATTTTTGAAACAAACTGTCCCAAAAATGATCCAGGTACAGTGCAAGCTTCTACATAAGGGTGGGTATTAGAGGGTTAAGCTGCCATCCACAGTCTGGTGATTTGTTATCACAGCAAAAACCAAAGCCTGGAAAAGGTCAAACCTTTGTTTACTCTTGACATAATGTTACACATGATCTGAACCAAGGTCTCAGGATTTACACAACACAACAGTCTGTTATGGCATCAGACCAGGGGAGCATCGAATCACTTTGCAGATTAAATCAGGCAGTTTATATGTCATGTTTACCTGCTAATTACTGCAGATACAGGTCTGCAGTTGTTTTAGCATCTGTTGCTAACAGCATATTGATCCCTGGTCTTTCCCACAGCTCTGAAGAGAACAGCTTGACTTGGTTTAAACGCAGAAGTCACTGCAAGTAGTAAAGAAGCAGAAAAGTTTCATTTGAATAAATATGTGCACTTCTAAATATTGCAATAAATATTTCTCTCTAGCTCTTAGTGAAGCTTTACAGCCTCGTTAAAAAGGATTATGATCAAATAAATCAAATATATATATCAAACCAGAGACATGGAGACTGTTAAAAGAACTGGTATGAGACTCAGCTCTTCACTCCAAGAATTAATATTTTTTTGGGGATTTTTTTTTGCTGGCAGAGACTCATTTTCTGATTTTACAATATGAGGAACAAATAATTCTTCTGTGAACAGCTGATCAGCTCTATTATATTAAATGAAATCATTTCTCTCTCTGCAGAAAAACCCTTTCTATGTGAAGCCACGTGTTGCTGTGCACTTCTTTGGAGTCAAGCACTATGCAGGAGAGGTAGGTGCTGCCTGTGCATTTTTATTTGAGTGCATTAGATTATATTATAAAACTGTGTATGACATTACTGATGAGGCTTCAGTTTGACCTGAGCAGCCTCAGAGGAGAGCACGTCCAGAGGCTGCTGCTCTTGTGTTTGTTGCCGTCTGACGCCCCCTGGTGGCTCGTTGCAGGTGGTGTACGACGTGAGGGGCATGTTGGAGAAGAACAGAGACACTTTCAGAGACGACATCCTCAACCTGCTCAGGGAGAGCAGGTATGTCGCAGCGTTTCTTGACCTTTTGCTTCTAATTAAAGTGGAGGATTGTGGCAACAATCATATTTCTGCTGTTCCTTAAATTCCATATTTTGAGCAGAAGTTTGAAATTAAATTGTTTTGCTTAAGAGCGTCTTTGGTGCATTCAGAAAGTCTTCAGACCCCCTCGGTTTTTCCACATTTTCTCAAGTTGCAGCCTCATGTTAAGATTATGTCAAGTCATTTTAAAGTCAATTTAAATTGAAAATTATGAAACACATATTTTAATGGCAGTTAAATAATGAATCTCTTGTGCTGTAGTCGTGTTTGTTTACCACTTCATTTTAACTTCATGTCCACACCGGGTGTTTTGTATTTCCTTCCGTTTGTCAGGTTGGACTTTGTCTACGATCTGTTTGAACACGTATTGAGCCGAAACAAACAGGACACTCTGAAGAGCAGCTCCAAGCACAGGCGGCCCACAGTCAGCTCCCAGTTTAAGGTAAGGCACAAATACACAGCGAGTTTCAGCAGCGTTAAAAACAAAGACCGGCTGCACAAACACAACATTGACCTGTAGGAGGAAAACTTACATGATATCTTGAGCCTGTCAGAGCTGACAGGGCTTGTACTGTAGTAGCACAGGCAGCAGTAGCTATTGTCAAAATAGAAGTAGTACTATTGTAGTAGTTTATAACAGTGCTATAACAGGCTGTAGTAATAGCAAGAACTGCTGCAAACATAACTGTTCATAATTTTACTAGTTAGTAAAGTTGTATTAGTAGTAGTAGTAGTAGTAGTAGTAGTAGTAGTAGTAGTAGTAAGAAATAACTTGTACTAATAGTGGTAGTGGCAGTTGTGGTAGTAGTGTTAGCTCTATTGTTATTATAACAGCAGCAGTATTTGCTGATACCAGTGGTGTAAGTAGCAGCACTGATGCAGCTGTAGCCATAGTTGCAGTAATAGTAGCAATAACATTAAAAAGTACTTGGTCTACACAGTAGTGATAGTAGTAAATAATAGAGGTAGTAGCTTTTTAAAGTATTAAAAAGTATTAAAGTATTTGTAGTAGCAGCAGGTATTGTAGTAGTATCAGTAATATGTGCACTATGAACAGATTAGAAGTAGTAGTTGTAGCAGGTGTAGTGTTACCTCTGTAAGTAGTAGTAGCTGCAGTAGTAGTAGAAGTACCAGATGTAACCATGGTTACTGTAATAGTAACACAAGTGTTTGTGTTGTTGCAGAATTCTTTGCACTCCCTGATGGCCACACTCAGCACCTCCAACCCGTACTTTATTAGATGCATCAAACCAAACACACGCAAGGTGAGTGCTCTCACACACACACACACACACACACACACACACACACTATTTTGCCCTTAGCAAACATTAGCAGGTCAGATTGTTGGAGCACGGGAGCATAACAGAGACTGTGTGTGAATCGTTTGTCATTTAATAATCAGAGACCCCCCCCCCCATCCACCCACCAACCAGCCTCAGACAGGAATGAGAAATGTCTGGCCCCTTTTGGTGACCTTTGACCCCAGGTTGTCTAGCAACAGGCTGGAGTAGTGGAGAATGTGGGGATAATGTACACAAATGATATACAGGACAGAGTGGAGGGATCTGTGCTCTGAGCTGTGACTCCCGCTGCTGCCTGCAGATGATCCATAATATCGTGCTGCAGTTATATCGACTGATACTGAGTGACGTGACCTTCATCCTGTCACCAATTATAATTCAAATACAGCTCAGTCTCTCCAGCCACTGAACTTATTCAAGGCCATTAGTGGGAAAAAAAACACACACATTTGTTTTTTGTAGATTGGATTATAATTGTTCATATTTTATTAACCTTTACTTTACCAGAATATTCCATATTTTTTCATCAAAATTATTCTTTTTGGCAAATGATTTGTTGGCCCACTTGCAATACCTTTGCAGCACACCAGTGGGCCCTAGCCCACAGGTTGGAAACCACTGGATTGTACAGTGTATTCGACAGCTACACATGTGGTTTGATGGTTGAGCTGCTTGTTGAGGTTTTAAAGAGCAATGACAGAAACCTTCAATGAGAAAATACTGCAAACTGACATCTAGCTGAAATGAATGTGTGGTTGTTTCTTCAACTTTCACCAATGACAGTGATGATTGTTCTGTTGAGAGGATATCGAGGCTAAAACTCAGGCCTTGTTTGTATGTTTTTACTTGTTTTATTGTGAAATATCTGCTGCTTCCTCCACCTTCCTCTCGTTGTCCTGTATTTCTGGTTCTGGCTTGTGACCAGGAAAGACAGCGTCAGAACTTCCCCTGTGACATCACATACTCGTCAGGCCACCCGTGTATCGACTAACAACTCTTAGTCTGTGTGGGTCAACAGGGAATCAGTCACATTAATTGGTGATGTCAGTGATTATTGATAGTTTGCTACTGGAGAATTTGTCCCTGCTGATTGGCTGTCTGAGAGAAACTGACATATTAATGAACTGACTGTGAGTTTTCCACAAGGTCTCTGGTGCTGCTTTAATCCTTCAGAGAATTTTTGATAATACAACTGTTTTTTTCCAACAATTACAATTATTTTTCAGTAAGATTTTCTCGAAACCTCTAACCAACCCCCAACTTAAAGCAGCTTATCAGCTGATGATAAAAGCTACTGGATAATATTTATAGTCCAACAAAAAGAAGCTTTAGAGATGGTGCAATTCATCCTCAGAATCTCAGATTGGAGGTTGGGGAACAAAAACTGTCTTTTCCACATGTTTTCACCAGTGGAAAATCTTATTGGTATTTATTCAGACGATTGTCGTGCTGCAGTTGTGTCGGGTGGCGTTACATTGTCAGGTGTTCCTGTAATTTTGTCCCCACCCCCTTCCCGTATAATGATGCACGCAGCTGTGACAGAGTCGGACGTGGACACTTGGAGGTTTGTGACGCAGACGTGAAGCAGCTCTGAGGAGTTTAGTGTTTGAGATTGTTGCTGTCGTCTGTGACACACACACACACACACACACACACTCACTCACCAGCTGGACAGCCGGCGTGCTTTTATGAGGCGAAACGCGAGCGTCTGGACTCCTCTTCTGATTGAATGTTAAACAAGGCCCGGTGATGACTTTTGGAGCTTAATGTAGTGAGGGAGGAGGTGGAGGCATGAGCGGGGGGGTTAAGGCTGCCCCAGGGGAAACAGGGGGTCAGGGAGACTTCGGCACGTGGCCCCTAAAAGCCCCCGAGAGACGTCCCTGTCATCTGCCTGTTTGACTATGAGCAGGTGTCAGAGTGGAGGAGGAGATGGAAGGATGAGGATGATGATGCTGTGTGAGTTTGTGTTTTGTTCATATGGAATTGAACTGGTCCAAAACCTTTTATTATTTTGACATTTTCATAAAGTAAAGACATTTAGTGGGGTGAGAACATTGTGGGAGGAGGTGAGAGTTGATACAGTGACTTACTAAGAGCTGTTCTGGCTGCAGTGATGTAACAGTGTGTTGAAAAGGCCCTGCAGGGTCATGGGACTCCTGCAGATGGGAAGTGGACTCTGAGGGGAAATATCAATATATTGACAGAATGTATAATTGTGTGGACAGACTGTTGGCTCCAAATACAGCCAAGACACACACACATACAAACACACACACACAAACACACACACACTAACAGTGTTGTGGCAGCAGTCACAGAAGAAGGTGTTTTCTTGCACCAAATAAGTTTAAATGTAATTTATTCCAACTAATTCAAATGCATTTCATTAACTGTGTTGCCCACCACCACCATCACCACCACCCCTGTATTCTGAAGCCCATATACAATCACCAGAGGTAAAAAGCTAATGTTAGGCTATAAACCAACTACACCACGGTCACATGACTTCAGCGGGAACAGGAAGTGCTAAAATGCAACTAATGTCCAGGTTTTAGGACTCAGTCCTGCAGAGCTCTGTATGGAAGTGGACATACAAGCAGGACGTTAAATGAGCAGAGATGATAATGAATTTTAAGAGCGCCCTCTGCTGGACCACGAGCCAAACCACTTCAAACCGACTGATGCGCTCAAAGACAGCCGTTACCGTTTGAATATATATATATAGTGACCAATATTTTAATTTCAAATAAAAAGGGGCAGCTGTATTCGAGTATTTACCTTCTACTGTATGGAAGAAAACATTTGTATGAGACTGCCTCTTAAAAACATTTTAAATGCTTGTCTGACCGAGCATAAACACATCAGTCTGTTCCTCCTGTTTAAAATCTTGTTTTTGTGAAGCAGATTTTGTATTTTCTCCAGTAACCTCTTTAAAAAAACACTAAAAATAAAAGCACTAAAATTCAAATTCTGATTACTATATGAACACATGACAAGAAGTTTGTGTAATAATAATAATAATAATAATAATAATACAAATGCATCAATTCAACCCTTGTTTCTGTATCTCTCGACTTAAGATTTGGGGATTTTGACAGTGTTTTTGCTTAGAAACTGAGCGTCAGGAGTGTATCTGATTTAAAAAAAAAAAAAAAAAGACAAGCAGGTCAGCATTTACACACACACACACTTTTCTTGTTGCCTGTCAGGCACAACAACTCCAGTTCACACATACACTTTCTCATAAAAAGCTGTCACCCTCATCATCTACGTTCATCAAATGCAGTCACCCATCACCACAGCAACCCCATCCTTCTGCAACAGCACTGTAGTATGTGTGTGTGTTTGTGTGTGTGTGTGTGTGTGCGTGTGTGCGTGTGTGTGTGTGTTGACAGTAATAACAGATTTTGGAGACAGATCAGAGTCTATTGATATTTGTTGCTGTTGTCTTCAGGATGGGAGCTTCAGGAGCTGCACTGTTCCTGTACAGTCATGTGCTGTCACCTGTATGATTACTGTCAGTTTTCAGTTTGAACTAAAATCTGCAACATGTTCAGATAAATCGATGCCTCCGTCTGATCAAACTGCTGATCACCTTCTGCTGGTTTCTTCTATAATCACGAGCAATAATGATTCAAAGGCAACTTGTGTGGTTCCCGTTAGCCTTGCAGTGTATGCTAAACTCAGAATGCTAACAGCCTGTGTGCATCAGCTAGGAGACAGTTATAGCATCGTGGCCACCACAGTCACCTCAGGTCATGTGACATCCACCAGCCCAAAGATATTTTCCTACACAGACTGTTTTTTTCAAACCAAACAGCTGTGAAATTCTTTTTTTTTTTTTTTAATGCAAATTCACATGTGGAAGAATCAAATTGATGTTCATCATGATGTGGAAACCAAAACCAAATATTTTTAATGGAATCATGAAATCAGATCAGATGAAACTTCTTCAAACTTCTTTCTTTTTTATGAACAAGATGCAAAGCAAAATAAATATATACAAAGTTTAATATACTATGTCTATGGAAGCCCTGAAAGGCAAGTGAAAAAAAGGGGTTCTTTATACAGAAAAAATATAAACTTAGGAAAATAATCTGTATCTGTCTAATCATACATAGTAAAATAAAATATACATGCATACTTCATGAAATGGAAGAAAATGAACATTATAAGAACAATAAGGTGTGTGACTATGTTAAATATCTTGTGAAAAGACTTGTAAAATGATAGGATTATAAGATCATACATGATGTGATTCAACATATAACATATAACTGAATTATCAGCATCCTATTTCCCATCATATTCAGCCCAGTGCAGCCAGTCTGAGGCAGCATCACACCAGTTCATCAGACCAGTTTGCAGTTAACAGACACAAAAGTCACCACCATGTTTGAATGTAAACAGCCTGCTCTCTCTCTCCCTCTCTCTTTCACACACACACACACACACACACACACACACACACACACACCGTCAGGCCCTACAAGTGGCCTGCACAAATTAGCCTCAGCAGGAGACGCATTGCCATGACAACCACAGCCCTCCCTCTCCACACAAAAAGGGGAGTGGAGTTTAGGGTTTGAAAGCCTTTGTTTGACTCAGTGGTGTGTGTGTGTGTCTGAGCCGCTCAGTGTTGTTGAGGAGACACACACACACACACACACACACACACACACACACACAGACAGGCAGCGGCTTTGGGAAGTTTTCTGTCATTTTCCGTTTTGTCCCCTGATCTGTAAAACCCTGAAGGACACGGAGCCGGGAGCTACGATGCACGGTGAGACCTGCTGCATGTTTTAAACAGGAAGCGGTGCGTTCAAGTGTGTGCTTGTTGCACAGGGTTTGAGTGTCCAGTGGAGGATTTAGTGCTGTGGAATGAGGTGAGATGCAGCGGTTTGTCTAAAGGTGAATCTGTGTCAGTCAGCTCTCCTCAATCAATGTTGATTTCTGGGCCAAGACATACATAATCAGACTGTAAAGTAGTGTTAAAGGAGTAATTAATAGCAATTTGAATCAATAATTTGACTGCTACAGTTTTTGAATTGTAGGGTTCTTGCAAAGTGGGGAAGCTGTTGAGGCTTATCTGTGCTGCTTTGTAGAATGACAAGCTTTGAATTCTTGTTGTTTTTCACCCAATTCAAAAGAGATGCACGCTCATGTTTCAAGAATTAGTCCCATCAGTGTCATTACTGCGGTGTAATTTCATAATGCCATGCACTGGGCGAACACAGTCCCACTGATGTTTCCTGTTTGTCATCTCGTTAATTGGACTGGAAGGTTTTCAGTGCTGAAAAAGAAACATTTGACTTGAGCCTCTAAGCCTTCGGTTTGTAAATGTATGATGATAATTATAATTGAGCTTAGAGGGCAAAAGATGAATGGGGCTGGCTACATAATGAGGAGACTGATTAGTTAATGACATGATAATGAGGAGAAAGTCGTTTCACTGATGACTGAATGAAAGAAAAGCTCAGTTCTGTGTCTAATGAGATGGCACTCTTTGGTGGAAGCTTACCAGATATTATGTCTCAGTACACAGTTAAGGTGATTTTTATTTTCTGAAATTGATCTTTGTGATGCTGAGATCAGACATAAGGTTGTCATTTTCTTCAGTAAAGTTACACCTGGGATGATCGAGCCCTCTTCTGTTGTTTTTCGCTGGTGTCATGACGATCAAAGCACCCTATGTACTCTACATCTCAATCAACTATTCATTCTTCAAGTCATTTAGTCATTTATTGTGCAGAAATGCCAAACACTTCATTGGTTCCAGCTTCTCAAATGTGAGGATCTGCTGCTTTTCTTTGATTTGTATCATTGTGAACTGAGTACCCTTAGGATCTTGGACTGGGCAGATAAAACACGTAATCTGAAGATGTCACCTTGGGCTCTGGGAAACCATGGTGCTCATTTTTCACTGCTTTTTGGCATTTTATAGACTAAACCACTGATCGGTAAATTGGAAGAATAATTGACAGATCCATCGATAGCAGGGAAAAAAGAGGGTTTGTTGCATCCCATTCTAAAAAACTAGAATAATTAGAGCATCATTTTTTCCTGACCTGTTGTGGGGTACCGTCAGTGCATCAATTTTTCTCCATCTTTAGTTCAGACTGGCATTGATTGAAGTTTTTGTCTAGCAGTGAACAACCTGAACAAAACTGCAAAGAGCATAGATACTGTACAATTACAGGTCCCCCTGATGTTCCTGCTCATTAAGAGAAATTTCACAATGAAGTTAATGTTCTACGCAATAGAAACTTAATTCTCCACGGCATCTGTCTGCCACAGGAGCACTAAGTCTCCTTTGTGTCACTGGTGTATCCGAGAAATTCAAACCCACAAGAATCCTCCTCTAACCTGGGTCAAGCTTAAATCCTGCTGGGTTGGGGATTTAGGATGGATTTATGTCCATCCATGAGCAGAAACATTGTTCTGGGAATTCCCCAAAACTTAGGAGCCCCCACTGAGCAGTGAGTGATAATCCCTGCTGGCTACCACATTCAGTCCTGGACGCTCAGAAGCAAATAAGAGTTCTGACAAAGACACAGAGAGGTCTTTAGGTTCTGGATGCTCTTAGATGCTCTTAGTCTGCTGGTTAAAGCAAGAATGTTGATCCTTAAAGAGAGGGAACATGTTCTCAACCATTCAACTTTTAAGGTAGAACATTAGAAACAATTATAAGGGAAAAATACCATCATTGTAAACTGTGAAACTCTGAGATTTGGACTGACAAAACAAGCCATTAGAAGGTGTCACCTTGAAAAGAAGAACATTCTAGACCTTCTAAAACTTCATCAAAAGTACTTCTGAAAAAGGTCCAGAGAGACCAAAGTGTTAGGATGATCAATGAATTGTGATGCTGAGCAAGAGCAGTGTGTGGGATATTCTTCTTTTCAATAATGAAGTCTTTCACTTTTAAGACATTTGGATTTGTAATACCTTCATTGAGAAAATAAGATAAATAGAAATATAAAATCAAATGGCAGAACATCTTTTTGGTTCAAAAGAAGGGATAAAACACTTTTCTAATGGCAGTGACGACCTCCTCTTCCAGAGGAAACTGGACTGGATTGGGCCAGTTGTTCAAGATGAGTTTTTTTGTCCCTTTGATGAAGCAACATGTAGTCACATCTCCGCTTCACTGATCTAAAAACCTACAAATTAAATCATCAGCGTGTATCCTAAATGTAGATACAAGTGATGATGGAATTAAACATGTTGATTAACCTCATAAAAAATGAAATGTGACAGACAAGTCCGAGCATTTAAGTGTCAGCGAAGTATCTTGATCGTTTTAGAGTAGATGCCATTTTGTGTCAGGATGGGTAGAAAGGAAAATGCGTCTATTCTCCAGCTGCAAGTGTCAATGCAAGTCAAAGTGTCTGAGCTTCACGAGGCAAACCTGCACACCAGTCGTGGTTTTATGAATTTGAAATGGGAGTCAGTGACAGCTGTCATGTTGACTTGTGGTCTGCAAAGTGTTTCAGCTACAAACATCAGCATACGAGGTAAACCTTTCATGTTTGACGAATCTAATCTTGACTTTATTTCTATCACCAGCACTCATTCCAAGCTGCATAAATGGAAGATGTTTAGATTAAGGCAATATCTGCTGAAAACACATACAATATATATGTAACTAATTCTGCGTCCAGTAGCATTAGAGCTCTCCGCACCTTCTTACTGACAGCTCACCCTTTGGTTGTCTTTCCTTGGTAGCCTTTTTCACCCCCGCCGGTTCCCAACCCCCTCGGGAGCCGACTAACACGCCCCCTTTTGTCCTGCTGAATGCCCCGGACACTGAGTCTTTTAGCAAAGAAGTTGTGCTGAGAAACACACTGAGTTTACCCCTCAGGCTATTGTTGTCACACCCCTGTAGAGGTCTGAGATGCTCTATTTGTCTCTGGATGCTGATTTACATCACTAAACTGTTTGGACTATAGAGAACTTATTTCAGAACAGTTACTCTCACTACTTGCCGTGTCATGTATCTGTGCAGGCCGTCCACACCACACTGGGAATAGAGTTTCTTTACGGACTTGGCTTTGTGCACATCACATCATATCATCTTGTAATTTTACTTGTATATCATTGCATGCTGTAGCAATAGTTCCATGTATTGACATGAAGGGGCCTAGCTAAGACCCCAGACCCAAATACCAAACACAAATACTTGGGATGACCACATATTTTTGGTCAAGCATTGAAACAACATGGATCTTCCAAGCAAAATAATTAAAACAATGAGCTCTTGACGTCAAACACCAGAAGGATCTCACAAGTAGCAACTTTAAAATGTGATGTCAAAAAATTGCACAAAGATTGTATTTATGTGTCATACTGTCTGACACGATTCTGTACAGTTTGATTGGTTTGACTTATTCACTGTGCTTTTGTGCTGCTTTGTTTCATTCACTGCTAAAATACTGAATAGAAGGGACAAAATAAACCTTTCGAAAACAGAAAATGTGCATGAAGGAAGAAAGTGTGCCTTTTTGGCTGCAGACTTTTTGTCTTTCACATCAACAGAAGAAAAAAATGACACAGCTGCAGCGCTTTGACACAGCAGGAAATTTCTCCTGAAAGAAATAAAGGTAGAAAAGGAAAAAGACGGCACAATTTCATTCAACAAGTAGGTCAGGCAACTGTGTAAGACTTACAGAAAAAAATCAAAAGAAAGAGAAGCTTCCAAACAGAATGGTTGTTGGCATCCCAGAAGCAGCAGAGTCTGTGCAAAAAGAGGAAATGATAGAGATAGAAAAGAAAGGCAGGAGGCAGAGGGCAACTTCCTGACACCACTCGGCTTTGTAGCGCTGCAGCCCTGCCGTATGCAAATTCAGGTTATGCTAATGAAGTCTTCTCTGCGGCCGGCGGTAGTTAAAGGGCGCCATTCAATCTTTCAGTCAAATTCTGGTGGTGAATTGAACTCCCTTCATCTCAGCAGCTCAAATGGGCCATCAACGGGCTATCAGGGGAGATGGGCGCTGAATAAAGGGGGCATTGCAGCGGGTATGAAAGCACCCTCTTATTCTGAGTCCCCTTTACGCCCACTGAGGTTACAGGGTGAGAGGGGTCTTCTGTAAGTAATGATGGTATCTCAATGCCAAGTGTGTTTTTTAGGGTGGTGGTGGTGGTGGGGGGGTTGATTTGTCGCTGGCTGCTGCTGTCATACATATCTTCTTCTTTCTCTGAGTTCACAGTTCTGAATGAGTGGTATGCGGTTTGATGTACGTGTGTGCGTGCACATGGTGCGTAGATGTGTAAAGGGATGGAAGTGATGGTTGTGCGGTTTGGCTGCAGACGTCATGAGAGATTTTTACACGGACGTTTAACTTCTTGCGCTCACAGTTTTGGGTTGAAAAACATATTTAATGTATCAGTCTGCGTCAGTCTCTGTGTTTCCAGCAGCAGCAGGCAGCTGTTTTCAGCAAACAAGCTCTGGTAAACATAATATACACTACCAGTCCAATACCAAATTACCGACAAACACAGTTGTAGCCCTTTTCCACTGCATGGCGCCAGTTTTTCCATCAGGCAGGAGTTATGGAAAGTATCTTTTTTTTTTTTGTTTGTTTTGTTTTGCTTTGTTTTGCATCACTTCTGGTGAGGTTTCAAGTGAGCTGAAGTGATACCAAAAGGTGACATTCAAACTCTGCAGACTACTGATTGGTCAGAGAGAATCATCACTATTGCATCATCGTTGTGTGAGATGACACTTTTCCTGTGTTTATTATTATTAAGTGTTGATATCTGTAACAAAATATATTTGTGGTTTTAAGAATGAAAAACCATCTCAATGTAGTTTTACATCTCCTCTCTCAGGCTTCTCTCTGGAGCTCTAGTAGTAAAGTCATGTGTCAGATGAGTTTCCAGCTTGTTCCTCTGCCCACAGTGGCCACGAAACATAAACATCTATAAAAACCTGTTTGCTGTCTTAACTCCCTTTTCTCCGAGAATGCAAACATCGATAAAGAATTTCTTACAAACCACCCTTTCATCACAGTGAAACAGCCTAAATAACTTCATGCTCAGCGCTGTAAACCTGCACTCAAACAGCAATCAGTCAGATTCCAAAATCAATCACCACAGCTGTGAAAATAAATTACACCTACGTCAAACACTGTGTCGGATGATAGGATTACACTATGTATGGCATGCTCGGTTGTCAATACTGTTGTAATAAGTGTTGTGAGATCAGCTGACTGCATTGACTGAAGAGGAACATTAATAGAAATGCCCTGTGGGTTAAAGTGTCCTGTCGATGCAGAGTGAAAATCATCAGCTGATGCTGCAGAGAGCTGCTCGTTGTTTTGAGATTACACCTTTAATGTGTTTTAGAAACAAACGTCAACATGAAAGTTGTTTTTAATGTGTAACCAGATGAAATATGATCAAATCAAGATGTTTTTCACTGATATCAGTAACAATATACATTTGTAATAATTGATTAAGTGTGAAATCTCACTGGATATACACTAAATTGTTAATTATCATTGATTTAAAAGGTGCCCTGTTTTACACTTGTTTTCTATATTTTGTCTGAAATGTTGATATCCATAAGAATATATATTTGTAGTTTTAGGACCCAAAAAGCATCTCACTGTAGTTTCACATCTCCTCTCTCAGGCTTCTGTCTGGATCTAGTAACAACAACAGAACCTAGACCTGCTTTATAATCAAAAAAGACATGGACATCTCACTTTATACAGTTATTACACTTTAAATATCTTTATTTGGTCCTAAAGTGTCTATTTCAAACTGGACTGTTTTCAGCCAAATGGTCTCATCTTTATCATCTTATCTCATCTTTGTCTTCCAGATGCCTGACCAATTCGACCAGACGGTGGTTCTGAACCAGCTCAGATACTCCGGCATGTTGGAGACGGTCAAGATTCGACGCACAGGCTTCCCCATCCGGAGACCATTCCAGGACTTCTGCTCCAGGTTTGTCTTAGCAGCCCGTCCTCCAGAAACACATGCAGTACATCATCATCTGGACCAGAGGACCAGTCTCTGTAAAACTGGTCTCTGTAGAAATATCTAATGCTCTTTCATTAGTAAAATAAAAAGAAGTTGCAGACAAGATCCTTGCCACTCCATCCTGTGAAACATAGCATCACTGGCTCATCACCTTTTGCTTTCCCCTCCCTCTTCTTCAGGTACAAGGTGCTGATGCGGGGTGCGTTGATGCCGGATGATCCCAGGGGGCGCTGCATCCAGCTGCTGCACCACTACGACAGCAGCAGTGCAGAGTGGCAGCTGGGCAAGACCAAGGTGAGGAAGAAATGTTCTCTGTTTTTATACCCATGATTTGCCCTTAAAACATCAGGATCTTCAGGGGTCCTTTTGGTTGGCTGCACTTGAAACCAGACCCAGGGCCTCAATCAGACTGGGTCCTCATGTGTTTAGTCTAATAGGGTGTGGTAAAGGTAAACTGGTGTAAATTAGCAGCAGTTTGACTGCAGAGCAGTGATGCAGATGTGCAGAAAGGGGATGAAGTGTAGGAGGGAAAGACCTCCTGTGGCGTTCAAGCCAAGCACTGAGCCTTTCTTCCTTTTCTCACAGCATTTCCTCAGAAACAACTTTTCCCACAGATTATTTGCATTTCCTGTCTATCAGCAGTGAAGTAAATCCCCTCTGCTCAGTTCTCTGCAGTATAATTGACTTTTTCCTGTCAAACCCTGAGCTCCTGAATGTCCTACCTCTCCCTCTGCCTCTGGCTCACACCGGCTGATCCGTATTCTCCTTGCTAACACGGAATATGATTGGATGTGGACTTACTTTGCCACCAGGGGGACGCAAATCCATTTTGGCTGCTCCCCTCAAGCCTTAATTTGGCTTCATGCATCTTACAAATCCAGCTCGATGAAACCATTCCAGAGCTCAGGTACCTATGTGGCTGCAGGCTGTATGTGTGTGTGTGTGTGTGTGTGTGTGTGTGTGTGAGATCATGAATAATTGAGGTCCAGAGCACCTGAAGCGGGGAATCCGACAGTTATTGGATCCAGTCTTCATCCTCACTGTCTGTCTCTCTCGGTTTCCACTACAACAAATCAGGAAGAATATACCTACTGCCCGTGTGTGTGTGCGCGTGTGTGTGTGTGTGTGTGTGTGTGTGTGTGTGTGTGTGTTTGTGTGATTTCTGTGGGGAAATGACAGATGGGCAACACAGATCCCCAATCACAGCATGACCGTATGACGCTGCAGGAGGTGACAGCAGTGGAGGACAAGTGTGTGTGTGTGTGTGTGTGTGTGTGTGTGTGTGTGTGTGTGTGTGTGTGTGTGTGTGTGTGGGTGGGTGGGTGGGTGGGTGAATGGATGGATAAATGGTCATTAGTGTGTGTATCTGTGACACAAGAAACTGACTGAAGAGTCAGCACCACAGCACTCAGATGGAACCAGAGCCTGTTTTCATTGTGTTTGCATCTTAAAAAAAAAACCTGAATGGAGCGAGAGTTTGAAGGGTGAATGTAAAAACTCTCACTCTGGAGAAGGGTATACACGTTGTCTTCTTCTCTGGCTTCTAAAGTGCTCGATGAGGACAGTGGGTGCATTTCCTCTGTGAAATGCACCAGCCGTAGCCCTTTATTCCAACCTTAATTATCACCCTTTAGGTGCACTTCTCCAGGCTATAAACTTAAACATGAAGCCACATGACTGTAGCCCCAGCCCATCTTTGTAGAAGCCCCATTGGCAGATATGTATGTTCAAATAATAATAATAATAGTAAAGAACCTGTGGCGTTCCCCAGGGTTCTATTCTGGGTCCTTTACTCTTCTTCATAAACATGATACCGCTGGGTCCACTTTTAAGCAGATGACACCCAATTTTATGTATTCTTCCATCCATCAGACTATAACTCAGCCACCACACATGATTGGCTGTTGAACACTTTTGTCTGCCTCATATCTCCCCTGGTTAAATGTTACTTGTATGTGGTTTGTGATGACCCTGATGAAGGCCACAAGCCGAAATGCAAAGTTCTTCTGTTCACTGCAAGTGTTGCTGGAGTTTTGACCTCTTCAGACTTTCTCCATGCACCTTGGAAGTGTAGTAGGTGACGTTGTGCCAGAATCCTCTACTTTGCAAATGCACGGCCACAAGGGCAGCATTGAAATGCCACCATTTACCACATTTACAGATTTACAAGAGTCAATGCCCCAATCTTTAACATGTCTTCTTGTTGCAGACTCCTGCAATGGAAACACATGTTGTATTCATGGGTTTGCATTTTCATTTGCAAACTTTTCTGAAAGGTCCTTTGAACATCCAATAATTCTAGAAGGGTGTGTGTCTGTAGAGCCTCTAACCCTGGCAGCGTCACCACCACGCTCAGCACTGAACCATAAAGCCGCTCCTGCTGCTGCAACTGCCTTTAAACCATTAAATCAATTCTGTCTCCCTCACAGGGATTCGCCCGCTTTGTGCCACTGCCTCTCGCACTGAGATTTACATCGAGCCGGCCTCCAGCTCCTTTCAGTCGGCACATGTCCTGTCTATTGTCTGGGACTTGTTTTTTTGTTTTTTTTACAGCCTCAAACTTAATTTCCTGGAAGTGATGTGGCTGTACTTGCCTCTCCCAGGATTCTGTTCTCCCATGTGCCTGACCTGTCACAGTGAGCGACGGTCCCTGAAGGCCCCAGCAGCAGGAATCAAAAGTGCAGCGAGGCTTAGCGCTGAGACTTTTGTTCCACTAATTAGCATAGTAATGATTAAAGGGGATTAGTTGTTCAAATCGTTGACATGCAAATGTGTGCACTCGTACACAAGGCCTCACTTTTTGTGCACTTCTGATTCAGGTTAGAAGTTGTTTGATAAAGTGAGGAAGTGTTTTGTGTGTTTGTGTGTGTCTCCTGTGTGCCGTCTCTGATGAGTGTTTACTTGTGTGTGTGTGTGTGTGTGTGTGTGTTTATGTGGGGGCATAAATCCTATCACATATTACAGGGACTCACAAGACTAACCTGTGGTTTTGTGTACATTTCAATAAGTGTGTGTTTATATGTGTGTAGCACAGTGGTAAAAAGTACATTTCCTCAACATCATGAGCTTCGATAGCAGCAACAAGCACAAAGAATCTCTCAGTGCTTTGGTCTAAATATCTAAAATAAATTAAAAAAAATAATAAAAATAAATAAATGAAACAAAATAAAATACAACTTTTATTTCATAAACTCTTAAGCCCCTCTAACCCACCAGTGAGTCAGTAGGTAAACTCATACTGCACAGCCAAACATTTTTCAAACCCATAGAACACAGAATATTTTAAAGTCTATGAGGTTTGAACAAGCTAAAAACAAACAAATATGTCAAATAAAAATAAACAAGACATGTAGAAAATTTCTATTTGATGGGATGTTGCAGCTGTAAAAATCACATAACATGAATAAACAGCTGAACCAAGCTGATACAGAATATATTTGATACAGACAGAGTGAATAAACTGATTTTTCCAACCTTAAAGCAAGTGTAGGAGATATAGGAGGAACTGGATTTAAAAATGGAAAACAGGGGACAGAATGTTGAGTTCTTATTTAATTTAAGTGCTTCTGTGTATATACAGAGTAAAACACTTCATTTTGTTGTTACTCTATGAAAGCAAGCAGAGGAGACACACCTGTCTTGTGTCCAGTGCATATTTACTTGAGCACTGGATTCTTACTGTTGCTCTGAATACCTCTTTCACTGTTGGTCTAGTAGGCTACGGTACTTTTGACATAAATAAGGAAATAATAAAGCTGCTCACCTTAAAGACTTTTATCAGTCCAGTTTTAGAGTTTTAATCTGCTCTGGTGCTTTAAATGCTGTTGGAAAAGCAGCTGAATTCAGGAGACACTGGTGGTTTTGTGTGTTTGTCTTTGTGTATTTATTTGTGTGCGTAGGTGCACGAGCTCGGGCATGTACCGCATGTTTCCTGTTAA
Organism: Trachinotus anak; assembly: GCF_046630095.1. Taxonomy (NCBI): domain Eukaryota; kingdom Metazoa; phylum Chordata; class Actinopteri; order Carangiformes; family Carangidae; genus Trachinotus; species Trachinotus anak. Next base: position 25,564,882 of record NW_027273863.1, on the reverse strand, counting down.
TTAACCTGCTCATCAGAGATGTCCAAATCACAGTCCCGACCAGTTTACATTTCCCCCTGAAAATCTCATTAGTGCTTCACCACTGGTGATTCAACACTCAACCAGATTCAACACACACACAGATACACATACATGGTACATTACTCAACAGTAGAAGGGCAGTCTTTACCCCTGCACCTTCGAGTAACTGTGACATTTCCCCAAAGTTTCTGTCGCCCGAGTCCATGTCCCATATCTAATTTTCCTCCCTCCCTAATCGGATTAACCCCCGGCATCCCTCAGTGGGCCCAGTTTCTCTATCAATGGGCGGCAGCTTGGCTCCTATAGCGGGCAGCTGCACTAAGTGCCTGTAAGATGGGTCTTTTCACAGAGAGATGTCACTAAAATCACTGGCTGCAGTAATCTGCGGTCTTTAGCAGCGTGAACAAAAGGAGAGGAGGATCTGGATTTGATTTATGTCGGCTGCTTTGTTCCCTTCACTTGTTCCTCTGCACGGGAGTGTCTGTTAAATGGTGATGTTATAGAAAAAGGAGCAGGCTGTCTGTCTTTAATTCTGAATCTTTTATTCATTATGTGTGTCTAATACAGCATATGTAATGAATGTACTATGTTAAGCAGTGCCTAGGAGTTAAATGTATTCTACTGTGTTCTTATGTTCTCTGTTTTTATTCAACATAACACAGTGCATCCATTTTTCATTGTGCCTTAAACAGGCACAGTCACATATTTGAAAAAATAATATTAAGTAGTCAAAATTGATCATTTAAAATATATATTATATTTAAAATGAGTTCAAAAAGTTGAGTTCATTAAAATCAATCATATTTATTATGTGTTGTGAAAAAATATAGGAAATAATGACTCAAACAAAGAGTTGAAACCATTCACTAACCACTGTGTTAGAAGTGACCCCTGACTCCTCCTCAACCTTTCGGTCTGTTGAAATGCTTTTAAAGCTACACTGGTGAAACCTGCAATCTTAATTGTCAATTAATCAGTCAATCAGTTACTTGTTTAAAAGTCACATATTTTGTGTTTTATGGATAGATAAATACATATATACATACGTATATACATACATATATACTTACATAGGAAAACATACATACATACATACATACATACATACTTTCTATCATTGTAAATTGAATCATATTTGGGCCGGTGGTCAGACAAACAAGCTGATTAAAAATGTCAAACTGCAATTGACTTTTTTAACCTTTTTCCTTTCTTGTAGAAATTATAATCTCTGAAATTATTCGATATTTTATGCAAAATATGTCACAACATGTTGTTTAACCCGGAACCATCCATAAAGTTTAAATTCAGCCTAAATCTGAATGAAAAGAAGAAACTGGAATTATCAAAGTTGTATACCGCCTCTTCTTTTTTCTATACCTGCACTTTTTTTAGCCTTCAGAAATTTTATCTTGACCACCGGACTGATCAGACTATCACCAACTACAGAATAGCAATGATGATGCGCTCTCCTCTTTCTGTCCTCCTTTATCTCCTGCCCTCTTCTTCACTTCACCTCTCCTCCTCAGGTCTTTCTTCGGGAGTCTCTGGAGCATCGCCTGGAGAAGCAGAGGGAGGTGGAGGTGCTGAAAGCAGCCAAGATTATCCAGGCTCATGTCATGGGCTACATGGCCAGGTACAACTCAGTATTCAAACCTCAACTCTTTCTAACCAAAAGTCCAGCTTGTTCATTGATTGTCTTGTTCATTGATGCTGTCCTGCACACAGGAAGCAGTACAGGAAGCTGCTGCAGTGCATTGTGGTCATTCAGAAGAACTACCGGGCTTTCTACTGGAGGAGGAAGTTCCTGCTCCTCCGCTGGGCAGCGCTCACCTTCCAGAAACGCCTGCGAGGCCAGCTGGCTCGCCGGGCCTTCAGCCAGCTGCTGGAGGAGAGGAGGAGGAGGGAGGAGGAAGAGCGGCGCAGGAGGGTGGAGGAGGAGGAGATGGAGAGGTGGGTTAGTCTTGTTAAAGGGGCAGTTTGTGGAGTTTTCATCTAAAGTATACCTGTCGTTGCTCTGATTCAGCGTTTTGCCAGTTTTTGCTCTTGTGAATACTGTTTGGTGCTGTTTAACTGGGAAAAGAAACCCCCCCAGTGATGCATTCTACTCATTACATTTCTGGGTTGTGTGGAATTAGCTTAACATGTATGAGGTCAAAGTGAACAGCGATAACCACCATTATTTATGAGGCAAAGATAGAAAACCCAAGCAGGGCTGGGCTGTAGGCGGGATTTTATAAATACAGAAGCCATCAATGCATCCAAATACCACCCCCACCACCTTTTTTTATTTAAGACCTCCATTCAACTGTTTAAGTGTATTTTCTGTCAATTTTCTCCTCACATGATGGTCTAAATGCTGTTTTAAAGCCAACCTCCTAAAGCCAGGATACAGTTCCGGTGGAGAAATATGTTTTAAAAGGCTCAGCACCTCAATGGTATTTACAGCTCTGGGAGAAGGTGGCACAACACCACCCACAATGTCTGACTGAAAAGTGATCTCTGAGAAATGTACTGAGTGCAGTGACCAGAAGCAAATATGGAGGCTGAACAGACCGAGAAAGATCACATAGATTAGTCAAGTGAAACTTAACAGTGAAGCTTAATAAAGATCCTAATTATCACAGTAATACCAGCATACACTGATGCACTGATGTTGTATAGTATCCACTACTGCTGTTGTTTCAGCCAATAATGTACATTTTCTGTCTGACCTTTACACCTGCTCTCTGAAAGGCTTTAATGGGATTTTAATGCTATGATGAGACAGGAAATGTAATTATTTGTGTTTTGGTAAATCCTATCTCTCACTGTCTGTTTCAATCAACTGCTGTTTGTCTGTCTGTGTCTGTGCAGAGAGAGACAGAGGCTGGAGGCTGAGAGACTTGCCAGAGAGGTATGACTAGTCGATCTGCTGACATTTCACTGACAACTTCTTACAGAGAAGTCCAGTTTCTATAGGTATATTTGGAGAGATAATTGAATTTGTCTGGCAGACAATTTTTTCTTTTTTTTTTTCTTTTTTTAATCACACTTAATTTAATTACAGTGAAAGTAAACAGAGTGAGGAAAAAAGAAAGAAGAAGTTTAATTTGTGTTAGAAAGTAATTAAATAATAAGACTCCTAGGGCTGAAGAGACAATTTGTTTCAATTGGATTAAGATTTCAGATCTGCCTAAAAACTGATATCCAAAATGGCTTTTGGTACTATGAGCACAATCAGTGTTTTCACAGGAAGTGAGAACACCAGTCTCAAAAAACAGTTTCCATGATGTAATTTTCCAATTTTTGTCCTCTTTCCATCCTCAGGCTGAGGCAGCCAGAAGACTGGAGGAGCTGCAATGTGCTGAGGAGTTAGCCTCTCTGGTTTTGGCTGAGACTCAGTCAGCGGTTGTGGTTGCAACACCACCAGATATCCTGGAGGAGCTGGTGTCAACAGAGCCTTTGGAGGAGGCAATTCGTCCTCATGAAGCATCTCAGGTGGAGGAGATCCTACGGCTGGAGCGGGAGATCCAGGCACTGCAGAGGCAGAAGGAGCGCCAGGAGCTCTCCCTGACCGAGGCCTCCCTCAACCGCCTGCAGCACCTCCGAGACCAGGAGCTCAGGCGGCTGGAGGACGAAGCCTGCAAGGCAGCGCAGCAGTTCCTGGACTCGCTGAACTTTGATGAGATTGATGAGTGCGTGAGGAACATTGAGAGCTCTTTGGGAGTAGGCGAAGGGGAAGAAAAGGAGAAGGACAGTGGACGGAGGAGAGGCAACGATGAAGAGGAGGTTGACGAAGGGTTTGGGGCAGATGATGAGGCCTTCAAAGACTCTCCAAACCCCAGTGAACACGGCCACTCAGACGGCCAGCGGACTAGTGGGATCCGAACAAGCGATGACTCGTCTGAAGAAGACCCGTACGCCAACGATGGTGTAATCCCACCGCTGCCGGCAACCACCCTGCTTCACCAGCCACTGCCTTTACCACCTGTGCCCCCGCCCTGCCACAGCGCCTCATCCAGCGGAGACTCAGCCTACTGCCATCCCCAGGCTTCATCAGAGGCTCAGTCCGATGACCTCGTGGAGCTCATACCACCGGACGAGGATTCAGACTACGACCAGGATGACTACGATGAGGGCGCCATCGTGTCCAGTGGCAGTGTAGCATTCTCCAACCCCCGCAGTGGACAGTGGTCTCCTGACTACCGTGGCTCTGTAGGAACCTACAACAGCTCAGGGGCTTATCGCTTCAGCTCAGAGGGGGCTCAGTCTTCAGTGAGTATCCCCAATTATTTTTAGCCAGACTGGTATTCTAAATGAGACTGCACTTAAGATTTAATGAATTAAGACGGGATTTAATAATGTTGTCTTAAAGTCCACTGACAGTAATCCATTTATTTTGTCAGACTTCTGTTTCCAAGGTCAAAAATGAACTTTCATATTCAATTGCATTATGGGATATAATTGACAACTTGCATACATTTTTGATCACAGTCTGTCACTGGGGGCTGTAACGTAGCTTCTACTTCAAGAGAAATTCTTAAAAGTAGTTGAAGGTTGAAATAAAGCATTTGTTGATTCAGTGTATAAGATCTTACATGACTAAGGCAACATGATTCACACCTAAAAAGCAAGATTCAGTGCAATGCTTTTTTTCCCCCCTGATCACAGTGATTTTGTTTTCTGAAGTCTTTTTAGTGATGTGGAGCATTCATGTGGTCAGAGTTGCTCTGGTCAAAGTATTCAGAATGTTTCTCACAAAATCTGCACCAGATTGGCAATAAGAGAAAAGACAGTATTAGTGGTATGCTTAACACCTCAAAACTATTGGATCAGTTAGAAAAGGAAGCTGCTGATCATTAAAAAAGCATCCAGTGTGATCACTACTTTACAATTCCAGTCTGTCACCAAGTGCTTTATAAAACACCAGTGGGAAATTGCTCTTTAAGTATTCCACTGCTAACAATGGATGCATTCAGCAATGCTAACATTGTACGTCTTGAATGTCTAATTTGTGCTTCCTTTGATTCCAGTTTGAGGACAGCGAAGACGACTTCGACAGGTTCGACACTGATGACGAACTATCGTATCGGCGGGACTCTGTCTACAGCTGCGTCACACTCCCATACTTCCACAGCTTCCTCCACATCAAAGGTAACTCCATCATCACAGTGCTTACATTTCTTTTGGAAAATCTGTGAAGGTCCTCAGTCATCTCGGTCATGGTATCCAAGAAAACTTGAATCAGGGCAACTGGACCTGGTTGTAGACACTTGAAGACCTTTTCACCTTTCATTCAAGAGGCTTCTTTAAGAAACTTTAAATTATCTCCAATCTGGAACCCCTATATGGTAAGAAAGGACAGGATTTCACTTTAGAACAGTAAAATATGGCAGTATTACCCAGACTGACTATGTACTATCTCAATTTCCATGTTTGTTTTTACTTTTTTAGCAAGTCTTTGAGGTCCTTTAGGATGAAAATGATGACATATATTATAAAAATATCCTATTATGAGCATACCTTTATGTATGTTTCTAGATTGAATAAAGAATATTATAATAAAAGAGAATATGTTAAGTGACAAATTCAGAAACCTTGTGAATACACTATACGCTGTATCTGTCTTTCTGTCCATTTATTCATTTGTCCATATATCCCACTATTTCAGACACCACAGATTTGATTTTATACAAGTCCAAGAGCTGCAAGTATTTCAAAATGGCACCATTTGGCCCAAGAAGCCTCTGTAACAACACATCACACATTATTGTTTCACCCTTAGTGGGACAGTATAGTTTATCTGTGATAAGATTTCTAGAAAGAGTTGTTTCTTCCTCTGAACTTGTCACATCAAGTTCTGCCCTCCAGGTGATTTAGTGCCTCAAACAACATTTAAAATCTAGTCTATCTGCAGTCACCGCTCTCCTCTTCAGAAGTGTCACAGTAGAGCGTGATCATGTGAACATAAATCTCACATTTTCTTCTCCAGGCGGTCTGATGAACACGTGGAAGCGGCGCTGGTGTGTTCTGAAGGACGAGACCTTCTTGTGGTTCCGGGCCAAGCAGGAGGCTCTGAAGCAGGGCTGGCTGCACAAGAAGGGAGGGGGCTCGTCCACGCTGTCCCGCCGAAACTGGAAACGTCGCTGGTTCGTGCTGCGGCAGAGCAAGCTCATGTACTTTGAGAACGACAGCGAGGAGAAGATGAAGGGGGTACTGGACATGCACAATGCCAAGTAAGAACTAATCAGACTACCTCAAAAAAGCTTCTGTATGATGTCAGCAATGATGGTGGTGGAGTCAGCTGTGCAACAGTAGTTAAATTTCCAAACCAGAAGAGGGTGTCTTAACTCCACACTCACTTAAATCTTTTAATGCCCAAAGAACAAATTACAACAAATTAACACTTACTAACATACTATTAAGAGAATTCTCTGTAAATGATGTAGTATAGGAGTATCTTAACAGCTTTCATAAACACTCTTTACAAACAGAGTACCAACTAAATCAGAGTAATTTAAGAAAATGATCACATCTGCAATATGAGCTTTATGATTCAGTTGCAGTTCCTCTAATAGCCACTAGATGTCGACAGAAATGTAAAGTCAGACATTTTTTCAATGTCATGTCTTTATTGTGTGCTGGTGATGATATGTTGCCCCTCCACCCAAAAATATCCTTTGATCCTTTGATCATGAGGTTTTTTTCTTTCTTATGTGCAGAGAAATCATTGATAACACCGGTAAGGAGAATGGAATCGACATTGTGATGCCAGAGAGGACCTATCATCTGATAGCCGAGTCTGCTGAGGACGCCAGGTAGGTTGTTTGTTTGTTTGTTGTGCTGAGCTCTACACACTTACCAAACACACAACACAGGTGTCTTCCAATAGTAATTAGAATTTAAATTCTAACCCCAGTAAACTATAACAAAGATGAGATGCACCTCTGGACTTCACTGCATCATTGTTGTCCATCAACAGTAACATGTTCAGCGTGGTCATAGTCGTCATGATGTCAGCAGAAACACAACTCGACGACTTGAGCAGTGAAATCAGATTCATGTCATAATATTCTAATTATGATTAAATCAAGGGTTACATCATTACTGTGTGTTCATGCTGCACTCACTGTTCTGCTACAGGTTCCTTGTTTGGTGTGAAAACACTCACTCACACACACAAATTCTCAGTCTCAGTATAATGAGGAGGAGGTATTGTCGCAAGGGGGGGGGGGGGGGGGGGGGGTCCATGTGCCGGTTGCCCCTGGCAACACATTGATTTCCTCTCAGAGGGACAGTCCACTTCCTCCATATATCTGCCCTGACAGGAAGATGAACAGTGTGTGTGTGTGTGTGTGTGTGTGTGTGTGTTGGCAGCAGGTTTACAGTGCCAGCCTCTCTCTCAGTGTGAGCCAACATCAGCTCCATATGTCTGTGACAGAGTCAGTCTGAACACAGAACGACCCTCATTTCTCCCTTTTTTATATTTATATATATATATATATATATATATATACACACACACACACACACACACACATATTCTTACATCCATATTCTGACTAGAATTTTCTAAATTTTTCTTTTTGCATGTAAAAAGCAATTTGATTTTTTTCATTTTAGCAGGTATCAGCTTTCCTACAAAAGTGAGCCAGGATTATAATACAAAAGTTTATATCACAATGTGATTGGGGGCTGTCATTACCTCAATATCTTGATGATAAAAAAGATGATGAAGATGATTATGTGTCGTGTTCATGGTTACAGCCAGTGGTTCAGTGTGCTGAGTCAAGTCCACGGCTCCACAGAGCAGGAGATCAGAGAGATGCACGATGAGCAGGCCAACCCCCAGAACGCCGTGGTGAGTACCGTGGGAAATCAAAGTGTTGGAGTTCGTAATAAGAGTTGTATGTATGGAGAGCTGAGTGTTTTTAGGTAGAAAAATAATCTTTCACATTTAGACTTACTTCAGATTAGACTGTCATGTGTCCCTTGGCTTGACAACACTTGCAATTCATCTGAACACTTGTATTCTACACTCACACTTCCCCTTTCTATTCTGTTGCAGTCCTTTGTGTTAAACTGACAGGACACAGATGTGTTGAAAATGCCACATCCTTTTTTTCAGAGTTGTACCAGTGAGTGAATGAGCTGCTGCTTTAATCCTGTGTGTGTGTGTGTGTGTGAGTGAGTGAGAGAGAGAGTGAGAGAGTGAGAGAGAGTGAGAGAGAGAGAGAGAGAGAGAGTGAGAGAGAGAGAGAAAATTGGTTTCCACATGGGGCAGAGGAAGGTCAAACTCATTATCCACACCCTGACGAACGCTGTTACTGAACCACCTTCTCTCCTTCTCTCTTCAGGGAACGCTGGATGTGGGGATGATCGATTCAGTTTGTGCGTCAGATAATCCAGAGAGGTGAGAGGATCTGGATCAAACGTCACGTCTCTTGATTTTCTTAGTGCAGACCTACACTGGTTCACACACTTTAAAGGCCCCATGTTCTTCATTTCCCCTGTGTTTTATTTGAAGTGTTGATCTCCATAAGAAGATATATTTTATATTTTTAAGAACCAAAAACCATCTCTGTATAGTTTTACATCTCCTCTCTCAGGCTTCTCTCTGGAGCTCTAATAACAGCAGGTCAATGAGCCAATCAGAAGAGAGGCTCTGATCCTCTGACCATTTTCTGAGTGATTGAATAAAGTAAAGCAGATTTCAGGTAAACACAAAAAACAAATCCTGCAAGGTTGGATGGTGGGTCCAGGTGGGCGGGGCTTGGAGCTTGGCTGAGAGCGGTGACTGCTTTGTTGTGACATCACAAAGTTCCAGAAGTCCTGACGGCTGGTTTTAAGGCTCAGGTTCTGAATACAGGCTGTGTGCATTTCTCTGTGGACTGAGGCTTTGATACTTTCACAGTATTAATATAGAATCTAGACCTGCTTTATAATCAAAAACTACTGAGTAGTGCTTGGTCTGTCAATGACATCTACCTTTATGTAATATGGGACCTTTAAAGTGAGATGTCAGTCAGATAGATGTTAACTCTCTTCATTGAGGCCTGATGACTTTATTATTACCGTATTTTCCGCACTATAGGGCGCACTGGATTATAAGGCGCACTGTCAATGAATGGTCTATTTTCGAACTTTTTTCATATATAAAGCGCAGCGGACTATAAGGCGCATTAAGCGAAACAAAACAGTCAGATAAATCAAACTTTATTAAACGCGTTCACAATAACTCCCAACCTTGTTCAGTTATAACACGTTAAAACCACAGTCTGATACCGCTAAATCAAACGTTAGCGTATTCACAATAACTCCTTATAGGTCCTTATACACACACACTGTAATATTATGGTGAAGCACAGTATGTATTACTCCGCGACGCTCCTGACTACGGTAGCCGTAATGCTGCAAGCGGTGCGGCTCTGTAGTTTACCAAAGTCCTACTAAAACATTTTGACAGAGCGCCGTGAGCGCTGTGTACCACACAAAATCGCTTCGAGGTCAGTAAGCACAACCAGAATTAATCCATATATAAGGCGCTCCGGATTATAAGGCGTTTTTTGAGAAAGTTAGAGGCTTTTAAGTGCCTTATAGTCCGGAAAATACGGTACTTTATTATTTTCGGCACCTCAATTGCAATCAACATTAACATTAGGTTTAATGTCCCTCATATTTGCAACAGCTCATTCGTGTCTTCTTCTGTGGTGTCCTGTTTCTGTCTGCTGCTGCAATCACTCAGTTTTAATTTTTAATTTCCATAAGGTCTGTGGTGAAATGATCTGCAAAGTTACAAAGTTTAGCTTCAAATGAAAGGCCTTTTTAAAATTTAAACTGACCATTTTTAAAACTCAAGCAATATCTCTATTATAAATGATAAATAATTCCCCCTTGTATTACTTCAGTTGTAGCCTCAGTCAGAGGTTGAAGTCTTCAGTGTGTTTCAAAATCTAAATTTTGTTTTGTCCCTCTACTGTCGAGCAGATGACTGAGATTAACACTACAGCGTTTGATCCATTGTTCACTGTCTGTTTCTGAACCTTCACAGGCCAAACTCCTTTGTCATGATCACGGCGAACCGCGTTCTGCACTGCAACGCCGACACGCCCGAGGAGATGCACCACTGGATCACTCTGCTGCAGCGCTCCAAGGGAGACACCCGCGTCGACGGCCAGGAGTTCATCATCCGAGGTGACAGTGCAATCACTTAATGTCTCTTTACCCTTCATGTCTTTCAAGGGCTGGAGTCTCTCCTAGAATGCATTTAGGCATAAAAGAATGCAGTAGAGTTAGAGAAGAGGTTGAACTGCATTAGGTGCTTGCAAACTGTGGGTTTTGAACGCTGCTGCCATGTTGGTTTATAACTTTACTCCTTTAGTAACAAAAAAGAAAAAGAAAAGCAAAACTAATATTGTCCTGTATGTGATTCCTTTATTCTCCTCCAGGCTGGTTGCACAAAGAGATGAAGAACAGTACTAAAGCCTCGCTGAAACTGAAGAAGCGCTGGTTCCTGCTTACCCACAATTCCCTGGACTACTATAAGAGCTCAGAGCGTAACGCCCTGAAGCTGGGAACGCTGGTGCTGAACAGCCTCTGCTCAGTGGTTCAGCCGGACGAAAAGGTCTTCAAAGAGACCGGTAAGAAAAGGAAACACTGGAGATTTTATTTCAAAACTGGCCTATTAGCAGTAGTATCTGGATTTTGGTCAACAAAATAAAAGTGCAAGAAAGTTTTTTTCTTTTTCTTTTGCAGCAATGATTTATTTCAAGTTATTGGGAACTTTTATTCTAAGAAGGTCTGACAGGAAGTTCCAAACTTTCTTGCCGACCCCCTGTTTTATTTGGTCAAATCAATCACTTCTCTGTGCTCTTCGTCGCGTCCTTACAGGCTACTGGAACGTGATCGTGTACGGCCGCAAACATTCATACCGCCTCTACAGTAAGCTGCTGAACGAGGCCACACGTTGGGCCAACTCCATCCAGAACGTCATCGACACCAAAGCTCCCATCGACACGCCGACCCAGCAGCTCATCCAGGACATCAAGGTGGGAAACTGATGGAGAAGCTGCAGCAGCTGCATTCAAGTAGTTGAAGTCACACCAGAAGCTAAAAGAGGGTGTACAAGTCATAGATTAATTGATGCATTTTATAAGATGTGGATCTTTTTTAATGCAGGGGAGGATCATTTTGAAGGAAATCTGATTGAGATTCAATTAACTGTGTTTAGATGCTGAGACTAGCATGATGAAAAAGTTATTTTTTATTTAATTGCATCTTAAATCACTGCAGCTGCAACGAAACCCTGACTGAAGTCTTGTAAACTCTCTGCAGGAGAACTGTCTCAACTCAGAGGTGGTGGAGCAGATCTACAAGAGGAACCCCATCCTTCGTTACAGCCACCACCCGCTGCACTCACCTCTGCTGCCACTGCCCTACGGAGACATCCACGTCACCGGTGAGTCATGAGGGCGGAGGGACTGTCACCATACAGGACTGATATATCAGCAAATACAGTTTTAATTCTAGCCCAAAAGATGCTGTAGCATTAGGAAATCAGATTCTAAATCATGACTATTTATGTTAAATTTATGTTAAGCTTTATCTTGGTTTCTCCTCTTAATCTAGATATTATATGAAGGAGTATAGGTTTTACACACCAAAACATGATGCATTACATGGCTTCTACTTTCCAAAGTCAGACCAAAACAGCAGGAGTTGAATGAGATAGAAAAGGACTTTTTTTTAACTTATTTTATAGATATTCATGCAGAATTTATTAGTGTTTTTTTATATATTTATTTCACAATGTGCATATTGTTTGCCACTGGCAAGGTAAAATTAAATTAACCGATTTTCAAAGGGAGTTTGGTGAGTGCCTTGTTTAGCTGCAAAGGCTGAAGCTTCAGGTGAAAAATAACAAAACTGGACATTAACCCCACACTTCAATGTAAGTAGGTATATGACCACAATCCAGTGCTGAGCACAGACCATCACTAACCTCTTCCCCTCTGCCCCGTTCAGCTCCAAGACACAGAAGCTACACGACGCTCCAGGACGAAGCCCTCAAGGTGTTCAGCTCTCTGCAGCACTTGGAGGGAGTGGCCGACCCGGTGCCCATCATCCAGGGCATTCTGCAGACCGGCCAAGAGCTCAAACCGCTGCGGGACGAGCTCTACTGCCAGCTGATCAAGCAGACGACACGACCGCCGCAGCCGGGTAGCCCCGGGAACCTCTGCAGCTGGAAAATCCTGGCCTGCATGTCCTGCACCTTCGTCCCGACCAGGAGCATCCTCAGATACCTCAAGTTCCACCTGAAGAGGTACAAACAGCTACTTTGCTTTACAAATGAATCCACTCATTTTATTATTTTGGTTGAATCTTTGGCATTGACCATTACAAACCTCCATCTCCGCAGGACCCGAGAGCTCTTCCCCAGCTCAGAGATGGATCGTTACGCTGCCTTCGCCATCGACTCATTGAGGAAGACTCGAACCAGGGAGAACGTCCCATCGCAGGAGGAGATCCGCTCCATCGTGGCGCGACAGGACATGAGCACCACTGTTCACTGCCACGGAGGAGGCTCCTGCAAGATCACCATCAACTCACACACAACGGCCGGAGAGGTAGGGTGACACCAGGGCTGCTGGGACACAGCTGTGGAGTAAGGTGTTAAGCACCTTAAGCACAAGCAATTTGGATAAAAATAATAATTATGTTTATTTTTAGAGGTTTTGGGCTTTGAGATAGTTAGTCACAATTCTTGAAAGTATAACTGATAGTTAATTTTGTGTGTCAGGTGGTGGAGAAGCTGATCCGCGGCCTGGCCATGGAGGACAGCAGGAACATGTTTGCTCTGTTTGAACACAACGACACCACGGAGAAAGCCATCGAGAGCCGCATGGTGGTGGCCGACGTGCTCGCCAAGTTTGAAAAGTAAGCGTCAGGGTGCCTGTTTGTTTGTTTATCTGTATCTGAGCTGTTATTAACTGGTGCTGTGGTCCCCAGGCTTTCAGCGAGCCCAGACGAGCACAACACGGGCTGGAAGTTTTACTTCAAGCTCTACTGCTTCTTGGACACGGACAATGTTCCCAAAGACAGCGTGGAGTTCGCCTTCATGTTCGAACAGGTACGACAAAGCTTAAACCAACCAGTCAATGTCCCGCTCATCTAAGATAAACAGATAATTTACACCTATAGTCTGAAAAACACACAAAACAGATTAAAATTTGATCTTAACTGATGATTATTTTCTCAATTATTTGGGCTCTAAAATGTCAGTCACAATAAATCATAAGGTAACATCATCAAATTCCTTCTTTTGTCCAACCAAGAGGCCAAAAGATTTTCTCTTGACAATTTACTTAAACAATTATATAATTTGCTGTCCTCTGACTAACCATCTCAGCAATTACAAAATTCTTGGTTTGATACAGTTTTGTCTCATCGTTTAACTTCATGCACAAGATTTATGCATTTCAACCTTGTTACCTTTTAACTGACAAAGGCTGGATCTTGAAAGTTTTTTGCACACAAATGGTTCCATAATGTTGAAAGCAAAAAAAAAAAATCAAGACCCAAAAACTGTCATTGAATGTCTCGTCAGATTTGTGTTCTTGTTAACTTCTTAAATCTGATTGTTCCTCACATTGTGGCTACTTTTAAGCTAAATTTCTAGCGCAGCAGCTTTGTGTTTAGACAAAATTAAACAATGATGGATTTGAGATGATTTTCTTAAATATAAAAGAGGGAAACATTTTAAATTCCTCAATGAAAGGCATCAAAAGAATTAAGCGTTTGTTATTGTATTTAAACATAGGTATAATACTAGGACCAGTACTGAAAATTTTGAGAAGATATCCAGACCTAGTGATAAGAAAACATTTCCCTCTGTGCCTAAAATGTCAGTTTATAATAAATCAGATGTTTTGGAGTCATTTGTATTTCAAAATGCCAGCTTAGACAAAAACTAGCCTACCTACTGACGCAGTTGCTCGTGAAGTGGTCCTCATGTTTTTCTGTCTGCTGTCCACAGGCTCATGAAGCTGTCATTCGTGGTCAGTATCCGGCCCCTGAAGAGACCCTTCAGTTCCTGGCTGCCCTGAGACTCCAGTACCTGCTGGGCGACCACACCTCCCAGGCCAATGTCCCTGAAATGTCCCAGGTGTTCCCCATGGCACGATTACGGGCCCGGGTGCAGAACTCAGCCAAGACATTCGCTCCGGGCACGGGCTCGGTGGCCGACCGCTCGGGGACGTCAGAGAGGAAACGCTCCAGCTTCCTGGAGGGAACACTGAGGCGGAGCTTCAGGAGCGGCTCGCTGAGTCGGCAGAAGCTGGAGGAGGAGAACAGCCTGGAGGCCTGGATGAGGGAGGAGGCGGCAGCAGTGAGAACCAGCGTGATGGACAAGTGGAAGAAATTTCAGGGGATGAACCAGGAACAGGCCATGGTCAAATACATGGCGCTGGTGAAGGAGTGGCAGGGATACGGGTCCACGCTGTTCAACGTCGAGGTGAGTAACAGGAAAATGTCCAGTTTGTTGGGTTTTTTTTTGATGCTGTTTTATTACAATATATCAAATTTTAGTTTATTATTATTTATTTCTTCTCTTTTTTCCTTTAATTAATTGAATTTACAGACAAATACAAGACATTTTAAGTGTTGCGATATAAACTGTATTTATGAGAATATTTGTGTTGGAATACCAGCAAATATTTTACATCCCTAAGACACAACGAATGGCGTTTGGAATTACTGGAATTCATTAGTTTCCAGAACTGTGTCTATCAATCCATAAATTTTTTTTTTTAAAAAGCAGAAAATACTGTGAATGATTGCTGTTCTAATTTCCCACAGACGAAGGTGACATTTTCAGATGGATTAACTGATTAATCGACTAACAAAAATTAACCTGCAACTATTCTGATAATAAGTGAGTCATTGTTTATAAAGTCAAAATACCAAACTGTGTGTGTTCTCTCAGATGTGATGGTTTCCTTTGTCTTTCAAGTTGCAGATTAATTTCTTTCAGTCGATTAATCAGTTAATCGCTGCAGCTGTATTAGTTTTGAAGTTTCAGGAAATTACTAAAAATAGTTAAAGCAACCAAGGGGATGAATTCATGTTCAAATATTTCAAATTAAAATGGAAATCTGACCAAAAGCCAAAGACTGTGTCATAGTTTTTTTTCTTGACGTCACAAAATTGTGATCGCATGATACAGTTTATTATTTCCTGATTTCTTGACCTCAATAATTAGTCTGAAGTCTCAACTATAAGACAATGAGATTTGAACAAAATCTTTCAACTATAATTTAGTAGTTTTTATGTCACCAGATTTTCAAAAACTAATCACATTTCATAGCTTCATATTTGTTTCTTTGTAGTTGTCGTGACATTTTAGCAGCTGTGATCGTAACATAACTAGCAGTCATGAAGGCGTCTGTCAATGAGATAAAATGACATTAACTATTAAACAGATATGTACATAAACTCCCACAAATGCTTCTATATAAAGAGCCAGTTCCTGAATGTAAACACATAAACCATAAACAGTATTTAAACTGGGGTGAAAAGAATGAAAAATTTACAGACTTTTAGAACTTTAAATCATAGTTTTGGCAATTTGAGATTTTTTTTGTTGGTAAAGTTTTTGTGTGACTGTGAGAAGCTTAAATTATTGTATTAAATATACAAACAGTGTTTCTATTTATTTCCAAAACTTGAGTATCGTATTTGAAGCTTGTCAGTCTTCATCAACAGTCCAGTCCAACCTAAGCTCACACATGTTTGTCGTTTCAGTGTCGGGACGGATCGTTCCCCTGCGAGCTGTGGTTGGGTGTGAGCCGGGAGGCCATATCTGTGTACAAACGAGGGGAGCCGTGGCCCCTGGAGGTTTTCCCATATGAACAGATCCTCTCCTTCGGAGCCCCGCTGCCCAGTGCCTACAAGATCGCCGTGGAGGGCCGAGAGCTGGTCTTTGAAACCCAAATGGTTCGTACAACATAACAAACGCTCCCTCAGAGCTATTGGATGCTTGATATTGAAACAAATGATGTGAATTTTCCAAGGACTTTAGTGAACATCAGCACTGTCAAATCATTTTACAAATTTACTAAACCTTTGCGAACAAAGCCACAGTCTGAAATTTCATCATCATCTCAAATAATCAAACGAACCACCAACCTTTAATCTTGAAACATCATGAAGTGTACAAACGCTCCTCTTCCTCACCTCTGCAGGTCATGGACATCGCCAAGCTGATGAAGGCCTACATCAGCATGATCGTCAAGAAGCGCTACAGCAACTGTCAGTCCGTCAGCAGCCACGGCAGCCAGTGTAGCGCCTGGTGAAATCCGCCCCTTTCACTTTACGTTATGGCCTCGTGCCGGGGAGCTGCAGGAGGGTCAAGCGTGGCTGCCGCCGTCCGTGCACGGACACTCGTCCTCAGCACTGTGGAAGGAGCAGTTCGTACATTTGACTCTGTGAATGCTGGAGACAAAAACCGCAACGCTCTTAATGTTAACTAGCTCAAATGATATTTTCTTTGACTGGTTTTGTTCCAAAATATCACACATCCACACCGGACAGATCAGAACTTTAAAAAGGTCGACTCTGCTAGTCAAGCAAAACCTTAAAATGTAGGTTTTGTGAACTGGATGTGGTCTTAAGACTGATCTTACAGTGAAACAATCTGCTGTCTCTTAAATACATTTAAGAGATGATCTAATATAACACAGTGTTGTGTTGCATTGTGTTTAACAGTGACATCCAGAAGCATCTCCACATATCTCAGTGCAAGATTTTAAAAAAATAAACGCATTAAATTTAAGCCCATTGTGACAAGAACAAATGAAACGAAGGCTGTTCATCAAGTGATTCTAGGGCAAAAATTCATTCTAAACAATAAAGTAAGTAATTAAAGGGTACAAATTACCCCTGAGGAAGCAAAGTAAAATGATAAGAACAAATCATCCAGATTTTTCCTCCTGGTACTCAAATACAAAAATGCAACAAAGTAACACTTTTCACTGTTTCACCAAAGACCAAAGAAAATCAGCTGAAGGTTAAACACAACCTTTCTTCTCATCAGTTCTCATTTAGTCAGCGTACTCCTAAAACGTGGTTGTGTTTTGTTTTGGAATAAGTTCATTTCCTCCTGACGCTAACATGCGACACTACAAGGACTGTTGTTGCAGGATTGGGGGTGTTTGTTACTGAGTGTGTGTGTGAGTGAGAGAGAGAGTGTGTTTTTAGAGAGGTGTGTCTACAGGCTGTCCGAATGTGAGAAAAAAAACAAGCAGAGAAGATGGAGAAAAGACGCTACCTAAAGCCTTCACGCCTTTTCCTCTGCTTTGAAAAACTCTGGGACTGGACCGTCTTTATTCACGTTCTTCAGGATGATCTGTTCACTGTAAATAATATGCAGCTGTGCTCGTCTCAAACATTTCTAGTTTGCGATCGATTGTCTTGATTCGTTTGCTGATTAACACGAAGGTCACACAAGTGCCTGTTCAAACTGCGGCAGGACGACCTCTAATCAGATTGTCTTATCGATGCCACTCTTGTTCCTGTGTAACCGGAATCTGAAAGGTGCTCCCACGTTCCCTTTAACTACCAATGTATTTTGTACACTGCAAAAATCAATCCACCTGCGCAAATCATTCAAGCTAGAGTGTGAAATCCAGTGATCATAATGTCAGAGATACTGAAGGTAGACAGCACACCTCAGCATCAGCTAAAACACACATTTTGCAGAGGGGAAGAACACTAAGAGCCACTTCAGATCACGTATCACAACATGTACGAGCAAACTTCCGAAACAACAATATATTTAGACATTTTCATTATGAGTTATTGTGTGCTTTGCAGCATCACATAATGCCATTTGAAGCAACTCAAACTGCAATAATTTAGACATGTTGGTGGATTTTGATGCAGTTACTCAGGTCTTAGTTTGAATGGCTTGTTCAGTTGGACTGTTTGCAGTGTAACATTCCTACTACTTTTCCATTCAGTGTAACATTTCACTGGAGCTCCGCGGGCGGCAGATCCATCCAAAGACGCGTGTGCAGGTTTCTTCTACAGTGCCTTGTTGTATATTGTTGTACACTTACCATGTGTGGTTTCCTTTTTTTTTGGTATAATGTGCAATGTTATATATATATTATATAATCATGTGGCTGTACATTTTATACTGTAAGTCTTTGCCTTTGTGTTTCCTGAATGATGACCACATGGTGATTTTCTCAAGATAGAAATCTTGTATTTTTCCTCTACGCAACCATCCAACTGTCAGTGGATCTTTCCCACAATACTGGTATCTTGTTTTTTGTTTTTTTATCTGTATTAGTTGTGTTATGTATTGAAAGGATGATTCTAACAATAAATGGTGAAATTTGGCCTGAAGGTGCATGTTTACTACATATTTTCTTTATTTTAACAAAATATCAACGTCAGCTGTCGTCAGAATCAAATTAACGTTGGCATTAGACGTTGTCCTGACATTGAATTTTGGTGAAAAGTGTTGGATGAAACATCAACACTTTTTATTCATATGCTTTTTTCATTGCCTTTGATGGGAAAGACTGATAACATCAAGGGGAATGTACTTCCTCTGGTGATGTCATCAATTCTCTCAATTGTGACATCATCAGTGACATCACAGAGTTTGTAAATAGGACCCATTACATCAAAGACGTTTGTTTTTCACAATGCCACGCAGACGCAGACAGGCCTCTCGCCCCATCCGCAGACGCAGGAGAACCCGCAGGTCTCCTGCTCGCAGACGCAGGAGGGTGGGCCGACGCAGACGCTAGGCAACCTCATTAAACAACTCAGTAAACATGCAGTAGCATCAAACACGCAGTGAGCCTCATTCAAATTTAGTTTCACTCCTTTGACTTGTCACTTCTGAAGCTCTTCCAACCACAGAAATGAAAAGTCAGAGGAGTGAAACCAAAAAAATCCAGTGCCATTAACTGAATAATGTATAAAATTCTACTTACCGACATCAGATCTTCTTCCTCTTTCCTCCCCTCAGTCTTGATGTGAAGCGGATACTGCTGTCGCCTTGGAGATTCTCCAGGTGGTGATGTTCAGCTCTCAGAAAGGTGCCCCATGCCACCATCCCACAGCAGACACAAGCACAGCTTCCTAGGCAACCTCAACAAACTCAAACATCCAGTGGCTTCAAAATGACAGTGAACCTCATTCACTTCTGCTCTCCTGGTGGAAATCAGTGCTGTGGAAATGTACACAGCTCTGAAGCTACAACAGACACTAGTCTGACTGTAGAGCAGCTCAGTCGGCAGTCTGATGGAAGCAGTGGACTCCACTGACAAACACAAAGTAACATTCTGTGATTCACTGATGACACTGCAGTTTATATGACATCACCATCTACGGCATCTGAATGCATTTTGTGATGTCACCAATGACAATGCAGTTTATGAAATCATAATTCATGACACATGTCTAAGTTCATTTTGTGAAGTTTCTGATTTCCCCATGGATTGTCAGGGTTAACCACTCATCCCAAAATGTCACCATTGACACTGCACCTGCTCGGGTTCCCGATACTACACCCGCCAAATCTGAAGTTGATTGGATGAGCTGTTATTGAGAAAACTCGAAGGACAGAGAGATCTCTTGATTCAGCGGAGGGGCTGGTTATGGTGCTGTTGGTCTCCTGATGGGAGCAACAGTCTCCAGTTACAATCTCACAAAGCAATATTCTGTGATTCACTGATGACATCACAGCATTAAGGTTGGGATCTCAACAACCACCACTCCAAAAAAACCTCACTGCACTGCACTTCCCGTGGTCCTTGGCAATACACTCACCAAGTCTGCAGTCAATCAAATGAGCGGTTGTCAAGAAAATCGAAGGACAGACAGAGATATTTCATCGAATTATCTCTAGATCCACTCATCCAAGAAACCTCCCAGTCAGCACTGCACCTCCTCAGTCATACACCCACCAAGCTTGAAGTTGACCGGATGAGTGGTTGTTGAGAAACTCGAACGACGGACAGAAAGAAAGACAGACATCCCTGAATTTATCAGTAGGATACATAAAGGAAGTCTTGAGTAACTGTTTTAGCATCGTCACTTCTTGGCTGTGCATAGAAATATGATGCATGAAAATCATAGACTGTATATAAAGAGAAAGTCAAGCTAATGCAGAAGTGCCTTGAACCTGCAGTCTATCTAATGACCATCCCATTTAGAGGAAAACAGACCATAAAGCAGGGTATGCATTAGGGCGGGGCTACCATGTGATTGACGGACTGTACCACATGGCAACCTGCCTGACAATCAGGATAGAGGACAGAGCAGGTTAGATCCACGCCTCACTCCTCCTCAGCTCCACCTTCTCCTCCAAATATGGTTTCAAAAAACCAAGATGGCAAAGACCAAATTACAGACTCGAGGCTTTTAAATGACAGTTTATATACCGTTGGGTGATATCACAATGCATCGCCAATTGATGAAAACAGAATTGTCAACAAGACCAGCCTCGGTATGGGTCATGGTTTCAGCACATTCTTGAAAAAGTAATCCCAGTCTCACCAAGTGAAGACCTCCATATGCTCCAAACCCACTCACTTGTAGAACACACGGCTACGAAGGGTCACAAATTTGTAGACCATGTCCTCCGAAGGATGGGGCTCCTGAATTGGGACACAGCTGAAATGTCAGATTAAACATCAACAGGCATCGCTGCCTTTGAAGATTGATAACATCAAAGGGAATGTACTTCCTCTGGTGATGTCATCAATTCTCTCAATTGTGACATCATCAATTATCTGAATTGTGACATCATCAGTGACATCACAGAGTTTGTAAATAGGACCCATTACATCAAAGACGTTTGTTTTTCACAATGCCACGCAGACGCAGACAGACCTCTCGCCCCATCCGCAGACGCAGGAGAACCCGCAGGTCTCCTGCTCGCAGACGCAGGAGGGTGGGCCGACGCAGACGCTAGGCAACCTCATTAAACAAAAACAAAAACACAAAAACAGCTTCTTCCCATCTGCTATTAGCCTTATCAACAAGGCTAGAGAGCCCCACTGTTGCTGATCAATTGCACCAATCACCAGAAAAAATTCCTTGTATGTGAAAACATACTTGGCAATAAAACTGATTCTGATTCTGATTCTGATTCTGATTAAACAACTCAGTAAACATGGAGTAGCATCAAACATGTAGTGAGCCTCATTCAAATTTAGTTTCACTCCTTTGACTTGTCACTTCTGAAGCTCTTCCAACCACAGAAATGAAAAGTCAGAGGAGTGAAACCAAAAAGTCCAGTGCCATTAACTGAATAATGTATAAAATTCTACTTACCGACATCAGATCTTCTTCCTCTTTCCTCCCTTCAGTCTTGATGTGAAGAGGATACTGCTGTCGCCTTGGAGATTGTCCAGGTGGTGATGTTCAGCTCTCAGAAAGGTGCCCCATGCCACCATCCCACAGTAGACACAAGCACAGCTTCCTGGCAGCGCAGCTTTAAATCCAAATGCGCTCAAAGTCAATTTGACATCAGGCAAATAACCCACACTGCTCTCTGTGTATATAAATATTCTTTATACATTACATCCATGTTACATTCAAAAGAAATAGAAATACAGCCAACAGCAAAAGTCACATTCAAGTTATTTCTGTGCTGCACATTGCAACGTCACCCAGCCTCCTAAGGCACCAAAAAAATCAAATGACCTCAAATGACCTAAGTCAAGAACAGAGCCCCAAAGCCCGTCCACAACCCAAACACCACAGGGCTCCTGGAAGCTCAACAAAATGGCATACAGACAGATCAAAACCACAATTTTCAACAGCTGTATTTATACCGACACAAATCATCTGAGGATCAATCCTTCGTGGCAGCCAGAAATCTTCCTGAACAGATGTTGATATGCCAGCATATACAGACACTAAGATATAAAGTTTAACTGACATTCAGAAATGTCCTTAACTTGCTACTTGCATCATTGTGTGGAAAACCTCCATAGCTTTCTGACATCAGTTTTTTTGTGCTCATTTGCAATCTGTCTAAACTGCTGATTCATGCATCCTCATTCCTTAATTGCTTCCTGGGAGATACATGTTCTATGAAAATAAAATAGCATGAAGTAAGAAGGTTTATCATTCATTCATTTTGTGAGTGTTTTTGTGCCT
This sequence comes from Trachinotus anak, assembly GCF_046630095.1. Lineage (NCBI taxonomy): Eukaryota > Metazoa > Chordata > Actinopteri > Carangiformes > Carangidae > Trachinotus > Trachinotus anak. Next base: position 25,542,697 of record NW_027273863.1, on the reverse strand, counting down.
TTGTATGTAATTTCTGCCACAGTTCTTCTAAATACTAAGAATCCTTTGTACAAAACAAAGCAGATTTATCCCTAGGAAGCACAGCGATAGAAGACACAATGCTCTCTCTCTCTACATGGTTCAGCAGCTTTGAAAAAGATCCAGTTTGAAACTCAAAAATATACAGAGCATAAATGAAACAGCAACTTCCAGGTTCCATTCTCCAAGTAAGAAAACCATCATTCAGAATCTCATTTGTGGCTACACTAATAACCAGAAATCCAGCCTCGGGACCTTCTCAACAATATGCCAGGTCTCAATGTTGTGGTTCACTGTAATCAAACAGCATCCCGCAATGTCATTCTTAATGTGGTAGCAATTGCTAGGAACAGTTTACAGTCACTTATTTTTGTAAACCAACAAAATATGTCAATTTTAGAGTTATTTTGTCTACGTCTACGTAGGACGGCCTGGTTAGTTATATCTATCAACTTGTCACTATTTTGGTTCTAAAATTTTATAATCTTGTTTCTTTCCGTTTCACTCGAGGTGGATCTTGTAGCCTTGGAAGTGTGCAGTTACATATCTGTTCCTTCTTATTAAATTATAGGACAGCGGTTCCCAACTTTCTCCAACTCATGGCCCATTGGAAAATCTCAGAAATGTTGGCAGCCCACATTCGACCCCATAACAATTTGGAATTGTCAGCCCACCTGGAATACCCTTGCTGCCCACCAGCGGGCCCCAGCACACAGGCTGGGGGACGCTGTCATAGGAAGCAATGGCACTGTAAATTAAAGTGTTACCAGAATGTCCAAAGATACTTTTAAGATATTTTGTCTCAGTAAACATCAGACTTAATGCTGCATTCACGTCATGTGGTAACTTCTGTAATTGCTGACCTGTTCATGTCAACATCTCAGTCATGATTACAACTGGGAAACTCTGATTTCCCACATGTCCAACCTGTCGCTAAATAATGCAGTGTCCAAAAAAAAAAAGCAAACAAGCATAGATACCACAAATGAGCCAAAATCCAAGGTTGTTAACAAATTTAAGGGATGTAGTTCTATATTGGCCATGCACAGTATTTATTAACTCTCGCACAGCTGACTCTGCCATCCAAATTTACAATGCTTGCAAGTTGTAAATCTTTCCCATCACTACCTTCTATCCCACATGACACGAATGGAGCAATGAACAGCAATCAAACTTAAGGGTAACAACACCACGTGAGTTAATTAACTGTTGAGTTTGTTTTGAGGACCGGCCTCAGACCAGAGTAACCTTTCTGTTTCATTAGGAAATCATCTAGTAAATGCAAAAAAAAAAAAAAGAAAAAAAAGAAATAGGTTGAGTATAATCCCAGCAAAGCTCAGATTGTTACCACCAAGTACAACCCATCAGATGTTTTATTCCTGCATAAATACCACCTGGTGTTAGACTGATGTTACACGAATGACGACCTCTCCTGAGTCACTGTCCTGGCTGAGGTTGTTCCGGGCCACCAGGCTGGGACAGAAGGGGGCCAAACAGAGGCAGGTCCATGGCTGCGGTCCCAGCTGGGTGGACTGTAGGGGGCCACTGGGCCCAAAGGTGACCAGGGGCAACCAAAGCATCCTGGGGCCCAACGAGGAATGACCAGTGCTGGTCTCCTCCATGTCCTTGGCCTTGTCATAGCTCTGAACGTCCCAGTGGAGGTTTACGGCCCGCCAGCGCATGAAGACGTTGTACACTGCTGCCCCCTCATGGACAATCAAGCCTGTTACAATGACAGAAACAAACATTCAAAGACACGTTGATTGTTGAGTGACAATGACTGAGTGAGTGGGTTAGGGTTAGGGTTAGTGATGTTAGTGAGGGTTGGTGATGAAATGACACCATTGGTCGGCCAAGTGTTGGACTTTTTCTTTGGCTGTTGCTCTTGTAAGATGATTGGGTGCAAACATGTTCTATGACATCTTCAAGTGGCTTCTACCTTGCATCCACATTTTCAGGTCCCTTTAGCAATTTTCTTTCCAAAAAAGTTCCTAGCAACAAATCTAGCAGCTTTTAGGACAAAGCTTAGCTACTTTCCATAAAAGACAGTGGCCACTTCTGCCCTCTCTTGTCTCCACTCTGTTCAGTGAGTGGCAGAGAGGAGGAGCAAACAGACAAAGGGCTGAAACCAACTGACACTAAGCAGGATGCAGATACAACATAATGACATTATGAATATGCTAATTAGCATATTAAGTCATCTAGCCACATATAGCGACTTTTCCTGCAGACTCCCAACTACAAATTAACTGTTGTCTTGATGTATAGGATCCAATGGATTGTCCATCTGTCAGGTGACTTCTGGAAATCTCTCAGTCTAAGGTTGTATTACACTGTATGTTTGGCGAATTACCTACAACAACATGACACCAAGCAACAAAACGGACCCGAAGGGCCAAATAGTTTCACATGCAAATATGAAGATAACTAAATGTTTCATGTATAATTGACCTCAGAAGACAGTTGTGTTGGTGTGTTTTGCATTCTGCTGGCGACAGCTGCATTAATCATTCCCTCATTCCTCACCTACGCAGACCAGGTCCATGAAGCCGTACATGCCATAGCAGATCTGAAAGAGGATGTCGCGGCGCTGCCAGACAGCCTGCGGGCTGAGAGCCGACCACAGCAGCCAGGAGATGCTGGCCACCAAAAAGAGGGAGCCCAGGAACACGGCAATGATCTGCACCTTCTCAACCAGGGTGATGGTGATGGACTGCCACTGCAGACAGAGACAGCAGACAACACATGAAATGGTCTGAAGACAAAAAATATAGGTCCATTATTTGTGCTTTTTGAGTCAACCAGTGGGACTGATTTGCCACCTCATTGGTTAAGCTCTTGTTAGGTTTAAGTAACTACGGATGGTAATTCTTCCCAAAACTTAACAGATGCTTCCTGTTGGTGTTCCTTTGTGTTTACCCAACTATCCTCCACACAGGAGATCAACATACAGCTTATTTTCTAACTGAACCCACACACCCACAGAGTACAGATTCATATTGTATATATTTATATTTTCTATATCACATCTTAATTGTAAATATTTTATTTCATTTTAATTTTATTGTTAAATTCTTCTCTTCATACTCAAGTGATACTGACCTGCAGAACTTGCTTGTTCTCACCATTTTTATACTTTTTTCCTTCTCACTATGTTTAATCTCTCACACCAAACCAAAACTAATTCCTCATATGTGAAAACCAACTTGGCAATAAAACAGATTCTGACCCTGACACAGCTGCGTGATAAATAGATAGATAGATAGATAGATAGATAGATAGATAGATAGATGACTTTATTCATCCCCGAAGGGAAATTAGGCTGTTACAGCAGTCCGGTGTATTAGAATACAAAAATACAATAGAATGGAATACTGAGGTAGACAGAATAGAAATAAAAATACAGAATGTCAAGATATAAATACCATAAATAATAATATACTGTGAATATGCATATGTAAATAGAAAGTGCAAAAAGAAGGATACAAATATTGTATGATATGATATATAATATCAATACGGTTAGTATTTGGAGTGGAGTGTTGTGGTGATTCAGAGTGCAAGCTTCATTCAAACAGCTGTGTGACAGGGCGTCGCTCGCAGTGATTAACCCACAGAGAATCATTACCAGACAGTAGTTCACCTCAGTTCTGAGAGGCTTTCTACGGTCTTTCAGCTCATTGTTTTGGTTTTACTGCCTACAACTTTATGTTTTTTTTCCACAGAGGCAGGCAGCTGTTTTCAGTGGAAATAGTCTAGAAATCCACTGCACACTAAACAGCAGGCAGACTCAGTTAGCAACTAGCTTTTTTCATCTCCACTGATTTCAAGTGGCTATTACAGGTTAAAGGTGTCAGAGAAGAAGACATACTACTACTGAACAACCTCGCAGCTAAAGGGGCCTGTCCTACCTACTGTCCTCTAGGCAGTGACCAGTCTCACTGGCGGGACCCTCACCTGGCTGAAAAGACCTCATCAACCCAAACAGGGCAGAAAACCTAATACAGTCTTGACAAAATCTCCAAAAAGGAAATGAAAGTGGCCAAGATGAAGTGGAAAGAGGCCAACAGAGAGGAGGAAAAGCTGTGGGAGGAGGAAATGTGTGTGGCAGGGACAAATCGATACCAAGAGAAAATAGGAAATAGGAGAGAGGATAAGAAGAACACAAAAAGCAGAGAATAAACTTGATAAAATAACTTGGAAGCAGAAAATTGTTGATGATGAGTGGATGATTGTAGAGCTGCACAGAGCCCATTTCAGAGGAAAAGACTTGAGGCAGACTGTGTGGACAGAAAGTTGAGCTCTGCTCAGCTGCGTGTTTGCTCAGTCTGCCAATGACTCAAGTCCCATCTGGAGCAAACAGATCTGAAAGTGCCTGAATGTTCTTCTGTGAAAGAGACGACGATCCAGTATGCAGATATTTTTAAGCCTCTGTCTGTTGAGCTTTGGAGGACTGAAGGAATTCTGACGCTCCAAACTGAGACCTGACGGGGAAACACAAACGCTCAGCAGGCTCACAGTCGACGCTTCTTTTGCCTCGAGCTACCAAACGCAGCCACCATTATTTCGGTGCTTTCTTAAGAATAAACGATTTACAACAGTATTTTAGATGCACACTAGATTTTTCAGCTTAGTTGAGCAGAACCTGCTGGAAAAGATTTGGTGTTGCACTTGCACAAAGATAAAGGATGCACAACAAAATCAGAGCAGATATTCAAAACATCTGTGTTGGCCTGAGCCCAACCTGGTGATGGCGGTGGGGGCAAGGGGTGTCACTCAGTGGACCAGCCTGCCTGTGTCCCACTGGGCCCCTTGGTGTAGGTGGGGCTGTTAAATGCTCGTATTTTTTAAACAGATTATTTATGTACACAGATTATGGGAAGACCGAGGCAATTTTTTGTTTTGGTTTTGTTGACTAATTATCTCCTCGGAAATGTGATCACTAATGGACAGCAATATTTTTCCTAGCTCAGTTTTAGCTGTAATTCTGCCTCATCATGGTGGTTGCAGCTGTGCAGTCATGCTGCTCAACTGACTGAAAGTTTGGACTCTCTACTTCAGAGACAACAGCTCTGCTTCTACTGTGTCTTAAGACTTAAATCACATTTATAATAATAATAATAATAATGATGATAATAATAAGAAGAAGAAGAAAAAAAAAGAAGACTTTTTTGTATAGCACTTTTCAACAGAAGTAACAAAGAGCTTTACATGACTCAAATATAAAACATCCAAACAAATTAAAGTTAAATGTAAATTAAACTAAAAAGGTTTAGCTCTGAAAAGCTGATTTATAAAAAAGAGAAAAGGCCCTGCCTCCTTTGATTCTCAACTTAGACCAGCAGAGCACTACCAGAGGATCCTAGACTGTGTCCAGGCTCACAGGGGGATAAAAGCTCAGAAATACAGGCAGGGGCCAGCCCGAGTCCGGCCTAAACAAAAGTAATTAGGAGAATTTCAAAATAATCCTAAAACAAACAAGCAGCCAGTGTAGGAGTTAGGAGCAGAGCTTTTGAAACAACTGTAGGTGATGGATTGATCTCTGACTGGTACACAGGAGTCGAGGTGCAAATTTCTTCACCTGGGGTCAAAAACAGAATCAGTCAGATGAGGTCAGACTGTGCTTATTTCTACATTTTAAAGCAATGAGTCATTCAGAAAAAAATAATCATCGTTCACAGGGCCAAGGAGAAGAAGGTAAATCAGTATAATTACAGAGGGAGTGCGCCTCAGTGTTTGAGTTTAAGTGAACCATTTTGCAGGAACGGCTCTGACAGATGCAGGTGGGTTTGCTTGTTGTCAGTTTGCCTGTGAAACTGCTTTTACCACTTGGGCTCTGCGCGGCTGAGAAAAGCTGTGAATATTTCTGAGCATCACATCTCACGGGTGGGTCGATACATCACAGGTTTTTAAAACAATCTCGTTCGTGCCTCCACAATGATTTAGAGAGGGAGAACTGGAACGTCAAAGGTTTATGGCTGCAAAAAGCAGGAAGGAGGAAATATAATGGCTGCAGTCTGGTGTCACATCACTTGTTGGGCACTTAAACTACAAATCTGACCGTGTACACTGAGTCAGTTGATAAAGCGAAACCTCGCCTACGTGACAAATGCTCAGTTAGACATCATGACTACAGTGTTTTGGTGAAAATCAGACAGCCCAGTATTTTCAGTTGCTACTCAGCAAGGCTGCTCTAACGTCACCAGAAAATGGCTGTTGTCTTTTTCACAGCAGCTTCAAGTGTTTCCAGACAACAGTGCAAAAAGAGACAAATCTTTTTCTACAAGATGCCACCAGATAATCTGATTAGAAATCATCAAACAGGCCTTCTCCTCCCGCCTCGCCGGCCTCTCCTCAGGGTGTTCCAGGAGTCCCACCCAGTCCTCCTGTACATATGACAGTGACTCAGTGACAACTTCATCGTCTCACACAGCATTTTATCGAATGGGACCATCTCCAGTTCTTCGCTGAGCTTTCCCTCAGTCTCCCCGGCCTTTGATTTTTCTTTATCTTGTCAGACTTCTATCCAGTAAATTCATCACAGTATCCTCCGCCTTCTCTGACAGCTCCATTAATCCACGGAGCTTTCTCTCGTTCAGGATGAACTTTTTGTTCATTCTCTCCAGTTCTGCCGTGAGCTTCCCTTCATTCTCCCTCGCCCTCAGTTGTTCTTCAGCTCGCGATGTTCGTTCATTCTCCCGAACGGTTTTCAGTCGTTCAACTCCTCTCTCTAACTCCTCTTCCTGCAGTTTGTCCCTCGCTCTTCTCAGCCAATCTCTGTGGTGCGGTGTGCTTTTTTTTTTCCACACTGTGCTCTTAATTAGCAAACAGAGTGGCTGCACTTTGTGCTGCGCTCTTTGTGTTGTGATATTCAGGCTGAAGTAAGTGTGTTTTATCTCAACAGTTCCCTTAAATTCTGGCAACATGAAAGCAAATGCAACGATGACGAACAGATTCCAATGCCCTCATTCAAACTGCGATCAGTGACATCACAGATTGTTCCTTTGAAGAGCTCATGCAGTGCCTGTGACATCAGAGTTCTTTGTGACATCATCAAAGGAATCCACCTGTGCCTGTGACATGTGACATCTTTGTCAAATGTAAGTACGTACAAAATAAAAGCACACAGGTAAAATGTATATATTGGCTCACTGAGCTGTTGTTGCCTGAGCCCCAGAGAGAAATCTGAGACTGACTACTTTTTATATAGAAGCTACAGTTTTTGCCAGGCCATGGAATCAGCTGGTGGTTTTTAGGTCAAAGCATCTGTGCATCTTACCTGCCACGGTCTCTTCATGTTGATGGCGATGACGTGGAAGCGATAGCAGCAGAGCTCGCAGGTCCAGCAGCCCCGCTCGCTGATCCACTTCAGCAGGCAGTGCTGGTGGGTGTAACGCACCGAGCCATCACACCGACACGGGTTCAACAAGTCACCCTGGAGAACAGCGGAGAAAGGGCAAAGGTCGAGTATAAACAAAGGTGATGTTGATTCAATGAAAGCAAATTAAGACATTCAGCTGGGGTCATGAAATTAGAAAAGAAAACAACGGGATGCAGACAATGATGACAATAACATTACAATAACATAACCATCAGGAATCTTATTGTCCTATTGTCAGATGAAGATAAATAACTCATAATACAGTCTTATGAATCCTTGGCCAACTGCTGTTGATTAGAGATTTTACTGTAGCATTAACTAATTTTACAAAACAGAATATATTAATACAAAAAAGAGCATCCACCCATCATCTATATCCACTTATAGTCATGGTGGCAAATCCCAATCCAGTGGGTCAGAGGTAGCTCCCTGGACTGGTCTATCTTAAGGGCTGCTCTTGCTTCCAATATAAAATCAAATATGTCATTCAGTGTTTTGTCGTTTAGCTGAAAATACTTGTGTCACAAATGTAACTTTAAACTGAAAACTAAATTAAAAACCAATCACCAAACTCAAGAAAACTTCAAGGCTCTGCAAATTGATATCTTATGGAAATGCTGCATGCTTTGCACAATGGTTGAAAATGATACAAAGTATAATTAAGGTTTAACTTTAACTAACTAACACAGGTATTGTCTTTAAAATCTGGAACTGACAAAGGCTAGCAAGGCTAGGTACTCTAGTAAGACAAATGTCAGTCAGCCTCAGCATACTACTGCTGTACACAGTGTTGAGGAAATCAAGAGTTTTCCCATGAACAGCAGCAGGAATTCTGACTACGTCCTGGCTTCGACAATCAGCAATGCTGGCTTCAAGAAGCAGATTTCTGCCTGTTTCGTCATTTCTACAGCTGTAAAGATGTCCCTGTGCTGCCCTTCAGCAAAAAGTCAACAATCTAATGTGGGAGCATGCAGCACTTGAAAAAACAAGGCTGTTCTGAAGGAAAAGGCTACAAGTGACTGGGTACTTGATATTCATATCTTGTCTGGTGTTTCTATAATTTTGACCACTCCTTGTGACAGATTAAACCTCAGGATCTTTTCAGGGATAAAGAGAAAGTATCTGCTTTTAGATCAATATTAGAACCGTCTCCTTGGTATTAATCTTACATCCGTTTTCAAGGTCTATGTGTCAACTATCCCATCATCTAAAAATCCTTGTCTTCAGGTCTCAGTTTGCCCTTTTCTCCCAGCAGCTCATGCATCAAAGAAAATACACGACTTGTTCGCCAAAGGGCTTTACCAGCACTGCTCGGATCAATGATCATTTCTCAAAGCTACAACACTCGCAGATATTAATGGCAGGATGCAGCATGACATTAATCATTACAGCAGTATATATTTGTTCTGATGGTTTTTTTCTTCCTCTAGGCATCCCTTCGAGCAGCCATTACTGTAGCTTTGACCTGCTGGCTGGGCTGTGAGTGGCATATTAATAGTATATTAAGGTCAGTGGTCAGTGAGCTCGTTTTTCATCATGTCATATTAACCTTGTGGGTTTAAAAGGACCTCGGAGGCTTTCGCTTGGGTGAACTGACGCAGGTCAGCTACCCACTGAAGCCATGATTGATAAAACTGACATCAAGGACTATTTCAATACGTTTCTGAATATCTTCCTGTGACAGGAAGCACAGGGAGAGGGAGGGATGATGACATGAGCCTGGGCCAGGAACATTCAGTTACATGGTATACATCCTTCATCACTTGATTTCCATGAGATCCCAATAAAAATACAATGATCAACATCAAAAGTTCATTCTGTCATAGTTTGATATTATAATCACCGTAACTCTTTCTAATTATCTTTTACAGCGATTTCAACAGCATTTTTGTGCTTGTATGTGGTCAAAAGCTCCCCAAAAAACCAGCAAATGGACCTTTATTTTAGATCATTGTGGGAAAGAACTGCAGTAATCGACAAAACAGCATCAACTCAAGGTGTCTTTACTAGCATAATCAGGAGCTTTCAACCGTATATCATGGTATTCCTTGACATACTGTTGAGTGAGTAAGTAGACCTTGATTTTAAGTTGTTTTGTCAATTAACCTCCAAAAATGATGCTAAGTGAACCTTGAGTTGTTGTTGTTATTACTATAAGAATTGTTATAATTGACAAAATATTCTCAATTCAAGGTCGCCATACCCATTTGTTCTGGAGCTTTCCATCAGATCTCAGGGTGTTCATCAACAAATTGAGTTTACAATGCAGTTCAGAGTTCAGTCAAGCAAGTAAATACCAAAAAAATTTGGATTGTTTCGTCAAAGAACTGTAATAATTGATAAAACATTATCAAATCAAGGTCCATTCTCTAACTTTCTCCAGAGCTTACAATCGCATCTCACAATTTTTAGCAATACATAGGTTTGGCAACACAGCAGAAAAATCCCCTAAAAGCAATAATTAAGAAAACAATCTACAGTCAAGATCCAATTACTCGCATTTTTGGAAGCTTTTAACTGCTCTGCAAGCACTGACAGCTGAAGAGGACTGTGAGATGTGTGTTTATCTAGGACCCCACATCCATGTTGGCAACAGTTGTCAGCTGGTGGTTGAACCAACACAGACAAAGGAGTCTTAAAAGTGCTGCTTCATCACATCTGAGCAAACTCCACCTGCTGCAGGTTATAACTTAAAGCTGCAGAGAAGCGTGTAAGTGGAGACTGAGTTGAGATTGTTCTGTCAGCTACTGTTTCCAAAGTTAATAATGATCTTGTCAAGTACAATTCCCACCATAGTTTTGTGAATCTAACAGTGCAGGTTTCTAAAATGACAGGGTATGGTTTAAAAGATATTTGATCAAAATTCAAAACAGCAGTCTACTGATGCTGAGTTGGACTTTTTGTCTTCTTAAATAACATCTGATTCTCACTCTCAGCTCAGACATGAATATTTAAAGTGTCAAATTTCTGTTTTGCAATTTTTTTGATAACTGGTGAGCTTGCCCAGCCTGCGGCCTTGTATCAAAATCAAATATCAGTCTGGACCCGGAGGCAGAGCGATTAGATTAGCTCTGCTAATAGGCTATAGCCCACGTTCAGAAGACAGGATATTCACTTAGGCATTTACTGCCCTGACTCCTCTCTTTCCCTTCAGCTCCAGCAGGGATGAATCGTCCCTCATCGAGCCTCGCTGTCACGAACTAAATAGGCCTACAGAGTGTCAGATTTCAGAGATGGTTGGACAGAGTGTCCATTTGTCCCTTCTGGTCTACGTCTGTCCATCCAGCTGCAGACAGTTAGACTGATGCATCACTTGGGAATGATATTTATTATAAATAGATTATGATTCAGCCATTGTCATCCACCTCTGATATGATGAAGTTGGTTATATTGTGAATTGATTGTACAACTGATTGTACCTTAGTTGTCTATTATAAACCTTAACTTGTCTTGAATCTATACAGCAATAAAATGTGATAATATAACATGTTCTGCCAACACTATGAAAACATCAAAGTATGTACCCTTTAAAGGGAAATGCAGTGTAATTTTATGTCTATTTGTGGGTTCCTCTTCTTGTGTTTAATGTTATCAGGACTGAACAAATATGGATTTTTAAATTTGGATTAGAAGCAAACTACATTTCTAAAAGCTGTGATTAAAGGTCCCATATTGTAGAAAGTGAGATTAATATTTTTTTGATTATTTAGCAGGTCTAGGTTCTACATAAATATTAAGTCTGCAATCCACAGACAGAATGCACACAGCCTGTATTTAGAAACTGAGCCTAAAAACAAGCTGTCAGCTCTTGTGTAACTTTGTGATGTCACGACAAAGCAGTTACTGCCCTTAGCCATGCCCCAAGCCTGACCCACCTGGAACCACTGTCCAACCTTGCAAGATTTGATTTCTACAAGTGTTTACCTGAAATCTACTATATTTTTATTCAATCATACACAAAACAGACAGCCAGCTCAGAGTCTCGCTTCTGACTGGCTTATAGACCTGTACAGACCTGAGCTCCTGAGACAAACCAAAGAGAGGAGATGTAAACCAAACTGAGGGGATTTTTGGTGCTAAAAACTACAAATCTTATTCTAATTCTTATGGATTTCAAAACTTAAAACACCAAAAGAAAAAAAAATCATAAAATTTGGGACATTCAACATTTTTCACAATGACTGAAAAACTTAAGTGGAGAATTTAGTGCATCACATCCAATGAACTCAAACTGATGGACTGATGAAATAGCACTTTAAAACAGTACTGCCCCACAAAACTGCTTTTAATTTATCACTGAATTTACAAAAAACCCAGCTAAGTAGTTAAATCAATGAGAAAAATTACAAAGAAATGTTATTCAGATACTGCAGTATCAGCATCAATGTATATCTTAGGTGCAAGTTCATGTTGAGTCGAGGGGGCAGAAACCTGCTGCTGCTGATCTCTGGTGTCATATCAGCTGTGAAAAGCATAAAACCTGCTCTCAGTGCGAAATCATTTAAAGTGTGAACCTTTACAAGGCAGTGTAGCAGATTTCTCTGACATGATCATTCCTGAGTTTTACTGTCAGGACACTGACCTCTGATCCTGAACCTCCTCACTGTGTTAGTGTAAATTAAGAGGCCCTGCTCAGGATCTTTGTCATATACAGATCTGTTGGATGGGTCTGTACAGTTTTCCTCAGTCTTATTTTAAGTTATCCAATGTATTCCCAATGACATTGCTTTCTTTTCCTGAATTAAGGGCTGTTATTGTGAATAATCGACACTTGACACCTGTTTACAAAGGAAGGAGGAGGCTGCTATTAAATTTGTGGTTTGCTAAAACAGGAAACATCTATGTCACTACACAGTTGAAATCTATGTCATTTCTCTTGAGTGCAAGAGGCTAAAATGGTTCAAGCTTTTTGGCAATGTTTCTGCTGAACAGTCTTAATTAACTTAAATAAATCAAAGTAAGAGTCTAAAAGTGAGAATTTGAACAATGGTTAGACTTCATCTGACACCAGCCACTTGGGTCTCACTTGATAAATTGCTGTGAATTTTTAAAAATGTAAATCTAATTAATGAAACTGGTGGAGATAAACATGTTGATTGTTAATCCTAATTCCAGTGAGGTGAACTGAACCCCTGAGGCTCTGTCCATGGTGCTGAAACTGATTTTAGCTGTGGGGAGTTATGAATCAGATTTTTGCATGATTTTGAATCATGCTCCAAATTATTTTAAGCACTTCTTTTATGGAAAACTATTTTTTCACTTTGGTGCAAGTTGTCAGTGGTTCTCAAAGTGAGGTTTGGGGACCCTTAACAGGGCTTCAGGGTCATCAGCAAATGAGGAATTGTTTAATGCCATTACAAACTATGCCAGATCCATCAATTCTGCATAAGGGCAGATGTAACAAATAAGTCTTGAAAAAGGTTTCAAGATCTGACATGTATCTATTTTACAATGTATTATGACAAACATTAACCTGAATTGATACAGCATGGTGGCCATGGAGGAAGTGGCATGGTTACAAGTCACACTCCCCACTCCAGCCTGTTGTGGTTTCAGCTTTAGTGTTATTGCACTATATGTTAGCTCATTTGAGTCAGCTGCTTTTAGCTTTTTGTGGGATGGCATGCTTCATATGAACTTCATGATAGCTGTCCCACACGTGTAACAATTTGATCAAGTATTCAGCTAGAAAACTCTAAATAACAGTTTTTTTTAACAATGATAATTGTATATATTATCTATTATGTTTACATTATTATAATACTAATTATAATTTAATATTATGTAACTCAGCTATCACAGCTGACAGTAATGACGTTTCTCATAATGTGCTGCCCGCGGTGCTGAAGTTACTGCACCAATATCAGGCATTGATGAAGTTTAACTTTTTTTCTATAGCATTATAGATATTTTCCCACACTCTCGTGTTTTGATTCACATCTTCACATTTCCTCAGGTTCTGGTTCTGGTTCTGGTTCTGATCACCAAAGAACTAGGCCTATTGAAATCGGTCCAATCGGCCTAGTTTCCAGAAGGCGAACTGTGAAACCTCCGCTCAGCAGGTTTACCTCATTTTAATTAGATGTGTTGCTACTGCCAGCCAATCAGGGTCGACTACTATGAGGACTCTTTCCTCACTTTCACTCAACTGTCACTATTCACAAAACCAAGAAAACAACAGTGGATTTGTCATTCAAACCTTGGACACACTCGTGTCAGACCTGCTCGTCGGTGGTACATTTACCTGCTCTGCGCCCTGGAAGCAGATCCGGCAGCTGGGAGTGGGGATGCAGGTTTCGCTGCTGCAGTTTGAATGCATCGCCTGCGTCTTGCACGATGTGCCCCCGACCGCCCCATCCTCACTGGAAAAATTCCCTTCGTTGTTCTCTCCATCGAATTTCTCTGCGGTCCCCCCACATGTGCTATCCCTGCAGCTCTGGCCCTCCCGGCAATCCTCTCCTTCCTCTTGCTCCTCTCCCTGCTCTGTCTGGTCCTCATCTTCGGGATGCGGACGTCCTTGGGAGCCGTGCGTTTCGCCTTCCTCCCAGGTGTGGCGGTGGGTGATGGCAGTGCCTCCCCTCGCCTCTCCACAAGCTGGACCCGCCTCTCCCTCCTCTGTGCTCATAATAAAATGAAATGTCGAAATAAAATTGCATAGATGCCACCCGACGAGCTTAAACTGTATCCACCACCACTGAACGCAGGGATGTGATGCAGCCTTTGGGCTCCCAGATCACGGTGCCGTCGGAGAATATGCCTCCGTGAATACCGAACCGAGCCGCGCTCCTGTAGCCGAACCTACGGTGAGGCAGCTCGGCAGAGCTGCGGATCGGCAGCCGATTCCCCCCGGTGCTGCGGCTGAAACCGCCTCATGCGCTCCGGAGACCCGGGGAGCATTTCCAAGCAGCCTCCATGCATCGCAACGGGACTCAGCCGTCCTGAAGCGCCGGTTTCCCCCTCTTCCTCTTCCCTTCCTCCCCCTCCGCCTCCGCCTCTTTAGTCCCCACCGAGGAAGCCGTCAGCTTCCCAGCAGCGGTAGGGTAAGGATCTTCTGTTCGGGACAACCCGGGGTGAAACCCCCCGCCCGATGTGTATTCGCCCTGGTGAAGGGTTTTTGAGCAAGATTCCTTCAAGTCAGCAGCAAGTTCTCTGATGAGTTTTGCCCTCTCAGGAAGCAGAAAAGACCATTTCCCCGGGGAGATGACCAATCAATCACATTATTATCCCATTAATATGATGGAGGAGATAACTTTCCAGACCCATGTACGCACTACTTCTGCACAGCCGCCTGGAAGAAAGAAATGAGCTGCATCACATTCACAGCAGCAGTGCAGCCCTGTCAATCCATCTAGTTTAGGTCACAGGGTTTAGGGAGGTCTTGGTCTTGTTGAGGGATCACAGGGGTCCTGGGAGGTGTCAGAGTGTTATGTTTAAAGTTTTAAGGGGCCATTTAAGGGGTCTTTGGTGAAGTGAGACAGTTTCTTCAGAGGTTCAATGTGTAATAAAGGGGTCCCAGCCGTGCCTGATGTTACTGGAAAGTTTCTTTTGAGGGGTTTTCAGTGTCCCTGCAGTGGTCACATGGATCTCTGAGACAGTGTCTAAACGTCCATAACAGGATTTAGTACCATTCACAGAAGCTAGATTTTTACTGCTTCTCCTCCTACTACCTGCTAATAAGGGAGGATTGCAGTGACATAACAGCGGCATGGTCACTGGTCAACAAGACTCTTTTAAAAGTCAATGCAGATACTTAACATTTGCCTTTCTGAAGTGCTTTTGAGCAAAACATTGAGTCCTCCAAGTCAGAAAGACTGTCCCTGAAAAGGATTACAACAAAATGAGGATTAGTCAAATAATTTTACTGTAATTTGATCAATGAGGACAGTGTAGTATAGTTGTCACTGAAGGATTCAATCAGTTGTTTTTCACAGCTGTTTCATGGGGAGGATTTCATTCATTAAGTCAAAATCGAGACCTTAACCCAATTCAGATGCTGTGGCATCAGCTAAAGAGAGCAGATCACACCAGACATCCTAAGAATATATCTGAGCTGGAGCAGCTCTAAGAGGAGGAATGGACCAAATTTCCTGCTGTACAGGTCTGATCAGCAGCTACTGGGAGGGCTGGTTTCAGGTTAGCGGTGCCAAAGGAGGTTCAACCAGTTATTAAATCTGAGGGTTTGCTTACTTTTTCCACCATCACTGTGGCTGTGCTCAATAAAATAGCACAAGATTATAATTGTTTGCGTGATATCTTTAGCACATTGTTTGTCTGAACTTGTGACTTAAATGAAGATCATATCACATTTTATGACCAGAAAAATCAAGTCACTGCAGAGGGTCGAGCACTTTAAACGAAACTTCACATGCATTTTGAGATCTGGTGGTGCATCTTATTGGATGGACCAGATCTATAGTAACACATGAAAGACAGTAGAAAATTTGATGGCCCCCCTCCCATTTTCTTTGTATGGACCAAATATCCCCAAATTTACAAAACCCTTGGCACTTAATGATATGCACGACATATACCATCAAGTAAGAGGATTCAGAAGAATGTAACAGACTGGATCTTGTGATGGGAAAGTTGCCAGTCAAAAGTAAGTAATGAGAAATGATTTGCCGGGCATATCTGAGAAGGAAATTCAAGCCTCAAATAGTCGTTCTCTGATATAAACAATTGATTAAAAATATCTTAAACCCAACAGGACTAATGTGTCTGTTGGGGATACACAATGCCCTTAAAACCATCCACTGATCTGGGCTTTCAAAAAATGACTCAAAATGTCCTAATTATTGCCATGACCTGCTTTGATGTTGCCCAGTATTTTACCATCAACATCTAAATGGACCTGATAATAAAGTTCAAGGAGCCTCAGCTGGTGAATCATTTGTTGGAGGAGACTGCTTTTCCAAGAAGAATCTACTCTCTTTATTTTTTTTTCTTTTGGGGCGATGTCTATCGCTTTCCGGGGAGTGGGCCAGTAATGGACTCTAATGCAGCAAAGGAAATTATCCACTCATGTCCAATCACTACCTACGAGGCACCAATCAATACCAGGTCCCCAGGGCTCTGAGGGAGACTGGGATCGTGCTGAGAGCAGGGAGGGCAGGGCGAACTGCTTCTCAAACATGGTTTTGTTTAAGGGGGGGGACTGAGATGGGACTGTCTCTGAATTTACTTTTGGATTTTACTTTCCGTCTGATAGTATGGCGCCCATCTACCTTATACATATTTAAAAGACCTCTATGACAGGAATTCAGTTTTACTCTTCTTACATGCAAAATACTATATTAAATTATACTTAACAGAGCATCAGTTATGTGGTATCAATAAGAACCTTTGGGTTGCCAGGTTGTGAAAAATTCCTTTTGCTGTCTTCAATAAGAAATGTTCATAAGGTCATTCATAAAAACAAGTTGTGTTTATCACTTTTGAATAAGTCCACAGTTATAAATCTTAGTGCATCAGTAACAGCTGTAACAATGAGGTAATACATGCATAAGTCGAGCTTCCCAAATATATTTGATGTGTTTCTTTGTCATTTATGATGAATATTTTCTGAGTCTCGACTGTTGGTCCAATAAAACAAGCAAAATAAATACAATTACCTGGGCTACAGGTAATTAATAACCAGCATTTTTCACTATTTTCTGACATCTGATTTACAAAATTATTAACAGATTGCTTTTGGTGAGTCGTTTGGTGTGGTCTTCCTGATGAATTAAAGAGTCATGAAGGAGGTTAAACACCAGTCAGAGAGATATTTCAAAACCTGGCAACCCAACAGTTTGTCTTAAAATTTGTATTCAGCTTCAGCAAATTACTTATTAAGCATTAATTAAGCATGGACCTGTTCCTGAGTGACGCTACTCTCTGATGACTCCACTTAAACCAGTTTCCAGCTGCTGAAAATAAAAACCTCCTTTCAGCAACTCGACAGGAGCTTTAGAGGAGCTGCTGCGTTCCGCAAATTAAGCCAGCCGTGTGAAAATTTACTCTTCACATTAACTAAATTTATTGCAAAATATCTTGAAGAACATGAGCTGTAGGAGATTTTAAGGAAACTAAATAAATAATGAAGGTGAGCAAATGAAATAAATGAACATCTTGTGTTCAGCATGATCAGTACTGGTCTTCTGAAACTCGTATTGGTCAAACCGTCAAGCTATTTAAAAGAATCACCTCCTTCCATGACTTCCACAGGGCTAATGCCTCTCAGCCACTTGCCCTGGTTCTCTCCCCAAGTCGTCCTGATCAATTAGTCTCCTTCTCGCCGTCGGCCTGTCTGCAGGGCC